>NC_060145.1:278979193-279302973 GCF_021461385.2 Schistocerca piceifrons
AGGGATGGGATATCATTTCACGTGCAATGTGTTGCGGACTTAAATCCTATCTTACTACATTGGTCCGAGGTGTCAGAAAAGTGCTGATGCCTCATGAAATAGGAATTTCGTACAAGACTACCACTTCGAAAATGAAATCCGCTACCAAAAAAGAGAATTTCAGTGTTAATGGCCATGTTTATATCCCCAGATTCACTTCCCGTTTTTTAAAGAGCGGTGTTACCTTTACGAGTATCGACGCCGCACTGAGCATAATTCGTTCTGAGTGGAAAGATTGGTATGCAGACCTATGCGATTCATACCAGAATCGTTGACCAGAAAACATTTTTTCGGATGGGTGAATCTCTGTTGTTATATGAACAACTACTTACAGTACGTTCAACAGTATATTTATTATTGGTTGCACACGTATCATTTTGAAATATACTTACATTGAAATTTACTTATATTGAAGAGATGCGTTGGTAGTTGTACATAGCGCTTTCACCTTTGCTCATTTTGATTTTGTCTGCCGTGAAGAATATCCATTTTGTCAGATGTAACGATAATACCGTTAATACTTCTATTCAGGATACTAAAACTAGGTTTTAAGTCAGAGTTGGTGTGGAAAGGAACAAGAATTTTGTAGTAAGTTTAAAGCTCTTTTATCTTTGCACCTAGGTATCGGTACAAATCGTATTTCTTTTCCTAGGAATTTCGTATTATGCCTAGCACAACTGTTTTCAGTCTGTCACGCAGCAATACCGCAAAAACGCAGCCAGAAATTGGTTAAAAGGCGCGCAAATAACCAGTATTACATGAGTTGAATAATTTATAAAACACTACAGGCACTTTAGTTCGCACTATAATACACTATTTGTATGTAGAAACAGATATAAGCGACCGAAGATGATAAAAAGTTACTTACTGTGTATCAGATGGTGTAGTCGGTGTAAGACTATTGCAGTGTTAAGTAAAAGAAGATAGCACAGAAGATGATAAAACATGGGTAAAATGGTATATTGGTATCGTGTTTGCTTTGCATTAAAAAAACTGCAATATGCAAGAGAATATTTTTTTGTAGAATGATACATAGAAATAAGAGTACACATGTGCATCCTTGTTACTGTTTGACGACTCTAAACTCGAGGCCTTGGACTTCACTTTTAGCATACTATGTAAACGTTCCGCGCAATCTACTCTCTCTCTCTCTCTCTCTCTCTGTCTGTCTCTCTCTCTCTCTCTCTCTCTCTCTCTCTCTCTCCGAATGCTGTTGGGATGTTAAACACTACTCTTCCTTCCTTTCCATACAGTCGCAAAATGTGATATTTTTATAAACCAATTAACGTACGCCGCCGTGGTGGCCGAGTGGTTCTAGGCGCTTCAGTTCGGAACCGCGCGACTGCAACGGTCGCAGGTTCGAATCCTGCCTCGGGCATGGATGTGTGTGATGTCCTTAGGTTAGTTAGGTTTAAGTAGTTCTAAGTTCTAGGGGACTGATGACCTCAGATGTTAAGTCCCATAGTGCTCAGACCCATTTGAATTAACGTACAAACGTCGTAACAATATCTTGTGAACGTGAACTACGGAACAGTCACTCGAGAAATACTGTCTAGCCGCCTCGCGAGCAAAGTACGGGTCACACAAATGGCGTCGTAACCGGTTTTCACCTGTTCCCATAAGACGCTTTGAATATGGCACAAAGTATCTCATGAAAAGGATGCGTACTGAACTACCTTTAAAAAAGTCGAAACTTTTTAATGGTTCCATTCGTTTGATCTGAAGCTAAAAAGGTTCGGTAAGCATATGAGTATCTACCAGAACAGCTTCTTCATTAATGTGCAAACGACATAGTTTGGACAGTGCCAGAATGTAAGGGAACACCTGCGGATACTTGACACTGAATTCAATAACTGCAAGTGGGACAAGAGTATTGGTTGCTACACGATACTCCCCTTCCCTCGGCTAACACTTTGTCTGCGGTGACGGAATGTAAACATGCCGCTCGGGAACGACCTGCCTCGGGGTCTCGGCTGCGCCGTAAACCAGCCGGTTAGGCGAGGCGTGTCGAGGAAGTCTTCTGCGTTGTGATTGCCTAGCGTGTCTCCAACGCTGTCGGTCCTCATCAGCACTTGCGAACTGTACAACAAAGAGTTCGTGACTGCCCGCAAACTGAAGAAGTCGTGCCCGGCGTTTTATGGCTGCTGCCGCACCGCCGGACGTCACGCGACAAACCAACACTCCGCAGAGGAAGAAACCGCAGCGAGACAGAAGCTTCTGCTGGAGTTACACGTAGTGCGTCCCGACCTGAACTCCCTGAGGTCAGTGTCAGACAGTTAGAGAAACAGCATATTCGGGAATGGAATGTAAAAAGAGACCTCTGTCTCTAACGCCATGACAGGAGAATTGAGCCGCACAAAAATTTCACATCCCAGTTGTCTTGCGAAACGTTTCGCTCTAAACGGTGACAAGCAACATACCACGATACCTGCTTACATACATTGTCATTAAACAAATGAAGCACCATTTAACAAGATATATTCATCAACAATTCAATAATTACGCCTTATGTTTACAAGCGCTCAAAAATTCTTATTTCGATACCTTCAAGCATTTATGAAATATGTTTGTTCGCACTGCCATGTTTAATCTGAATAGAGCACAACGAAAGAGATTTTTATGGGTTCCAAGAATGTTGTAAATATTAGTATTTCGGAAGATTATATAGTGGGTCAGCCAATCTCTGAACAAAAATTTGCCCAGAATATCTTAATTCTAAATTATTACAGTCTCGTAAAATTTGCAATTGCAGTTGGTACCATTTTACGGTTCCCACCAATCTGGTATCGTAAGCACTGGATGTAAAACGTGACATTTAGTACCTACATGGCATGTGATGTACCATTTGGGATCTTAAAATTGCAATTAATTAGTTCATAAACTATAAAAGACGTCATTCGAATAAAACATGTAGTAGTAAAATTTACGATGGTTCAGTAATAGTGTAACATATTACCCCTTTTGTGTTCTAGGGCTGAGGTACCTAATTTGATGACTAACGTAGGCGCTAATAGCGATGTTCTTTTCAACAAAGTGTGATTTACAGAATTATAATAGTCCAACTGGTGGGCGCCATTAGTTTCCCAGAAGTTATGCGGAGTTAGCCGACCTTCTGTCATACATTTTTAATAGCATCACTAGTGCGACCAGCTTTAACCTCTCTGTAATGCCGAAATATTGTCTTTAAAAATGAAATGCGAATACATAAAATATAATTCAGACATTAGTGAAACACGAAAACGACTTGATTTCGTTTGAGGCAATACATAATTAAAATCGCACATTAACTAAAACTTATGTCTGGAAGGAACTGTAGAATTAAATTTTGAAGATAAAACTGATTTAATAACAGAAAATACTAGCTTATATAAATTCAGAACATGTAACATAAGTAGTTAAATTAATGTTTGAGAGAATAACAAATACAGAAAAAGAATGATGACCAACAAATCATGTTATATCAAAAATTCACCAAAATAATTGCTAACAGACGTAGTTTAAATAGATAATCTAAGCAGCTTTCTCTTTCTTGTAGATATACACGAATGAAGTGGAACAAAGATCTTCAATAGAAATAATAATGAGAAGAGCTTATAAGTTGAATTATAATACCTGCAACAAGAAATGCACGTCTAGTAACAAAAACCTAGAACGCTTCGCTAAAAGAATTAGACCAGAACGTATCTACACATTTAAAAGCGAGTAGTAGGCTACGTAAGCTAGAGAAGCAAAAAGAAATAGGAGAAAAGTAAAAATACGTTCAAAACACAAAACGATGAGGTAACAAGGAAAAAAGGTGGGGAAAAATAAAATTAATTTTTCTGGATATATTTACGGACTCACTGAGGACGTATCAGCGAGACTAACAAACGAGTAATTTTAAAAGAAGAAATATCCAGTTATTTGGATCACAGAAGCAAATATCAAGAAAGAATGGTCAAATAAATGGAATTAACAAAGGGCTACCACATTAAAAACAAAATACTCAGTTTAGGCACCTGTGCATAAAAAGGTACGAAATCTGGAGCAGTACAAAAAGTATAAAGTAAGTAAAAATATGGAATAATATGACAACACACCGGAAAAGCAAGCTAGAACCTAGAAATAAGATAAACTGAAGGTGAAATGTGATCGTTCGTTAGATCGTTCGGACAGCAAAACATAATGAGGAGAAAGAAAATAATTTGATGCGGAACTCTATGCAGATAGTTAAATTTAATGCTCTAAAATATGAAAGCGAACTGAGATTCATGATAATTGAAGGATCAATATACGTCATACTAAGCCAACTTAAGTTACGTGACATGGAAATCATTGGAAGAGGACAACAGAAAATGAACTAGAAATAAAACTTACCAATCACCATCTTTGAGAACCAAGGTATGTTTAATCCTGATCAAAATAAAGCTGTACATCACTTCATTCACTAGTAAAAAAAAATACGTCGGTCACTGTCTGTGGAGCTGTCACAAATTTCCACGAATCCGCTGAAGCACTGCCCCTGACCAGAGCTGGGACAACAGAAGGCTGTTCGGTTGAGATCCGACTGGCGTGGCGACGCTGCTGCTACCTACCTGATTGGCTGAGAACCCTGAAACCGGAGCCGTTAAAGTCGTGTTTGACGCTGAAGGTGAACCAACATTGGAGACAAGTTCACAAGTCTATCGCCGCCCTTGTGCGATTGTCGTTCGTCCTTGTATTATCGTGAAAAATGCTTCAACCATTGGAGGTAGCCCTGTTAATGGCGTCTTCGGTAGCTGAACACAAATCAGTCGTGTTCACAAGTGTTACGTAAGATATGTCGTTGAATTGGTGACTATAGCATCAAGGGAACCAACCCCCGAACAGTAATTGGCCTGAAGGTGAAATCCATATCTAGTATTGTCAGATGCTCCGATTATTAGCGGTGTTAACACGTATTGCATAAACCTTATGCGGGATGTTAAATGTTTAGATTTTTGGTCACTGGTAACAATTCCAAATACAGGGTGATTCAAAAAGAATACCACAACTTTAGGAATTTAAAACTCTGCAACGACAAAAGGCAGAGCTAAGCACTATCTGTCGGCGAATTAAGGGAGCTATAAAGTTTCATTTAGTTGTACATTTGTCCGCTTGAGGCGCTGTTGACTAGGCGTCAGCTAAGATGGCGACCGCTCAACAGAAAGCTTTTTGTGTTATTGAGTACGGCAGAAGTGAATCGACGACAGTTGTTCAGCGTGCATTTCGAACGAAGTATGGTGTTAAACCTCCTGATGGGTGGTGTATTAAACGTTGGTATAAACAGTTTACAGAGAATGGGTGTTCGTGCAAAGGGAAAAGTTCTGGACGGCCGAGAACGAGTGATGAAAATGTAGCACGCATCCAGCAAGCATTTGTTTGCAGCCCAGGAAAATCGACTCGCAGAGCTAGCAGAGAGCTGCAAATTCCACAATCAACTGTATGGAGAGTCCTACGAAAAAGGTTAGTTATTGGCACTTATCTGTCCGTAACTACCTGAACGTCAACTACCCGAGGCGATGGATCGGCCGCCAGGCAGCCCGTGACAGAGCACTTCATCACTGGCCTCCAAGAAGCCCTGATCTTACCCCCTGCGATTTTTTCTTATAGGGGTATGTTAAGGATATGGTGTTTCGGCCGCCTCTCCCAGCCACCATTGATGATTTGAAACGGGAAATAACAGCAGTTATCCAAACTGTTACGCCTGATATGCTGCAGAGAGTGTGGAACGAGTTGGAGTATCGGGTTGATATTGCTCGAGTGTCTGGAAGGGGGCCATATTGAACATCTCTGAACTTGTATTTGAGTGAAAAAAAAACCTTTTTAAATACTCTTTGTAATGATGTATAACAGAAGGTTATATTATGTTTCTTTCATTAAATACACATTTTTAAAGTTGTGGTATTCTTTTTGAATCACCCTGTATAGTGTGTGTTGACTTCAGGAATGGTCGAGCACGTGTCAGTTCCGAAATGAGATCTGAAGGCGACGATGATGGTAACCAAGAAAGTTAGAACGCTGTGGCCTCAGAGGTTCCGAATAGCCGATAAACTAACTGACTCCTCAGCGCATGTCGGAACTGTACATTTCAAAAACAATCAGCCGCATGCCTTCCGATGGTGTATTCGTACCACCACGGCGCTGTATTCTGAATAGCGATATTGTTTCAACTTCTTCCCCTCCCCTTTCGACCACGGATTCTCCAGTCACGCCAATCATTGCGTTTTTGACTTGTGCTGAACTTTTTTCTATTACAAGCCTTGAGTTCGGATTCGAAAAAGGGTACTTCTGACTATAGTCATACGAGTCTACCTTCTTTTTCATTATACATTATAAGGAAATACTTACGTAAGTATTGGAAATTTACGTCGTTTATTTTTATTGTTGTATAGTTCTCTAATCCGCTAACTTTTTGAATCTCCAGTCCCTAAGTTTGTTTTCTCCAAACTGAATGTGGTTAACACTACTGTCAACCACACCTCTAGACATTGTCTTCACTCATGGTCCATTCATGAAAGACAGCTTTTCAGCGCTTTCACGCAACAAGTTGCTGAGAACAAATGGTCAAACGCTAACAGATCGTCGTATTTGCTGTATATACGGATGACAAAAACATAAATGCATATATTCAGAAATGCATTATGATTCTAACCAATTGCACAGACATCTTTCATGCCGAAAGCAAATGATCCAAATGACTGCACTACATGAGTAGAACTACATTCGGAATGCGATGATATTGAAGGTTTCGTGCAGGATGCACATCTGAACCCATACAAGTGACCTGTCACAGACAAAAGACTTTCAGAAACTCACATGTTTGCATTTGCTTAATACAGCAGTGGTTCTTATTATCTGTAAAATGAATCAGACGTGTTTCACAAGATAAGATGTTTGCATATTGATCGAAATCTCAAGCTTGCCTACAGCATACACAGCCTACAAGACACCTGAACTGATTTCACAAGTGGATCTTATGAACTGTCCCTCTTCAAATTCCTTCGTAGTTCTGTGCCCGAACATGAATTTACTAAAGCTGCAAGGGGCAATTCCCAAAAACACTTGCAAAAATCGCTTTGAAGATTAAAAGATTTCAGAGTGCTGTTAAGTACACATTTTAAACATTTCAATAAATGTCGGCCGCGCGGCATTAGCCGAGCGCTCTAAGGCGCTGCAGTCATGGACTGTGCGGCTGGTCCCGGCGGAGGTTCGAGTCCTCCCTCGGGAATGGGTGTGTGTGTGTGTTCGTCCTTAGGATAAATTAGGTTAACTAGTGTGTAAGCTTAGAGACTGATGACCTTAGCAGTTAAGTCCCATAAGATTTCACACACATTTGAACAACAAATGTCATTTGTAACTGAGTGGATTGCGTATTGCTGTGGCAAACACGAAACCGCAGGTTCGGGTTTCTCTAATATCTTACTTAAATTTTTAAATTTTCTGTAATATCTTACTTAAATTTTATGCTTACTAGCGAATGGATGCGCTAATTGTCAAATACTGAATCTTACTTTTAGCAAAAATAACGTTTTCCTATTTTAGTTACTAACTGCATGAAGATAAATTAAAATTTCATACAGCGATACTACATGCCTCATCGCTAGATGAAGAAACTATATACAACAACAGTGTTCAACTTCTAAAAATAGAAATGTATTTTATTTTCTGTTTGACGCATCAAATTTTAATATATTGTGAATAGTCAATTTGAGCTCGGGCTCAAATGAAGTTGATGGTGATAGGAGATTAAAGAGCAACTTTCCTTCCTTCTTTCATGAGACGTCTTCATTGCAGTACCAAACCAAATTGCGCAGTAGAAACTTTTTTTTCTTTTACCGCAGCAACATAGCTCCTGCAATAGAGCATCTGCAAAAGTCTCCTTGTCGACATCGCCCCACAGGAGAAAGCGGGTTTTCCCGAGTGAACGAGAAACAAAGGTTTTCGGCCAAAATGTTGCAAAAATACGCTGGCAGAAGTAACGGCGCCTTAGAAATCACCTGGCACGAAGTGCACCGTCACGCCGCCTATGAGACACGGCCCTTCGCTTAGCCGCACTGCTTCGGCAAGTGTCGAGCGTCGTGTTTGCTGAACGCTAAGACATCGCCACGACGTTGTGTCCACACGCGCCACCAGATGTAGCTCTGTCGCTATTACGCTTCGGTATACGGCAGGCGCTAGAGCTAAATGTGTTAAGTGTGTGTGGCGCTTAAATTGAGCTATCTACGCTCCACTCCCACCGGCAACGTAACGATGTTATGCCAACGTTTGTACTACGAAGTCGAGCAGTTATCTGGCTAAACTCGAATCTTGCGCTACTCGAGACCAGTCTCGTGCGAGGATCGGAAAGCGAGACGTACCAGTTCCTCGCTTGCCCACGCGCAGAATACTTTCCTTCTCGACGGAGAGAAACCATTGTAGGAAGAACGACAGCAAAATTCGCTCAAGTTATACAATTCAACAAACGCCTCAGGCTGAAACCTAAATGACCAATATTAGTCTTCAACTTCATTACGACGCAAGAAGTGCTGCATTATCAAGTGGTGGCCATTTATAGCGCTCATAAGTTTATTCCCGTTTCTACGTCTTACTCAGGTGCGACTATTTTACCAAGTCATAATGAAACGCCTCAAGTGAATCTTAGTGATTGTGGAGTTTTCGCTTCGAAATATGTATCTCCGCGTTAGGTTACGCAATGTAGTGACTTCAGAACAGTTCAATAAATTTTATTACAAGTCAGATCATGACGAGAGAAGTGAGCCGGGTTTCTTAAGCAAGACAACGTGCGTGCGCTACATAGGAAAGCCAAATAGGGTATCGGGGAGAGATGACGCTTCCCAAAGCAGCCGGGCTCTACATTTGACTATGGCGTCAATGGCGCCGAGAGTCGAGGTCAACGGAATAAGAGGAAATTTCCCAAGGTGCGTGATGGAAGAATCGCGGGTAGGATATAGAGAGATAATCAAACGTTAAGGCTATTCCATGTCGAGAGAAGGGTAGAAGGGAATGCTCCAAAGAGATGGAAGAGGAACGTGTGCAGTCAGTCATGCAGTGAATAGAGTGAGTAATCAGTTCCAGTACCGACCATCCAGAGGGCAGTGACGCTCCGCAGCAGCTTCATCCAGGACCAGACGCTGATGGATTCTGATGGACAGACAGTAAGTGCAAACTATCCAGCGTTTTACAGTATTCGTACGGAGTAGAGCTGAACAGTGTATCACTGTCTCAAAGAGGTAGAATAGCGGAATTTCAGTGAATGGCAGAAACAAGTTACTGTTTGGTACTTGTCTCTTCTACGATAGACAAAGTGCCGGATGAGTACTAGAGAAGTAGTGCAACGTGTTGGTGATTCATTAGTTAGGCCAGCTCACCGGCAGTTTGCAGACCAAGTGACAACCGAGCACTCGTCTTTGATAGAGATCTTTTCCAGTAATTATTGGAAGCATATGACATTCTAATAAGGAGTTTTGTACAGACACCTCACTAGGTAAATGTGTTCGCTGGAACAATCAACTGATTAAAGAAAGACTTGCTGCTTCAGACAACCATTCCTGTCTTCTCCACGAGAGTTGCCATTCTTCTGTAACCTAACCCCCTCCAACCGAGGAGATTTTCTTCCTTTCATCTCCGCTATAAAGGCTGATTGCAAAGTAAACCAAATTCACAATGTCGTTAACGTCCTGATGGATTACGCAGGGGAAGGAACCTGTGCCGGGCCGCCATAGCAATGGTTAGCACGCTGGACTCGCATTGGGAAGGACAACGGTATAAATCTCCGTCTGGTCAACCAAATTTAGGTGTTCCTCGATTTGCCTAAATCACTTAAGGTAAGTACACGGTTGGTTCCTTTGAAGAGACACTGCTGAATTGCTTCTCCGCCCTTCAATACCAGAGTCTATACTCCATCTCTAATAACTCTGTGATCGACGTAATGTCAAATGCCACTTTTTATTCCTTTGCAAAAATGTATCAGAAATAAAAATCTAAACAACCAAAATTAAAATATTCGACGGAAATTTATTCATAAAATATGTTTAAAATATTTTACAACCATCCAGTTCTTGAGCAAGTCGCAAAGTCAAAGGCGCAGCCACCTTCCCAGATGTAAGCAAGGGCCTTACCTGCATACGTGCGCTGCTACTCACATGCCAGCGACGTAACGAGTTGCGTGAGCTTCTCGGAAGATGCTGAGCTATCGCGGACGACTACATCCCTTTCCGTCGAGATGTAGGCCGTGAGATACGTCTTGGGCGACAAGTAGCCAACAAGCCGACCTCCACAGGACGATCCGGTACCAGAAGGCGTTAGGCAAGTCCCTTTCATGGCAGTAAAGGACCCAGTGGACCGTGAAAAGAGAATGTGCCATTCCTGCTATTCGATATGTACCACAGTTTGCCTACACTAAATGAATTGAAACGGTGCTACTTCTTGATATAGAGGAGAAATGGAAAATTGACGTAGACAGCCGGCCGCTGTGGCCGAGCGGTTCTAGGCGCTTCAGTCTGGAACCGGGCGACCGCTACGATCGCAGGTTCGAATCCTGCTTCGGGCATGGATGTGTGTGATGTCCTTAGGTTAGTTCGGCTTAAGTATTTCTAAGTTCTAGGGGACTGATGACCTCAGATGTTAAGTCCCATAGTGCTCAGAGCCATTTGAACCATTTGACATCGACATGATGATTCGACCTAAATTTCTGGAAAATTCCTTTTACTTGTTCATGGTTCATTGTGAAACCAGCATCACTGTCTCGTTATGCCTTGTGGATACTCTGAAATCGGTTGCGAGGGTTTTACGCAAAAACTTACCAGCCTTATTCAAAATGTATGGAATAATGAAAAATTTCCTGTCCTCGTGAACTGGAAGTTACCAGGCTGACAGTCCAGCATAAAGAGCTTATCTCATAGACTCTCACATCGGTACCGCTATTACACACATTCCTTCTTTCTAGCCTTATCCCGTGTCTCCACGGGTTCGGCGTGTTATTTCGTATCTGGTATAGTTATCGTCTGTGCGTTGTCGGATGCCCTCCCTGGTGATAGGATTAAAATGTAGCAAACATTCTTTGTACAATTTTATTAAAGTCAATGGAAAAACTACTTCTGGGTCAATGGGTATGTGAACCATGCAACATCACATTATCTGGCCTGCGTGTACAACGTATTGCACAGTACATTGCTCTGTGAGATACAGAAGTGCGGAACACCCCGGTCGATTCCAAGGCTCTCACCAGGACCAGCCTGTGTGTGGTGGTTCAAATAGTTCAAATGGCTCTGAGCACTATGTGACTTAATTGCTGAGGTCATCAGTCCCCTATAACTTAGAAATATTTAAACCTAATTAACCTAAGGACATCACACACATCCATGCCCGAGGCAGGATTCGAACCTGCGACCGTAGCGGTCGCGTGGTTCCAGACTGTAGTGTCTAGGCCGGCCGGAGTGGCAGAGCGGTTCTAGTCGCTACAGTCTAGAACTGCGCGACCGCTACGGTCGCAGGTTCGAATCCTGCCTCGGGCATGGATGTGTGTGTGGTCCTTAGGTTAGTTAGGTTTAAGTAGTTATAAGTTCTAGGGGACTGATGACCCCAGTTTTTAAGTCCCATAGTGCTCAGAGCCATTTGGACCAATTTTTGTAGCGCCTAGAACCGCTCGGCCACTCCGGCAGGCTGTGTGTGGTGTTCAGGCTGTCTATATGCGAACTGATTCCCTCTAACAGCCTCAGAAACAGGATGCACAGTTAGTCAACTGGATGACAGGGCAGAAGCTGTGAGCGAAAGATACGAATTATCGAACAGTTCTATTCCAAGACCACTCGTGAGTTTTTCCCCACTGTAAAATATAGCGGAGTAACCATTGTAGTCTTAAAGCAAAATTCTTAGCATAGTTAAGTTCTGTGCTGGCGCTATATGATCTCGTTGTAGTGCCTCGAGCATGAATGAGGGGCTCAGAGGCCTTACACCGTGTGCCTCCTACTTCGAAGTACAACACAAAATGCAAAATAATAAAATTAGTAGTAATAACTTTAAGATTCTGATGAGTATAACCGTATGATGACTGCGATGTTAAATGCAGTAGTGCTAACTGTAGACACTGTAGCAGAAAAAAGAAACATTGTAGCTCTGGTCCAGACAATGCCTTAAACAAAGTGGCTACAGATAAAAGTTCCATCTGTATCTGCTTGTCTCTGTAGTTTTCCGTCTTACGCCACTGCTGCGGTCATGGCCAATCCCCCCTCAATCGCAGGTCGGCCGTGGTATGCAAATATGCTCGGTTTTGCCGAAGGAAGCGTGTTAAGGCCACGCTGCTCAGTGCGTCTTATTTCACCTGACGTCGCCACTCTGTTATTTGTAGTACCTTTGTGTGTGTGTGTGTGTGTGTGTGTGTGTGTGTGTGTGTGTGTGTGTTTCGCACTGTCGCCTTAGTTACACAAGGCGAGGGCGCACTTGCGCAAAGGTGGGCGTGGCAGGTGAGGTACCGCTGTGTCATCTGTCTTTACGTCCACATCTACTTCACTACTTTGCAAATCTAATTGGCGTGGAAAACGTAGTTAACTTTTTTTCTAAATCTTCTACTTCTTCGTTTTCTTGCTTTCTTTTCTTGATTTCCATTGAGTCTCAATCTGTGCGTGTTACATACAACTTGTTTGGTTTGCAAGTATTTATTATTATTCTTGGGTGGTAATTGAGTATTCTTAATTATAATTATTTAATATTTCACTCTGAATAATCTATACAGGATTCGACCATTTATTTGTGTAAGCTGCATTCCTTTCCCTATCGTTCAAATGTACAGCTGTCCAAAGTTCTCATTCTCTATATTCTTGTAACTCACCTCAGGTACGTCATTTGCATAGTTTGGATTTTGTTTCCATTCTCTTCCTTTCTTTTACAATTTTCTCTTTTTATTTACATATTTGTTGCGCTTATTCCATGACGAGATGCTCAGATATATAACAGCTCATTAAAAAATAAATTTTCCCTCGATGGTCAGTATACATATTTCAGGGTGTGAATAAAAGGATAATTCGGATAACACATTTTGCAAAGATTATTAGATGATACGCTATTAGAGTAATTATATAATGTACCGCATGAATATTTGCTCGTCACGGAATCAGAAACGAACGATGCGATTAACTGTAGTAGTCCAGTCACGATTGCTTTGGATGTACGGTTGGGACGCATTAGGTGTAAGAAATATCACAAGTAATCAGAATTTAGATGTAGCCTTAATATAACATGCAGACCAGTGTTAAATTATTTTGCAGTTTGTGACAAAAGGAATTATTCTGAAATTATAATACTTTTTTTCTATAGTAGTGAGCGCCAAACATTACATAATTGCAAAAAAATTAACTTCCTCTTTTCGTACAAATTGTCTTTACAATTTAATTACTGTTACTTACTGAACTTTTAATCAGTGTCCTTTTGAGGCTTCAGCATATGAAGCTGAGGATTTCCAGTCACTATCTACTTCTGGCGTGTATGGTATCTAGCAGCCTAGAAAATTAAATGTTAACTGCAAGTTCTACGGCACAGGCGGGAGATCCGACATTTTAAGTACAGCCATTGTTTGTTTGTAAAGTCTTACATCGTCTTTTTTTTATATAACCGCTGAAATGAATCTTTATCATTGTCAGCTGTCTTCCTACGAAAACACCTGTTTCGCAGTCACTGGCAGCCTAATACCCCATCGATAACAACGCGACATACAGACTGTTTGAGGGCGCCGATGATTACTTATTTAATTTTGAGCAAAAAATTTTTGTGTTGAATCTCTCTATATTACGCCAGTACTGCATTTATGGACACCGATTGATCTCAGTGGGTATATAATGTGAATAGTTGGTCTCTTGAAACAGTGCCTCAAAATCTGATTGTTTACATACCCACAGAGGGTGCATTATTTCATCAGAGTATGTGACACTCCAACAAATATTTCAGATTAGTATTATGAGAGGCAAATGGAAGACTTTGGCTTGTTGGGAAGATATGAGAGTGTGGAAAATCACCTGTCAGTAAATGTATAAACTGATGGAAAACAGATAACGTTGGGTTTACCACCTGACAGTATGCTGTCTAGCTGGCTCCCTGTGAAAGCGCGCAAATATCGATCTGTGGACTCTTGACTCTAAACACTGAGACACAAATTATCTGCCCGCCGGGTTTTAGTGGGTTAGTGTTTCAGCCGGTGTTATTTGAATGTCTCCGTTCAGTGTCAGCGTGGAGATATTTTGGTACGGGAGCGCGCTCTTAATCTGTGAACGCCTAGATCTCGGCGAAGGCCGCCCGGCGCCACAATACTGGGGCACGGACACATCGCTTCCAGCTTGCATAAGCCCACATCATCCAGCCAGGAACACGATCGCTAAATGGCACACAGCAGGGGCCAGGCTATCCCTCACAACTGCACACAGTTCTCATTTGTTTAGTTTTACAGGTTCACAAATACACTACTGACAATTAAAATTGCTACACCAAGAATAAACGGGTATTCATTTGACAAATATATTATACTAGAACTGACATGTGAGTACATTTTCACACAATTTCGGTGTATAGATCCTGAGAAATCAGTACCCAGAACAATCACCTCTGGCCGTAATAACAGCCTTGATACGCCTGGGTATTGAGTCAAACAGAGCTTGGATGGCGTGTACAGGTACAGCTGCCCATGCAGCTTCAACAAGATACCACAGTTCATCAAGAGTAGTGACTGGCGTATTGTGACGAGCCAGTTGCTCGACCACCATTGAGCAGACATTTTCAGTTGGTGAGAGATCTGGAGAATGTGCTGGCCAGGGCAGCAGTCGAACATTTTCTGTATCCAGAAAGGCCCGTAGAGGACCTGCAACATGGGGTCGTGCATTATGCTGCTGAAATGTAGGGTTTCGCAAGGGCTGAATGAAGGGTAGAGCCACGGGTCGTAACACATCTGAAATGTAACGTCCACTGTTGAAATTGCCGTCATTGCGAACAAGAGGTGACCGAGACGTGTAACCAATGGCACCCCATACCATCACGCCGGGTGATACGCTAGTATGGCGATGAGGAATATACGCTTCCAATATGCGTTCACCGCGATGTCGCCAAACAGGGATGCAACCATCATGTTTCTGTAAACAGAACCTGGATTCATCCGAAAAAATGACGTTTTGCCATTCGTGCACCCAGGTTCGTCGTTGAGTACACCACGCAGGCGCTCCTGTCTGTGATGCAGCGTCAAGGGTAATGCAGCTGATAGTCCATACTGCTGCAAACGTCGTCGAACTGTTCGTGCAGATGGTTTTTGTCTTGCAAACGTCCCCATCTGTTGACTCAGGGATCGAGACGTGGCTGCACGATCCGTTACAGCCATGCGGATAAGATGCCTGTCATCTTGACTGCTAGTTATACGAAGCCGTTGGGATCCAGCACGGCGTTCCGTATTACCCGCCTGAACCCACCGATTCCATGTTCTACTAACATTCATTGGATCTCGACGAACGCGAGCAGCAATGTCGCGATACGATAAACCGCAATCGCGATAGGCTACAATCAAAGTCGGAAACGTGATGGTACGCATTTCTCCTCCTTACACCTGTCATCACAACAACGTTTCACCAAACAACCCCGGTCAACTGTTTGTGTATGAGAAATCGGTTGGAAACTTTCCTCATGTCAGCACGTTGTAGGTGTCGCCACCGGCGCCAGCCTTGTGTGAATGCTCTGAAAAGCTAATCATTTGCACATCAGAGCATCGTCTTCCTGTCGGTTAAATATCACGCGTGTAGCACGTCGTCTTCGTGGTGTAGCAATTTTAATGGCCAGTAGTGTAGCTAGTATCGTGTAGCGTGGAGTGATGGGAACTGCCGAAAGTGTGTTGGCTCTTCATCGTCTGTACGTGCGTCTGCGGGAGGCGGAGGACTATAGTTTAAGTTCCTCGACACGGGATCATTAGGGAGAGCAGGATAACTACTCTGATAAGCCAACATCATGAGCACTACCTACGACAAAAGCGCATGTGGCCTGGTGATGCTGAGCGCACGTGAACCAGTATGGAAAGTTAAGCGATGTTAGGGGCCGCGTACGGGGAAACCCACTGACATAAGCGACTTTGACAGAGGGCAGATTGTTACAGCGTGGCGCCTGGGAACAAGAATCTCGGAAATGGCGAAGCTGGTCTGTTGTTCGCGTGTCTCTGAGTACCGTCGTCCGCACTTACTGAAAGTGGCTGAAGGACAGTGAATTGACGAGCGGGCTACAAGATTTCGGGTGTCCGCGTCTCTGCGAGTGAAAGTGGACGTCGGAGGCGTGCCCGCTCTGTGAAATAGGCTAGGCGGCGATCGGTGGAAGACCTCACGGCAGAGTACAGTGCTGCTTGAGGTGCAAGTGTTTCGGAGTGCACCGTTCAGCATACATTGTTAAACTTGGGGCATCGAGACTGCACCGTCGATAGATGAAAACGTGTCACCTGGTCGGACGAGTCACGTTTTTTGCTACACAAGGTAGATGATCCGTGTCTGCATACACCGTCAAGGGTTCAATGGGACTACAGGTAGTAACCAAAGCCCCCACGACAGCTGTGGACTAGCTACATCCCTTCACGCTTGAGGTCTTCCCCGGCTATGGTGGCATCGTCCAGTGAGAATAGGACTTCAGTGCTTTAGCTCACGCCTGATTTTAACCTCAATGGGACACAACTGGTACGCTATCGGGGACCAACTCCGCGCTCAGAAACCACCAGCCCGTGTGCCAACCCAGTAAATTTGTGTGACAAATGTAAATCCAACACCTAATGATGAAGTATTGCAAGATATACGATAAATACAAGGTTGTCACATGCGTTATTTCCTAACAAAGGTCACAGCGATCTCATAAAAATATTATAAACAAAACTACCAAAACTTGATATTCACATTACTGAGAATGGGGCAGTAACTATCAAGACGAAATGCCTGTGTCATATTAGATCCCTCACATGTTCTAAAGTAGCAACGAAGTTGATAAACCTACACACTAGCAACGTTCCATTGTAGCCTTCCCACGCTTCCTGTTACGACATTATTTGGATTTCCTTTTTGCGCGTTACTTATTGTAACAGAGGAAGTCGGGATGAGGGGGTACACTTAGCATGGAAGGTCAAGGACCCTACAATGTCACTCCTTAAACACAACTACCAAATCAATAAATTAACAATTTATTCAAAGACAATATTTATAAAACAGCTAAGAGACAATCGACACGTGGCCAACTTTAAGATAATACCAAAATATCACAGATATCCTGATTCTCAAGCAAGGCAGCAAATCGCAATTACAATACTCACGTAGAGAGATGAGCCACAGAGATTTCAGTACTTAAAGGAACAATAAATTACAATCAGAAAGTGATTTAAAGAAGTGTGTCACACATAAATTATTTAAAGGAGCAATAATTTGCAATATAAAAGTGATTTATGAAACGCATACCAGTTCCTTAAGAACCCAAATAACACAAGGAGTACAAGAAATTATAATTTAATACAATTCCTTCCCAAGCAAATATAATATATATATATATATATATATATATATATATATATATATATATATATACAACGTTAAATGTTTACCAAACGGGCAGTGACGCCAGGCTGCCCTGGGCAATACGTGACTTAACTTAAATGCCGGAAGCAGCAGACCAGCCGTCCAAAACAACACCTAAACGCCGGGAGTCACTTCCCATTAGACGGCACGTCACAGCTTCTGTGCACCGAAGCGAAACGTGGCGCAGCTCCCACACACCCCAACTCGCAGAAAACTGAAACACAGACTGTATGAGACACGGCAAACACCAACCAAACATCAATTAATATAAGTTAAGAGATCATGTGCACCGAAGCGAAACGTGGCGCAGCTCCCACACACCCCAACTCGCAGAAAACTGAAACACAGACTGTATGAGACACGGCAAACACCAACCAAACATCAATTAATATAAGTTAAGAGATCAATAAATAACAAATGCACGCGCATAAAATTCTACGTACGAATGATTGCCTTTTACAGAATACGAGGCTTTACTAATTAACTGAATAAGTGCTTTCAATAGGAGTGACCCAAATTTTACAGCAATATACAAGGGACGTCGAGTTGAAGGCAATCAAATACCCTGAAATCTCATACAGACAATATATAAACTTCTGGATGCTGTCCCAAAAAGCCAAAATATCACACACACACACACACACACACACACACACACACACACACACACACACACACACATCTTCGAGCTAATCAGCTTCCTAATATTAATCCGACCAGCGGATTTTTAAAAAGAAATAATAACTGCTGGTCTCCATGCGGTTACACTCTCTGCCGGCTGCTCTTACAGCAACAACACGTACATTAGAGCAACCAAGCAACCAGTAGACTGGCTGCAAAGCAAAACATTCAACGAAACGAAGGCACCAAAATCACTTACTCCTTCGATGGAGAGCGTTGTTAGAGATGGTCTCCAGGGATGGGTCTCTCCGAGAAAATAGGCACCAAAGCAGTGCGACGAACAGCGCCCGGAGTTGACATCAGGCAGGTCCACCACAAAGTCGCGACCGCCTTACGAGGTGGACCGACCGTGCCGTTGCTGGCTGAGTCCGCGTGTGTTCCTCTCTCGTCCGCGCAAGCACGTACTTGCGCCTCGTAGCGAGTCAAACACCAACTGCCCCGAGCGCCAAAACCCCGCGAGATCACAACAGGGGCAAAGATACTAGTACAGCCGGGTAATCGATAGTGTCACACCAAGGAGCTGATGTGCCAGAAAAGCACACCACGGCTCACTTACATGTGTATTTTTATCCTTCATTTTAAAGAATTATTAATTTATAGTTGTATATTCAGATTACTTGAACTCTCGATGTAAATGAAATCGTAATCATCCAGACACGTCCTTGATGTTTATATGTGAGTCCCGAATATGACCACCCTTCGTAATTAGTGTTACCTCCCGCAATTAATAAATTGGTACCAGTTACCATATTTGAATGTGACGAGAGAGAACTGTCTTAAGTACTGAAGTTACAGAAGTTCGTGGTACAAGTCCCAGTTACTGCAGTTGGTCTAAACGGGTGATTCTGTACTATAAGGGACGATCAAAAAGTTTCCGTCGAAGGCAGGCCGATCGAGAATAGATACGCCCATCAGGTAAAATCACCGTGCGTTCAGGCAATCGTGCCATAGACGAACCAAGTTGAAGATACACACTTGGTAGAACACCGTGCCTGCTGCGTTAAGTAGTCCGTAACTGCCTGCTCCACGTCCTCGTCCGACAGCAGCTGTCGACCCTTCAAGGCCCTTTTTAGGGGAGCGAAGAAGTAAAAATTGCATGGGGAGAGATCAGGAGTATTGGGCGGGTACTGGAGTGTGTCTCACTTGAGCTGGCGTAACTTCTGCGTTACGACATTTGCAATATGGGGACATGCGTCGTCGTGAAGCAGTACGGAAGTTAGCGCACCGTTCGACAACAGTTGTTTTTTTTCCAGCACGTTGGTCCTATTTGGACGCATTTGGCAATAACGTCGCCATAGAACACTTTCCGCATTTACCGCATGCTCGTCTGAAAGACACAAATGCCATACTAAACAGTTTCCTACATGTCGGTAGTTACATACCTGCATTGGTGTAGCGTTACGTTGCTTATATGACGCAGCGACGCTCGTTTTGATCGTTCCTTGTCTTTCACCTTTGTCGTACGAAAAGTTTACGGACTACGAAAGGACATCATTACGGATACGACTGTGTTGTCCGTTGCAGTTCACAAGCACAGACGACACTGGAAACAATAATCCTCTGACACCCTCGAGGGTGTTTCCACCATCAGCGCCGGCCTTTGTGGCCAAGCGGTTCTAGGCGCTTCAGTCTGGAGCCGCGCGACCGCTACGATCGTAGGTTCGAATCCTCCCTCGGACATGGATGTGTGTGACGTCCTTAGGTTAGTTAGGTTTAAGCAGTTCTAAGTTCTAGGGGACTGATGACCTCAGATGTTAAGTCCCATTCTGCTCAGAGCCATTTCAACCTTAAACCGTCCGCGAAGACATGGCATTTGAGCATTCTCACTGCAGTATGTATGCGAATAGAATTGTGAGAAACTTAATACGTGGTGCATTGGGAAATATCGTGCACATACAATGGTTTGTGGGTTATGGATATAGATGGAGATAAAATCGGATTTTATGAAGTGAACATTACGTCTTCAGGATTCATAACAGTACGCCATTCAGATGTTTGTTGGTGAAATTGCTATCTCATGAAGTGTTAATAATACAATAGTGAGACGGACATACGCAAACAAATTATAGAGCTGTTAAATGTCTGTATTTTACAGAAGAGTGCCTCATGCTCTGTGGGCAAATTTGCGTCGCTCATGTACGAAACTTTTAGTATTCGGAGGCCAAGCCGCCAGAAAACAGCTGAACTCGCAGGGAAGTTGACGGGAGGCCAACAGCTCTCGTGACCAGTACATGTGGTGGGAACTCGCAGTTCTCCGCCAACGGCCACTAATCTTGTGAAGGTCGCGCTGCTGCAAACATTGCCCTTGTGCGGACCGCCACTTACACAACATCCGAAAAGGAAGACCAGTCCACCGACAACGGAGCAACTCCGTCACCAACTGGTGAAGTTAAATGGAAGACGTCCGTCAGTCAACGACTAGACGTCACAATTATTGATCTGATGGTATTTGTCAGAGCCCTAAAAATAAATAGCGCAGTGTGGATCTCTCTCATTCTCAGGATATGGTACAGCATCTTTCTTCTCAGGTCAGCTCTCCGCTATCGCGCTATAAATTTTTGCACTGCCGCTATTGTAACACTGTAATTTCGATCGGACCACCACTTTTCGCTTTCCGAACTCACATATGAGAATTAAAGCTAGACGGAAATATCTTTAGCAACAAAGGAAGGCTATAATTAAATACCTCGTCTTTGTCTAGGTCTTCAGGCGTATGTCGCTCAGATGGTGACGGTTTGCGGGGACAAACTGGCACCATCCGAGAATTTGTCTGAAGCTCTTTTTATTTATTTTCTTAAATTTAATTTGGCCATTGGATATTAGTAAGCAGCCAAATACAAGACGAGTATTTATTTTCTTACAAATTTTTCAGACGACAGCAAAGGACTTTGAGGATCTGTTGAACGGAAAGGATAGTTTTTTGAAAAGATGGTATAAGATGAATATCAACAAAACTAAAACAGCATTAATGGAATGTGGTCGATTTCAGTGAGGCGATGCTGAGGAACTTGGATTAGGATATGAGACACTAAATGTAATACATCAGTTTTGTTACTTAGCCATCAAAATAAATGATGATGGACGAAGTAAGAGGCTGTAAAATCAAGATCCGCAATGGGGAGAAAATCATTCCTGAAAAAGAGGAATTTGTTAACGTCTAATACAAATTAAAGTATGCGGATATCTTTTCTGGGGGTATTTGTCGGTAGCGCGACCTTGTATGCAACGGAAACGTGGACGATAAGCAAATCAGACAAGAAAAAAATAGCTTTTGAAATGTGGTGCTACAGAAGACTGTTGGAGATGGGTAGAATGAGTAATGAGTTGAACCGAACCGGAGGAAAAACAAATTTGAGACACAACTTGAGTAAAAAAAAAGGATAAGCTTGAAGGACACGTCCTAAGACACCATGGAATCGTCAGTTTGTTAATTTAGTGGAGTATGAAAAGGGATTGAAGTAGGGGGTCCAGACTTGTATACCGAGACACAGGGATGAGTAATACAAGCAGGTTCAGATGTAGTAAACAGTAGTAATTTAGAGAAGAAAATCCTTGCACAGGACGGGCTAGCGAGTAAAGTTGCACCAAACCAGGCTTCAGACTGAAGACCACAACAACAAAATCACTCTAATGGTACAAACCCTGTCTTGTAGCGTCTCTGAATGGAGTTTGTTGAGCATCAGTGTTATTTTGACAACACGGCATCGCTACAGAATGTTTCCTTGTAATTGAGGAAAAGCAAAATTAATTTCTTAATGCATTTGACTACAGCTTATTGTGTCTTCAATCGTAAACGTTACGACTCGCATGCACTGTTCAGTCTGTTTACGTCAATCGAAGGATCATTTATATCTTAGAGAGTGTGTTTTCATTTTTCGGTCAGAACGATCAAGAACAGGGGAAGCTGCCCGATGAATTAATGTACATCGTAGCGTTGTCGTTCGAACCACTATGGCAAAACATGAAACGTTGAAGATCTGTCTCGTAGTGATCGTCCGCGGTCAACAATACTGGCTGATGGGCGCGACCTAAAAACTATCGCTCTAAGGTACTGCCTACAGAATTCAACAAAACTGGGCAGCATGGTGAGGTGGATCCAAGCACGTTACAACGTATAGAGAGGAGCAACAGGACACTGAATGTTACCCAGCAGCAGATCTTGATTGGTTCTAAACAGCGAAGTCTCTTCTTAGTTTCATCACATTCTTTTCCTCATTCCCTGCTCCTTTTGAATCTAAGCTCAAACTCGATTTCAAATTTCCAAGTGATGCAAATCCTTTGCTTGAGCAGTTTGTTTGACATCTTGAAGTCGTATTTGGAGCCCACGTGTTACAAAATGAAACTAGCGATTACGCACCTCTCGTATGGCACGAAGGAATTGGAGAGTGTCCACTTAGAGGAACTCTTATGTGATTTCTCAAGAGGCGTTAACAAATGTGCGACTTTCTCTGTGCGAGGCCTCAGTGTGGGCTCCCTTAGCGCGTGTTGCAAGCTATCTAAACACAGAGCGTCAGTGACAGGCGTCAGCGTCAGCGTCAACTGCAACTGTGGTCGGCACAACAGACCCCCCCCCCCCCCCCCCAGCTACACACACTCCATACTTCAGCGGCACTCCGGCCCAAGACTCACTTATCACTGTGTTCACAGCTATTCAAATAAGGGCACTTCTTTTACCGAGCACTACTTCTTAGTCAAGATGCATTCATTCTGCAGTGCAGCGGACTGAGGCATCAAGGTTATTTCTTTCTTAGGGATATGAAGGACACCTCTCGGCAACCGTGTTTAAATTCCGTTCACTCCGTATTCGAGTGGTGTGCACTCATGTTCAGTACTACTACTGTTTATATTGTTGTTACGGCATTTTGTTAAAGGTCAACGAGCTTCCCAGTCGTCAACTGGCAGAGAACGGCTTTAAAATTGAGCACAAATGCAGATACCTACGAATACAATGATCATGTTTAATCTTCTCGAGCTTCCAACAGCGTCTTGCTGTGCAAAGCGCACGAACTTTCGGATGAGTCCTCTTCAGCCAATACCAAATGGTGACACTCGTGAGAGTACTGCTGCCGTAAGGTCACTGTTGCCTGTTCCATATGGTGCTGGAGAGGGCACCAGTGACGTCAGAGGCGATTGTACGACCATATAACGACGGCAGCAGTAAACACACAACATTCACCATATCACAAAGCCGAGAAACACTTGGCCTACAGATTATGGATTTTTAACGACTTCATGACGCTGGAGGCTCGAGAAAATTTTACCCATATACAGGTTGTTTCAAAATCTTTGCACCAAACGTCTAGAGGTCATAGATCACGCCATGAGAGACAACTTTTATTCTGGACAAAATGTTGGCCAATGCTTTCCGGCAGCGCAAGGTGTCATTCTGTATTGGTGATGTCCCTCAGAGGCGGCAAGGCGTTGGTACTCCCTGACGGACGGCAGCAATGTGTGTTGCCTATAATCCAGTCGTCTGCCTTGCCAGAAAGGGAACAAACCGGGCTAATTCCAGGTACTGATTCGCTTCAAAAATATCTTTCTCCACTTAGGGTTTCTTGTTGAAAATAATCCTGTAGTTTACTTGGGTACGTAATATGCAGCATACCTGTTTAGTAGATCCTGCTACGTCGCTGAAATCTCTACGTCCCAGGATTAGCGAATACTAAAGGACGCCTATGTCACCGGGTAGTGTCGGTGAACGAACACCGTCTCCAAAATTTGTTCTCTGTGGCGTGATATATTACCCCTAGACGCCTGAAACATTATGTATGTCGTCGTGAAACCATACATTCGTTTATAACGTATTACATATACAAAAACCAAAGAACTGTTCCCAAGAGAAAAATGTTATATCGTCGAGTGAAAATGTTTGTAGTATGCGTCAGTTCTACAGCGGATGCCGGATACTCATAGATTTACAGGAACAATCCGATTTTGAAGGTAAAAGTGTTTAACTCTGGGGGAAATGGGCAATTACAGTGTATCTAGCAGGTGGATAACACCTAAAATACCGTCCGTACTGCCACGTTAAGTAAGAGAACTAATTTTCAACACAACGCCACGTAACTCCCGTGGTGATACGTGTTTCCCATTATGTGGTCACAGAGCCATAATCTAGCATCACCCTGCAAAAATAAGTAACATCATCATTCCCCATCTGAATATGAGCCTGAAAAGGCTTGAAAACTCGTTTGCAGAAATAAACCTAAGAAGTGACTGGTGCCGGCCGGTGTGGCCGAGCGGTTCTAGGCGCTTCAGTCTGCAACCGCGAGGCCGCTAGGTCGCAGGTTCGAATCCTGCTTCGGGCATGGACGTGTATGATATGCTTAGGTTAGTTAGGTTTAAGTAGTTCTAAGTTCTAGAGGACTGATGACAGATGAAGTCCCATAGTGCTCAGACCCATTTGAACCATTTCTCTGTCTCTTGCCGGTGCCAATGAGCGCGAAAGATTGGAAAAATCTTTCCAATGAGGCGGCCGAATATGGCTCTCGGCGTCTGCCTGCAAACAGTTCCATAGGACTTATTTTTACCCCCTTTTAGGCTCCTGTGTGTTATCTCATTTCAATACGAAGTGCTTTACTCAAAAATCGGCCCTATTTAAGTTACGATTTGGGTGCTGATATGGCCCTGACAACATTACTTAACACTTTACGCTACTCCTTTATGATATTCTGTACATTTTTAATACTAAAATGAAACGAGTTACGTCGTCCGCCGTTAACTGAAACTATCTCTTTTCCTTAACAAAGTGAGTTACTCAGCGATTCACACTTACGTTGGGATCTGTTCCCTGTGCGCTTATGTAAATACATTCGTCGCAAGGACTTTTACGATTCAGGTGGTGATACACTGCGATGAAGGGGGGTCAGCAGACCAGCTTTCCTTTGTAAGCAGCAGGCATTCCTTCGACGCTGGGAGAAAGGTAGGAACGTTAAAGAGAAAAAAAGGCGACCTGATCTGCAAATAAGTAGGCCTCCTGTCTCCTGGCCTTTATTTGGTGCGGACGCCGTCGCCGGGGGAATCGTTGTAGACCACAAATCAATACGTAGACTGAGAAACTACTTCTGCGCCAGGGCCGTGTATCGCGTCAATAACTGCAATGCGCACGTAGCGCACGTGAACCTCCTAATTAAGGCCAAGACTCGAAAAAGACCCACGCGTAAGACAGGGAGCAGAAATATAATTACTGTGTTATTCGGTAATGTCAAGCAATTGATTACAACAGAACCGTGTAGTGGACCGTTTGAAAAGTAAATATTAAACTGGAGCGGCTATTAAGAGTGGAGGTCACTGAAGGAATGTTATTAGCCGGAGAAACTAACCCGAGGGAGTCCCTGATCCCAAAACAGCCAGCCTTGCTTTCGACAGCAGATAAGAGTTCTGAACGCTGTGTGGTCCACAGACAGAGGCTGCTGCAACAGCAAGGTGGCGCAGTGGTTAAAGCTATGTATATGCATTCAGGAGAAACAGGGGTTCAAATCCCAGTCCCTCCATCGAGACTCAAGGTTCCTGCAGTCTACATCTACATCCATACTCCGCAAGCCACCTGACGTTGTGTGGCGGAGGGTACTCTGAGTATATGGTTTCTCCCTTCTATTCCAGTCTCGTATTGTTCGTGGAAAGAAAGATTGTCGGTATGCCTCTGTGTGGGCTCTAATCTCTCTTATTTTATCCTCATGGTCTCTTCACGAGATATACGTAGGAGGGAGCAATATACTGCTTGATTCATCGGTGAAGGTATGTTCTCGAAACTTCAACAAAAGACCGACCGAGCTACTAAGCGTCTCTCCTGCAGAGTCTTCCACTGGAGTTTATCTACCATCTCCGTAACACTTTCGCGTTTACTAAATGATCCTGTAACGAAGCGCGCTGCTCTTCGTTGGATCTTCTCTCTCTCTTCTATTAACCCTATCTGGTACGGATCCCACACTGGTGAGCAGTATTCAAGCAGTGGGCGAACAAGTGTACTGTAACCCACTTCCTTTGTTTTCGGATTGCATTTCCTTAGGATTCTTCCAATGAATCTCAGTCGGGCATCTGCTTTAATTCGATTAAAGCAAACCTCGAAATCGTTCTTATGAAAAGGACATGACCTCACTTGTTCCCCAGTCTTTCCTAGCCGAGTACTTCCTCGTCGACGAGGTGTTAAATCCTCATGATACTCCCTTTTATCATCGCAGCTCGCGTAGCCGAGCATCTAGTGAAGGTAATAAGCATTAGTAATGCCTGACAGATGACATACTTTATACAGCGGAACCCGAACTGCACCGCCAAAATTTCGAAGATCGTACAGGGACATTTTCTATTTTGGTATAATGAACCCGTTATCTGTGGTAGCTCCTTACAAAGTAATGGCTTAGTTATGATTTACTCGGTTTCTTAACCGCATTTCCTTTGTTTATGTGGAAATAACTAGAAAATCAAGTCGCAGGTCTTGACCACTTAAGAAGCGTAGCTGCAACGTTCGTTGCAAAACGAATTTTAGTTCGTTTAAAATGAGCGAGTGCAATGTTTGTTCTCTCCTCTGCTGGCCGTCACAGTGAGAACAAGCAGCTTAGGGGTGCACCAGATAATATAAGAGAGTTGCCCAGAAAGTAATGCACCGCATTTTTTTTCTCAGCCGATAACAATGTTACGAATGCGAAACGTTACGTACGTATTATTTGAAGTCTCCTGACTGAGCGCGACAAGTTTCCGTCACTTCCGTCAGATAGCGTAGCTGCAGGACACTTTTAAAATGGCAGCTGTAGGTGATGTACGTTACTAGCAACGTGCCGTCATTGATTTTCTCACTGCAGAGAAAGAAAGTGTGCGAAATATTCGCAAACGCTTGTGCACAGTCTATGGAGCATCTGCTGAAGACAGTAGTACAGTTATTCGCTGGGTACGGAGGTTGAGGTCATCAGAAGTCATTTCAGCAGAGCTCCACGATTTGCAGCGGTCGGGAAGACCATAGACGACTGTCACACCTGACATGGCCGGCCGGAGTGACCGAGCGGTTCTAGGCGCTACAGTGTGGAACCGTGCGACCGCTACGGTCGCATGTTCAAATCCTGCCTCGGGCATGGATGTGTGTGATGTCCTTATGTTAGGTAGGTTTAAGTAGTTCTAAGTTCTAGGGAACTGATGACCTCAGATGTAATGTCCCATAGTGCTCGGAGCCATTTGAATAATTTTTGAATTTTGAGCACAAGCTTTTAATCTACCAGGAGCTTTCATGATAGTGCGCACTCCACTGAGGAGCAATACACACATTCTCATGTTGTTTTATTGTGGGTGTTTACTAATCCTGTAAGCTATCATTCAGAAAACTGAGATGTCAGCGTGCTTTGAGCTTTTTAGTTTTATTTTGACGCGACGCCTCTTGAAAATTTATTTTGTTACTAATAACTTCCTTTTGTATGTTTTAGATCTGCGAAAAATAAGAATTTCTTTAGTCTCACACGAACCTCGAATTTTCCTAAAGAGCTGTTAATTCCCAGGGTCGCCTGCTGCATGAAAAATGAGATCAAGAAAAGAACGATAAACCCGTAACAGCATTAAACTATTTTAATAATTTTCTGGACGTAATAAAGTCTTACAGAAAGCGACTGTTCTCTCTCTCTCCAGCTGATTACGACCAAAGACACAGCACACGACCAGCGACGTGGTTCGTATTTTTAAGCATTCAGTAAATAACAAGCATTAACTATTAATTAAATTTGTGGTTCGAAAGGTTGCATTCGTCAATTCTCTCTCCTCATCATTCCGCGTAGCTGAAGCATGAAGGCAAAACCAGAGTGTAGAAGGTTGCGAAAAAATTACGTGTCCTCGTCTGTAACCGCAGTACTCTCATGGTGCCTGACCGCGGTTTCTGCAGGCCGGATTCTGAGGGAAAAGAGAAATTCTCAGAAGGAAAGTTAATCAAGTCGTAACACAGCGAGAGTGGCAGGAAGCGCAATAGCGAACACGGTAATACGCACGCGGCGTGCAACTGGCGGAAGTGAGGCTGCAACTGAGGCACGGGCTACACAGCAGCACACAGTGACAGCGCCGCGGAGTCTGCTTTGCTCAAGTTTACGAATTTTTCACCAGCAACTTCCAATAAACACTTTCGTTTACACATCGGAAAAAGTCTGCTAACATCTGTATTGCCGTTAAGTGCTGGCTCCGTATAACAGCGTTCGTATGTTTTGCGACAGTGGGCAGTAGGGTGCCGACTGTGGTCAACACCGACTCAAAGGAGGGCCTCAGCGCTTGTTCGTGACGTCACGTCAGCTAGGCACGGCGAACGCCAGGTCTGTTGCAGGCCTACTCATAATGGTGTCTCCCTCTCTGACACAGGAAAATGTGAAACTATTGGCGGTAGTTGACCAACACACATTGTTCTGAGAGATTTCTGCAATCAATTAATTGTGCAATTCATTACACTTCTTAACAAATAGTGCACTCCTGAAATTAAATTTCCACCTGTTTTAAGGATTGACATACAAAAGAACTTCATGGTCCAGCAGCAACAGAATTCGTGCTTCTTTATCTTATTTGTAAATCTGAGGAAGTTACGTTTGTACTGGGTTGCTTTTACAAGAAACTGTGAACATATTGGTGCTCTTCTTTAGGTATCTTGGTTGCCTATGGGGTGAGGAGCACTGAATGTTAATGAAATATCTTACGATTGTACACTTTGGGCGACGGGGTGGGGGACAGAAGAAGAGGCAAAAGAGAGATACTTGTTTTGTCAAATAAAATTTTTTTATCTTATAAAAATTTTTTATCTTATAAAGTTTCTCCTTTCAGTTGCAAGAGGGGAATATTTATCTTTTCTAATGTGCATGTTTAAAAAAGTTTAAGCTCAGCAGCATTTTCGATATATGAAGCTATTATGTTTCCTGTTTAGAATTCATTTCGTTGAAAACGACTGTAATCTAATGACTGGCAACAGTTGGACATTTACACATGTAAATTAGTTCACATTTCCAGTGACAATCTCAAACGAAAATAAATAAAAGAAACGAGTTCGTTGTAAGGGGGTTTGGGATAAGTTTCGATAACAAAATGGATGAAGTAAATATAGTTTTTTGAATGTAAAATTTCCGAAGCTTGCAATGCGGCAAAGCATCTTCTCATATTGATCTACGTTTGTTTCGACAGGATTCAGTAATACAGAAATATGATCTTCATTTGTAGCTTTACGATAGTAAGAAAATCTTTCATCTAAATAAAACAGAAGAATCCAAAACAATACCAAACAGTTTGTCCAAAAATGATTTATAGTGATAAGCACGCCCAGGCGTTTCTGCCTGCAACAGACCTGGCGTTCGCCGTGCCTAGCTGACGTGACGTCACCAACAAGCGCCGAGGTCTTCCTTTGAGTCGGTGTTGCTGTGGTGCACCGAACGACAACACTGAGAGCCGACGGTTCCCCGTTCTGCGTAAAGTATCAAGATGAACATACCGTGTGCTGAGGGTCCGAGAAGAAAGAACGTCACCATACGGCATTCGTCACGTCATACAGGCACCTGGCGTGCTTGTATGTGATACAATTGAGTACACAGCACGAACACTTCTGGCTCATACAGTCGGTATTTTGGAGAGCAGCCTTCAAATTTCTCACGTGTTGTGTTCTATGGCTGCGTCCTGTTTTCCAGTTCTCCACTTCGCTATCTTTAACTTTTGCTCGTGCTGACCATATCTACCTCAATACGGAGGGCGTTCAGCTGGTGTCCTGACCTGCAAGTTCCCCAGACAACCACTCAATGAAAACATCTGATCACAGGTTCCGGGACACGGTCTCGCCTCCGCTAACACTGAACTATAGTACAGAGTTCAAGCAATACGCAGCCTGTCAATCAAACTCAGTCCGACCTGATACATACCTGCGTCTGCGCCATTGTTGGTACCAGAGGTGGCACCTCTGTGCACTAAATATCACCATATTGTCCACCCCCAACTAACGTACAAAGTCAACGGTTTCTTCTTCCTACTACATTGACGAAAAATAATCGCAACACCAAGAAATAACGTACAGTAACGAAATATCGGGAACACGTTTGTCTAGGTAACTTATTTAAGTAATTAACATTGCAGGATCACAGGTTAATGTAAGTGCTAGATAAGCCATTGCAAATATGAAACGCTGGTACATTAATAACCGATGTAACCGACAGAATGTTGAAAGTAAGCATGTAAATCTGCATGCATTCTGTTATACAGGTGCGGGATGTCAGTTTGCGAGATGGAGTTCAAAGACTGTTGCACTTGGTCGGTCAGTACGGGGGCGATTAATGCTGATCGAGGATGAGGCTGGAGTAATGGGAGTGTCCAATTCTGCTCGTTTCGAGACAGATCTAGTGATCGAGCAGGTCAAGGCAACATACAGACACTATGTAGAGCATGTTGAGCTACAATTTCGGTATGTGAGCAAGCGTTATCGCGTTGGAAAACACCCCCTGGAATGTCTTCATGAATGGTGGCAAAACAGGGCGAATCACCAAATTGACGTACAAATTTGCAGTCAGGGTGTGTGGGATAACCACGAGAGTGCTCCTGCTGTCGTACGAAATCGCGCCCCCAGACCATAGCTCAAGGTATAGGTCCAGTGTACATAGCACGCAGCCCGCATCTCGTGGTCGTGCGGTAGCGTTCTCGCTTCCCACGCCCGGGTTCCCGGGTTCGATTCCCGGCGGGGTCAGGGATTTTCTCTGCCTCGTGATGGCTGGGTGTTGTGTGCTGTCCTTAGGTTAGTTAGGTTTAATTAGTTCTAAGTTCTAGGGGACTGATGACCATAGATGTTAAGTCCCATAGTGCTCAGAGCCATGTGAACCATTTGAACCATAGCACGCAGATAGGTTAGTTGCAGGTCCTCCACTGGCCTCCTCCTAACAAACAACACCTACTCTATTACACGAGCTGGTTCAGACTGTGAGCTGTTGATAATATAGCGTCTCTGTCGCCTTAAAGGCATTTTTCACTAATACCGATACACCCCGTCCAATCTCAAAAGTAAGTAACGCTCACGACCGTTACAGCGCGTAGTTAAAGCAAACCTGATTTGCATTCTCATAGCGGCGCTACTAGCTCTACTCTTACGCGACTGGCACGAAATTTGAACAGACGTCATGTTCCAGATGTAGAAACACGCCTACCGAATTTCATTTATGTCGTATAACTCCCCCTTGGTGTCGCGATTTTTTCATCAGTGTTTCATGAATATGCACAATAAGTAAACTTTCATTATTTACTATTGTCCACGAAGTTGCAGTTTTAATATCCAACAGTGTATATATTTGTTTTGTAAATAAAACTGCCTTTTCGTGCTGATAGTTACTTTATTTATCCCATACGCGTTTCGTCTTCTCCAGTTCTAAGGCATCATCTGTGGGATCTATAAGGATCCAGTTTTATTAGTTTTAGATTATTAAACAGTTCACTTCGCGATTTTTGTAAAAAAAAGTAATTACGATTTGCTGATTACTTTTTTTACAAAAAATGTGATGACGCACCGCATCAAGATTATTACAGCGCTCTGTGAACTTGTTACTAACAACGGGAGGCCACGACGTTGGGATCACGGATTTACTACAAACTTTGTACACCTTCGGTAGGCTGTTAAAACAACACAACGTGCACTACCCTGGCAATGTCGAGAAAGTCGCAAGAGAAGTTTTATGCGCCTATTATGCAAATGACGTATCTCGCGAAGGGGGCCGGTAGTAAAAAGTGTTTGTGACCGATTAATCCCCACCACGGTAGCTCAGCGTTTTCGGTCAGAGGGTTAGCTGTTCTCTCCAAATAAATAAAAAAAAAGTGAATTCAACAAGCGTCATGAGGCGTCCGCCCCGAACAAATGCAACGTACAATAACGAACAAAATGAGACAAAAGAAGTGGTTCGCGTTCGCGCATGACGACGGGGCCGTGTACAAGGCAACGGTTCGAATCGCGCAAACTTATTTTTTAAACTATATTTTTTTCATCATTGGTCACGTTTTTTTAATTTGACATTTGAGACTTAATATAATGAAAAAAATTGCGTGCGTTTTCATGAAGTTATAGTGTATTTCATAATTATTATTTGATTATTTACTATTTTCATTAAATTCTCAAGGACGAGGGGCAGGCTTGGAAAGCCCAAGTCAAACCTCGATAAATAACGATGCGAATGACGCTATTCACAATCAGTGATACAGTAAGTCGCAGTGTACCAGACCACAAAAATAACGTACAGTTACTCGTCGTATGTGCTCTCGACAAGTTGCAGAATGGTATTTGTTACACAGACATGGAAACACATACTAAAACGGCAACTACTACATCCAATGAATGTGGTTTTCTCGCATTTACAGGGGATCTTTAGAGTTTCTAAGGAAAAACACACATCGTTGACGTTCTGAAAATTAAATAATATGACTAGCGATGAAAAAAGATAGATTACTAATTAAGTTTGAGCAGGTGTCGAACCGTGCCTTCTGCAGGTTCGTCTTACGACGCTCGAACGCTAATAACTTGACCGTCGTTAACTCTAATGCCCGACACTTAACACAGACACATCAGCCACATAATAGACGTGTAAAACTCCACTTGCTATTTTCTCGGAATTGCCTGAGTAGCGCACCTTACTACTTGCACATTGTGTTGTGTTAATGGCCTAGTAAAGCTGAACTCGGACGGCCAGCGCGTCTTCTCCAGAGAGCGGCGTCCTCCTGTGTTGTGATGGGACAGCAAGTGGGTTGCGGGGCCCACGCCGCCTCTCTTCCACGGCAGAATAGCGGCCGGAAACTCGCGCGGTCCCCCGTGGGCTCCAGAGATCGCGGACGACTTAACTAGCCGGCGTCCCACATAGGCTGGCCGAATGGTAGCCGAGCTAGTCCGCCCGGTAAAAAATACCGGATGAACCAGAAGTAGCCGTGCGAGGAGTCACGAACCGTTAAGGTCCTACTCACTTACACACAAATCTCTCACTAATTGGTGACGACTAGTCATTACTTTGAAATCGAATGCAGTGATAAAATTTCATGACTGTTTTTAGTACAAACTGAAATGTTTTTTCTTAAGTGTGTTAACTGAGTATCAGTTTGGAGTTGTGGACTGCAGTGAGTGAATGTACAGTATGGTATTGCGTATGAAAATTGAGAACGGAAAATGGTTCAAATGGCTCTGAGCACTATGGGACTTAACAGCTGTGGTCATCAGTCCCCTAGGACTTAGAACTACTTAAACCTAACTAACCTAAGGACATCACACACATCCATGCCCGAGGCAGGATTCGAACCTGCGACCGTAGCAGTCGCGCGGTTCCGGACTGCGCGCCTAGAACCGCAAGACCACCGCGGCCGGCTGAGAACGGAAGTGGCATCCGACGCATAGATCATAGTTTGTTACGCACTTATTCGTGAGAAATTGTGGAGATGTATGAGACTTAACCCACTACATTAGCGAGCATTGCTGTGATCAGGAGCTGCAAATACAGCAAAATGTAAGATAATGCTGCTGAATAGGATACAGCGTTAGTAGAGTCATACTTGACGCAGTGGTTTAAATATATGGGCGTAACATTTCAAAATGATACGAGGTGGAACGAGCATGTGACAACTGTGGTAGGGAAGTTTAATGGAAGACTTAGGTTTTTTTTTGCGAGAATTTTAGGAAAGAGTGGTTCACCTGTAAAGAAGAGCGAATACGTGACGCTAGTGTGACCTGTTCCTGAGTACTGCGCGAGTGTTTGGGATCCGTACCAGGTCGGATTAAAGGAAGGCATCGAATTAATTCAGAGGCGGGCTGCCAGATGGTTGCAACAACACGCAAGTGTTACGGAGATTCTTCGGGAACTAAGATGGAAGTTCCTGGAGGGAAGGCGACCTTCTTTCCGAGGAACACTATTGAGGAAATTTAGAGAACCAGCATTTAAAAGTTACTGCTGAAGAATTGTTTTGCCTACAACATACATTTCGCATAAGGAACACGAAGATACGAGAAATAAGGGCTCATACGGAGGCGTATTGGCAACTGTTCATCCCTCGTTCTATTTGCGAGTGAATAGAAAAGGAAATGACTAGCAGTAGCACGGGGTACCCTCTGCCACGCGCCGGAAAGTGGATTGCGGAGTATCGACGTAGATATACAATACTACCTCTTCCCCTACCCCTGGCCGGTAATTCTTCCAGAAACAGGGTTCTAACTGGCTTTCTCCATGTCGACAGTCATCGCGCTAGCGTCCATTATCAATCACGGATACGTAGGTGGATAAATTATTCAGACTGGATGCTAAAACAGATTTCAAATAACGCCCAGGAACACGTGCAAGAAAAATAATTATATGATAAGCATTAAATGACATTTTTTGCGTCAAATCAGAAGTTACCTCCGGACATCCTGGTTAAGGTCTCTCGTGGCTTTCCCTAAAACATTTCAGGCAAATACCGTGATCGCTTATTAAGGCCACAGCGGAATATCTGTCCCAGCCTCACAAAGCATACTTACATATTGCCTGTGTGTGTGTGTGTGTGTGTGTGTAATTTCTGAGCGGTTCGATTTCATTATAGTTTAATGAAATCTGACATCATTGCAAGATGATCGATGATAATGGATGAATGAATGAATAAAGAAATGCTGCTGGCCCGTTCCAGCGATATGAACTAGCAACACATACCTCTAGTTTCTATTTCTGCAAAAGTTTACATGTAAAACAACACAATTACATCTGTATTTTCATTTAAAATCTAGATTTTACATTGAATGTGTGGCGGAGGGCTCCTCGTACACGTACGGTTACCATTATAGCCGTCTTTCTGTCCCATTCGGAAAAAGTGTGCAGGAATAATTGCTGTGGGTTAGCCTTCGTATGAATCCGGTTTCACCTGAATGTTATTTTGCGGTACGTGAGTGGAAGGAACTGTTGTTTCTCATCTGCGCTTGAAAGCCGCGTTCTCGGAATTTTAACAGTAAACCAACTCTTCGGGCACCTGACACCAGAGTTGGATGTGCCCCTTCATGATACCCTGGCTTTTTTAAAGGAACGCGTATCGAAACGAGCAGCTCATTTTGGACCTCCTGTGCATCCTCTGTTAATCCTAACTGACGTGTGATAGATTTGTCATTTCTGCTTCCTACTAAAACACTTGAAACACATACGTTGTTCGATTTAACTAAAATCATCAGTTTCACTACTGTGTTTGTAACTGCGGTTGCTAAGGGACGCTAGGGTAGCACAACCCGAAGTAAGTGGTTAGATACCATGTGCAAAAAGGTAGTCAGCCGGCGTACTAATATCCGGGATTAAAATGGAAACCAGTGCACATCGTCTTGCGGGACTGACGACATGTGATAGTGTGTGTGTGTGTGTGTGTGTGTGTGTGTGTGTGTAGACAAAACTCGGTGACCTCCGCAATGTCCGCAATGCTATTAAAGAGCCTTGTTTCACATAACATTTTCCGGATCAAATTTATCTTCCACTGGGTTGCTTTTGTAAATAATTGTCAGTATTATCCAACCGTAACTTATTAAACAGATAGTTCGGCAGTATTTACACCTGTCAGCTCCACCTGGCTTGTTTGAAATGGGAATTATTACACTCCCAAAGTCCATGGGCACTTATAGTCTCATACGTCCTGTTCACCAGATGAAATAGTTTGTCATGGCTGGCTCTCTCTAAATCTGAACAATTCTGAGCGAATGTCGTGTTCTCCGGGGTCTTTGTTTAGACTTAGGCCTTCACTGTTCTGCCAAACAGTTCTCTCAGTATCGTATCCCCGATTTTATCCTCAGCTACTTCTTCTTCCCTTTTCATTTAACTTGAAGACAGTATGTTCCTTCCACCATTCAGCTTTCCATCTGAGCTCCTGATAGTCACACAGTTAGTGAGATACATTTTTGCTTCATTGACCCATAATGAAGAGATCCTTGGGGCTGGACCTCATAAAACAAGAATAAATAATACGTATATACAAAAAAGTCTCTTCCAAAGATCCCAGGTGAAATTATTCTCACAGATGTAGACTAACTCAAAAAAATCTTAAACACATTTTCATTTAAGAAGTAATAAACTTTTAAAAAACTTGTAAATCTATAACATAGAGGTGTATATGATATTTTTTAGATTGTTGTGTTTACGCATCATCAAACAGGAAACCAGCTGATCACATTGCCGCACAGAAAATGTTCAGGACTCAGATTTCACGTAACAGTAACGTTATTGGATGACGGTAATAACATATACATCAGGGGTCTTGCTAAGAAATTCTTCAATTTAATAGGATGGAACTGGCCTCCAAAAATTAGTTTAGGTTCATCTTAAACTGATCTTATCACTGTTGGAAAGTTATTGAAAGCGTGCATTCCTGAATAACGGAAATGTATCTGGACCGAAGTGAGTTTCTTCAAATCTTTATGAAGATTTTTCTTATTTGTAGTACTGATTCCATGAGCTGAACCGTTGGACTGAAAAAGGGATATGGTGGATATTAAGGAAGTATTCCATATTTTGAAAGCTAGTAGTATGTCCAAAAGCAAGATAAAATTTCCAGTAAACATGGTCACTAAAATGCAATCTTAAGCGCTATGAGCACTTGTTTATCTTAGGTACTGTGAAAAACAGCTCTACCAATACATGCTCTTCGAAATGACGAACGACCTACAGAATGCAGTACCGAAATAAGTGAACATTCCTCTCTGATTGTCCTTGAATACAGCACGCAGTAAGCATCAGTTAGTGTCGCTACTGCAAACCGTATTCGAAGTTCCGGGTAAGTGTAGAATATACGTTTGTGATTTGGTAAGTTTGTGAAATGCTATTACGTTGTAGTTATGTCTCTGCTCCTACCAGCGTAATGAAAGCCTATTATTCCATACTGGAAATGGCAAATGTGTCTTCCGTTATGGCCAGATAGATAGAAGCAGCTATCGAGACGGTGTCTGCCATTTCCCGTGTGGAATAACAGGATTTCATTAAGCTGGTCATTGCAAAGATAAAACTGCAATGAAGAAGCATTTCAAAAAGTTAACAACCGCTAACTAGAGACAATTAGAATTAATTAATGTATGTGCTGCACTTACCCATAACTCTAAATACGCTTTACAGTAACAACACTTAACACATGTTTACTGTATGCATGTCCATGGACACTAACAGGAATGTGTCATTTGATTACTGCGTTCTGTAGGGCAGCCAAGCAGTTTCTTGATCAGTGCTCTTTGCAAGAACGTCATTCAGTTCACAGCACAAATAAGTCATATTACCCATTTTTCGACTCTGAACACTACGAGGCGAGATACATACTGGCTGAGTGAGCTGCTGCCTCTACCTATAGGTTTTGTGCAATCCACACCACCTTCAAAACCTCTTGCGAGATATTCATATTCTCTCGCTTGTTATGCCCAAACTATTACACTACTGGTCATTAAAATTGCTAAACCAAGAAGAAATGCAGATGATAAACGGGTATTCATTGGACAAATATATTATACTAGAACTGACATGTGATCACATTTTCACGCAATTTCGGTGCATAGATCCTGAGAAATCAGTACCCAGAACAACCACCTCTGGCCGTAATAACGGCCTTGAAACGCCTGGGCATTGAGTCAAACAGAGCTTGGATGGTATGTACAAGTACAGCTGCCCATGCAGCTTCAACACGATACCACACTTCATCAAGAGTAGTGACTGGCGTATTGTGACGAGCCAGTTGTTCGGCCACCATTGACCAGACGTTTTCAGTTGGTGAGAGATCTGGAGAATGTGCTGGCCAGGGCAGCAGTCGAACATTTACTGTATCCAGAAAGGCCCGTGCAGAACCTGCAACATGTGATCGTGCATTGTCCTGCTGAAATGTAGGGTTTAGCAGGAATCGAATGAAGAGTAGAGCCACGGGTCGTAACACATCTGAAATGTAAACAGAACCTGGATTCATCCGAAAAAAATGACGTTTTGCCATTCGTGCACCCAGGTTCGGCGTTGAGTACAGCATCGCAGGCGCTCCTGTCTGTGATGCAGCGTCAAGGGTAACCGCAGCCATGGTCTCCGAGCTGATAGTCCATGCTGCAGCAAACGTCGTCGAACTGTTCGTGCAGATGGTTTTTGTCTTGCAAACGTCCCCATCTGTTGACTCAGGGATCGAGACGTGGCTGCACGATCCGTTACAGCCATGCGGATAGGATGCCTGTCATCTCGACTGCTAGTGATACGAGGCCGTTGGGATCCAGTACGGCGTTTCGTATTACCCTCCTGAAGCCACCGATTTCACATTCTGCTAACATTCATTGGATCTCGACCAACGCGAGCAGCAATGTCGCGATACGATAAACCGCAAACGCGATAGGCTACAATCCGACCTTTATCAAAGTCGGAAACGTGATAGTACGCATTTCTCCTCCTTACACGAGGCATCACAACAACGTGTCACCAGGCAACGCCGGTCAACTACTGTTTCTGTATGAGAAATCGGTTGGAAACTTTCCTCGTGTCAGCACATTGGAGGTGTTGCCACCGGCGCCAACCTTGTGTGTATGCTCTGAAAAGCTATTCATTTGCATATCACAGCATCTTCTTCCTGTCGGTTAAATTTCGCGTCTGTAACACGTCGTCTTCATGGTGTAGCGATTTTAATGGCCAGTAGTGTAGTTCTACAGAAAAAAATGTAAAATACCTTTTTGTAGGAAATTTACTGTAGCTAAAATTTTTACTGGCATGCATTTTCACAGGACGCCGCAGTTATAGAGTTATTCAAGAAAAATGCGTTTGAAGGTCACGTTTGAACGTTTCTCTTGAGTAAGTCGAAAGCTACGGCCCATAGCGGAAACTTATGCCAGTACAAAATTTAATTACATTAAATTATCTACGAAAAGGTACTGTTCATTATTTCTGTAGGACTAGTAGTTTGCACATAGAGGCAGAGAATACGAAAATCTTGCTTCTGGTATTTGAAGGCGTTGCGGGTTGCATAAAACTATAGGCGGGGGAACTGAACCACCGTGTATAGATCTCAAGAGGACGGCAGACATGGCTCGCAGTGTTGCCAGTTCGTGCAGTGGCCCGTGTTTATTTATAGACGGTTAGGGGGACGCTCACCTCTCGGATGTGAACAGCGAGACGCGCCTAGATGCCTGCGACGACCTCGGCGCAGACTGGACGGGAATGTGTCGGCGAGTTATTGTGGCCGTAAGGCGCGCCCGTGGCTCGTGGCCGGTGGCGGCGTGGGACCGATGCGCGTGCCGCCGGGGCTGGAGTTGCGCAACAGCTGCAGCTCTGGAGGCTGGGCTAGCCACGGGACGAGTCGGCGCGTTGCGCAACCAGCTTTCTCCGGACATCTCGCGCGGCTGACCCAAGCGCGGCGCGGCGCGACGCTCACGCAACGCATCTGCACCTCTGTCTCTGCGGCCGTCAGCTGGCCGCTGGCCGCCGCTCGGATACGCGCCCAAATGAACCTCCCTCGCCACCGCTATTCCATTATACACAGTCACATTCTCGATAGCAAAAGGACGTTTGTACCAAATATCAACAAGACCAAAGCTAATTGCTTCCACTTAAGGGGACCCGTAACGTCCTGTACCTCCAATGATAAATGTAAGGAACATTTCCTTATGAACTATTAACACCAGAATGATGAAACTTTTACAGTATAATATTACATATATTTAATACCATGTGCCATATGGATTTTAATTTATTGGTCTTTTTTGGGAAGATATTAATTATTTTGTTACTGAAAATAATTTATTATTATTTAGCGTATGGCTAATACAGACATATCATGAAATTACATATACATATGTACATATTGACACACAAGAAACTTAAGTTTGTCTTTACAACTGAATATCCAGTCCTTCAATCCAGCGCACTGCATCTGAAGTTGCTAGCAGGAAGTCCTCTTTGGCGCCGTGATAGGCTCGAATCCTGCATTCACTGACAATGTGGTGAACAGTCTGGTATGGAGCCCCGCAGTCACAAGCTGGATCAGGCAGCTTGTTCCACTTAAAGAGAGCATCCCTGCATCGCCCATGGCTGGTACGGATTCTGTTGAGAGTAGACCACGTCTTGCGTGGTAAGTCGAATCCACTTGGAAGTTTAGCACCTGAGAAGATGTTATGCAGGTGCACATCTGTCACTGCTTCCCACCGACCTTTCCATTCTTCAAGAGGTTTGAAATTCTTAGCAACCATGTCAGCAGCATCGCACAGAGTTGGATGACGTGATTTCAGTCTCTTGCGATTTAAAAGTGGCAGGTCGCTATGCACGGGTAGGTTATAATTCCTGGAGATCTTGTGGAATTCTCTCATAAGGGCAGTACATCTGCGTAGATCAGGAGGCATTATACCGGTTAACAGTGGAAGCCAATAAACTGGAGTAGATCTGATTGTGCCAGATATTATGCGCATTGTCGTATTCAGCTGGGTATCAACAAGCCTTGTATGGTGACTATTCATCCAAACAGTTGCTCACGTCCGTAGGTTTAACCTTAAAATACCCTACATGTGCCTCCTGGGTGGTGCTAATTGAGCAACAGTGATTACAGGCAGCCAGACTATCCATAGGATCTCCTGGCAATGACATATCAACTAAATAGCAGAAACAGTTCTTTTCAGAGCTCATTAACAAGAAACATTGGACCAACTATCAGACTCCTTCAACTGAATATCGAAAGCATTAGCAGGGCAAAGTGTGACTACCTGTCAAAATTTTTTTTTACTGAAAATAATTGACACATTTTTTGGCATAGTATCTTTGAAATAAAATCTGTTATCAATTATGTATCACAAAAAGGCTATGATACCAGATGTATATTGGCACTGTTTACATTACTTGAAAATTTTAAGTCTTTATCTCTAATAGTTTAGCAGAAAATGTTCCTTATATGGCAAAAAAGTGAACTTGTGGAAAACGAGTTTCAAAGTTTCACTAACATTTTAGTGGAGTGCAGCACCATAAGAGGGGTTTTCACAGTCACTTGACATCTCCCCATCTAGCCTTCTTTTCACACCTTTCATTCTGGCTTGCCTCTCACACTCCTTTTCTTTCCTTTCAGCATCCCGTTTCCTCTCATTGTCTATCGACATCATTGCACTCACCATGTACTTTCCGGGCATAACATCCAACTTCTGCAGCACATTGCACTTTATAATGTTATCTTTGTTGTACGTAGCAATGGCATCATATACTCCAAAATGAAGAGTATGAATTTCCACAAACACATTTTTTGGGATTCTGTTCCAAATTACATTATTCACGCTCTCATTTTAATTTTGTGTACGTCCATGGAGACATTTCTTCAAAAGTTCAGTTGCAGAAAGATCTCTGAAAATTGGTTTTATAGCCTTCATGACAGTTTCTGGTAGACTGTGATGCTTGTATACACCTTCAGATCCCTGATATTTGTTGTACTTGCACCAGGAATTGGGTCCCTGTGGGCATAGTCTCAGTCGATAAGGTGTAGTAGTAAAGTGCTATTACAGCCTTTTCCATTGCATCAACACTGTATTTTGTCTTATTGCCAGTCCATAGTCTCTCAGCAATCTGTTGATTACCTTGTCTGTCAATCTTTTAGCCCCACCCAAAGGTTTTCCATTACTGAGTACTTGGCCTTTTATTGTGGTCTTCAGTCGACGCAGCCTTGTTCCCATACATTTCTGAACGTGACCTATGCACTCCTGTTTAGTAATGATAACATCATTTCCATAAGGTTTCAGCTCAGATACAGCAGCAAAAGACTTCGAATCACCATCACCCAGGAACTGTAGGTATCTGACCTTGTACCACAGAATAGAGTGACTGAAAATGTCTTTCACACCGGAAACGTCCATGGCCCTACTAGACTCATTGTAATTCCTTCGACAGTTTTCTGCATGCTCATCCTTCACTCTTTTAGGGCTCCTACAGTGCTTGGATTTAATTACAACATCTATAACTTTTGTAGTATCAGCACTTGTTGCCGTTATTACCCCATTATGTGAAGTGTGCCCGCGCTTCTGCCTCGTACCATCTAGTGCGACAGTCAGGTCCCGAGGATTCTAAACATCTGGGATTTCTTCATTCACCACCACCGCCTCCTCCACTGCTTCTTTCATGGATTCTTGGGCAATATCTTCAACACAGGATCCAACAACCGAGTTATATTTTGAGAATTTCGTTGGTGGTGGTGGTGGTAGATTCATTACACCACAAAACATTTGACCAGCAGAGTATCCCTTACCAATTGACCTTACAGCATAAACACATCTAATATTTACATCATAGTAGTTGCTTTTCTCACTATCAGTTTCACCTTGACCTATTTCGACATATTCTGAGTTCCAAAATGAAACACTGTAATGACAACTAGTACAGTGGAGACAGATTTCTGCTGCAAGTCCTATGTGTCGCTTGACATTTTCTGACATACTCCATTTGCAACATTCCTTACGCAATACTCAACTCTAAATCACATTTGAGAGCAATCAAATGTTAATTATTTCATTCACATTATCCTCACTACACTTCTCCGATAAACTGCAGTATTTTTCAGTTGATCCATGCAACTTCTTGCTTGTGCTAGAGACAGGAGTAGATTTCACGTCATGAATAACCTCACTATTTTCAGAATCATTTCCCAAGGTCGGAGAAATTGTCACAGTTCCACTAGTGTACCTCGGAGGAGGTTTTTCCTCTTGTAAACTCTGTTACTAAATCGAGGCATATTTGGTAAGTTCCAGTTACGCAATAGAAATACAACACAAATCGTGCAATAACCACAAAATGCTCAATGTAAACAACAGTATCCAAAGACTATAATACGCAGACAAAACAATTACCTATCAAATCGTGTTGCCAACGTAATATAAAGTCTTTGGAAAGACCGGAAGTTTTGAAAAAACGATGTTTTCAATGAACATGTATCCATGGAATTCAATGTCGCGACATGCCCTCTACAGCACATTATTGAAAATATTTTTTCAATACTTGGAGCTGAGCTACAGGTAAGATTAATATGTCATTTTAAAGTGGAAGATCTGTAGTATTTTATTTCACAGTAAACTGGAAACCCAAAATTTCATCATTTTTAGGTTCCGGGTTCCCATAAACAGAGATGTAGAACGTAAACTGTAAAACATTTCTACTAGCACAGTGTTCAGACACCAGAAGCACCACATACTGGATGGTCGTAATTAAAGTGCAGTCATTCACAGAGGTCTAGTGTGGGCTGTAATTATCGTATAGCACTGAAGCTTTGTAGAAACGCTAATGCGTTAATGCGGAACCTATTTACGCTGGAAAAAAATTAGTTCCCATTTTGGATACCAGATGTAAGTCTGGCGCTCTACAGTGTCTCGTCCTCGTATCTAGTGCTCATATTCAGTAAAGTGTGTAAGCAGCGGTTAATAAAATCACTTTCTCCCTTGTTTGACTTTTCCTGCCTACGTCCCGTTCCTAATCCATTACACACAAAACATTTCATTACGTCTTTCTTGCATTCACAACGCCAGATTTGCTCCTGCTGAACAAACTTGGAGCAATTTTTTTTTCGAGCGTAAATAGATTCCGCGTTAGCGCATTACAATATCTACCAAGTTTCGTTGCCATACGATAATTACAGTCCACACTGTATCTCAGTGAGTAGTTACACTTTAAGAATAACAACCCGGTATGTACATGACGTTAAAAAAAGGTATTCCGTATTTTGATAAGCGGTAGCAAAGACCAAATGAAGACAAAACGTTCAATAAACATGTACTCTAAACTGCATACCTTAAGAGCTTAGAGTATTTGGTTATCTCCGCTGCTGTGAAACATCTTTTACTGCAAGCTCTTTGCCATCACAAACGACCTACAGAATGCACTAAACAACTGAGTAAACAAATGAGAAAACATTTCAATGTGATCTGCTCGTTAGTGTGTACGACCTGTACTTGTGAGCCATCACTACAGGAGTTGCCCAATATGGTATACGTTCGTACTAAGGCATGTTTCTGTCTGGAGGGTTAGGGAAAGAAGCATACTCTGAAGAACTCCAGGTTGGTCACGGATGCGCTCACAGGCCTTCACGACGCGTGCCTGTACAGATAGTATACCATTAATGGAGCTTGTAAACACCAAAGTTCTGCCGGCCAGGGTGGCCGAGCGGTTCTAGGCGCCACAGTCTGGAACCGCCGACCGCTACGCTCGCAGGTTCGAATCCTGCTTCGGGCATGGATGTGTGTGATATCCTTAGTTAGGTTTAAGTAGTTCTAAGTTCTAGGGGACTGATGACCTCAAAAGTTAAGTCCCATAGTGCTCAGAGCCAGTTGAACCATTTTGAACCAAAGTTTTGAAGTGTTCCCACAATCAAAATTCCATGAAATTAGAGTAGGAGCAACTAGCCAGTCAAAGTACTGGACCTCCTCGAGAAATCCGTTCCACGTGTGTGCGGTGTTCTCCGATATTTCTGAGAACATAGACTGGTACTGCATCATGCACGAACTAAATCTGTAGCCATTGTTGGAATGGTACCACCTCTAAAAGGGTAGACAAGATCTTTGATAAGAACTGACGATACCCTACACAAGTCAACCTACAATGTAATATGATTTCACAAACCTATAAGAACACAAATTAGTACCAATAGAAGTAATGAATGCAGTGCTCTTACCTCGAACTAATTGCTGTTTACTCCATGTATAGACGGTAACGGTAACAATGGAACGTGACTATTTTTCACTACATTCCGCAGATCGTTCGTAATAGCAGATTGTTTGCATTAGAAGGTAGGTGTTTCAAAGTAGCGAACAGGAAAATGTGCTCGTAGCCTTCAGATACGCATATAGGAGTGACTTTGGACAGAATATCATCTTTAAAACAGTGTTTTGCAAATACTCCCTCCCAGAGAAGTTTAGTGGCGGTACTTGGTGAGCTTCGGCAAACACATTAAGAAGTTCCGCACTAAGCTTGTCATACTCTGCAAACTGTCCGCTAGTCTGGTTGAATAGTGCTCACTCAAAAATTATGGATGTATACGACAATGAGGGTGGTTTTCAAGTGCATGTCGTCTACTCCACTGTATTCGTTTCAAACACTCAGAGCCATATAGCTCCACAGCTCCACCTCTCCCCTCCCCCCGAATCCTGAATTGAAGGTTCCTTGAACATTAAAACAGTGTATCGCACTGGGATTTGAACCTGAGACCATTCTCCTTCGGCGGCAAGTGCTCTACCGACTGAGCTATCCAAGAACGACACATGACCCACCCTTACACCATTGCTAGTGAGGTACTGGTGAAGTGAAGCTGTGAGCGTGGGTCCTGAGTTGTGCTTGGATAGCTTAGTTGATGGAGCACTTGCCCACGAAAGGCAAAGGTCTCCCGTTCGATTCCCGGTGCGGCACATAGCTTACATTTGGCAGCAAGTTTCACATCAGCGGACACTCTGGTGCAAAGTGAAAATTCATTCTGGAAACAGTTCTGAACTGCTCATTCACCAGGACAGACCTTGGCGGGCAAGAATTCGGCTACGATCCGAAACTTACACTGGCGTCGTGCTCAACAGCTCGCGGGTGACACCTGCAGTCTGTGACAAATGGTCAGAAATGTGAAATGAAAATACCTCCTACTAGCTAAGAGAATAAATCGTTCAGAAATGGTGAGTGGTTCTGAGCTCCATCACATTCGGAATATTTAAAAAGATTTCGCGCAGGACACGCTATTTGTGCAGAAAACCTATATAGTTGGCGAAAACTCCCAACATCGAACTGTGACTGTGGAACTCTGAGAATTCATCCGTCACCTTGTCGAAAAATGTGCCCAAACAGTTGCATCAGTACAGTGCACCTCCCCTGTGGGCGCTGCAGACCTGTGTTCTCGCATGTAAACAATCATAAAGGTGCCCAATGGCATCCTGCAATAGATTGTCCCAAGCATCTAGCACCTTTTGCTGCAATTTGGTAATGGTTCCGGCAGGCCTTGGAAAACGATTAAGTTCCCACTTCATGATGTCCCATGCGTGTTCAGTTGGATAAAGATCTCTTGGTCTCGTTATCTAGGGTAGATGTTCACAGCATGCAGATCACTATACGTCGCAGCAGCGGTAAGTGACGTATCTCGTCCCGCTGAAAGAGCACGCCACTCTCTTGTCGAAGAAATGGCAGCTTCACAGCAATGTCGCGGGCGCTGATGACTTAACCCTGCAGCAACACTAAATGTGATCGCGAGCTGTATCTGATAACCTCCCACACCATGAAGCCTGATACGAGCCCTGTGTCTCGTGGGCGAAAGCAGTATGAAATAGACAGCTCACCAAGTATACATCATACATGTGTACGTCCATCACTCACATACAGACGGAACCTACTCTCGTCACTGAAGACAATAGAGCGCCATTCCACACTCCAGTCAATTATTCCGCGACCCCAGAGTAGCCATGCTTGGCGGTGTCGTGGTGTGAGTGGGAACTTGGAGAGAGGCACACGTTATCTTAATCCTGCTGCAAGCAGATGGTTCCCAATAGTCACTGCTACAGCAGGCGCAATATGTGCCCCAATTTCATGGCATGTTCGGTCCGTCACATTTGCTCACACAGTCCATGGATTTCGACGTGGATTTTTCCACAGACCACTGTCGAAAGCAGCGACACACAATCGATACATCGTGCCCAACAGCAGTAGCAATACGTCGATACTTCCATCTAGCTTCCCGCAGGCACAATATGCGACCTCATTCAAATGCTTGAAACTTCAAAAGGAGTACGTATTCGTCGGATGGACATGGTTGTACCCCAGAATGACTGTTCCCAACACTGTTCGCCTCTAAACCCAGCAAAGTTGCTGCTTGCAAAGACGAAACAGAGGGTGCGCAGACAGGCCTCCTGAGACCCAACTGATCGCCGATAACCGTGACAAATCACTAACACCACACCCACTCAGTATGCACATATTATACCATGGTGCCACTGATCACAATTCTTTTGGGCCTAGCACTTTTTTTCCGGCTGTGAATTATAGTCTGGTGTCACTGAAGGCATTCCTTGATGCTGCTGAATTCTTTTCTGGCAGTATAAATGCCTAAATCTCGTTATGGCAAATAGCAAATTTTCTCCCGTAGTTTCGCAGTTAACAATACAAGGTCCAAAATTAGCAAGCATATGGGTATGTATGAGAAACTTCTAGAACAACTAGTAATAAAAGTCGTCACCAAACAGCTGAAGGGACATGTTTTCCAGTCTCGGATATTTACAAAAAATATGTAGTATAAATAAAATACAAAGTTTAGTGGCGTTGTTGCTTAGGAGATCTCAAGGGGTCAAACCGCCCAGATATCAACTGTTTGTTTCTTCGCTCTCATTGAGCACCTGCCCTCTACGAAGTGTAGAAGTTGCAAGAGAGGTCTGTTCAGCGTGAGTATTCTGAATGTGGATACAATTTAGAGTTGCGTTCGGTATGTAGATGACTATTACACAAGCAATCCGCGAAATCCAATGCCAGCACATTGCGTATTACATTTGAATAGCACCAAAACAGCAACGAAATTTATCACAAGCAAAAGCAGCACATCTCAGTCCACGGGGCTCCGTAGAGATGTTGATTTTTTTCTCATTTTTTCGTTCAAGTACGCGCACCTACGACACTGTTGCATGGTCTTTTGATGTAAAACTGTGTGTGTGTGTGTGTGTGTGTGTGTGTGTGTGTGTGTGTGTGTGTGTGTGTGTGTTCTTTCCTCGCTGGATAAATAAAGGTCATATAAAATTTTTTTCCGTCCCGGGATTCGAACTAGCTATTCCGAATCCGACACCATCCAATTAAACTGCGTTATTGGCAGTGATGGAACCCGTGTTTAAATTATAGTACATTAACTCAGTGATGCCATCAAGATGTTGCTATACTACGTCAAGTAGTCCAAAAATTTAGCGTAACACTACTTCCGGTGTCGAAAATCTGATCTTTATGTTCATTATTCTCACTATTACTAATCGAAAACAACATAAATTTCGCCTCCGTTGTACGTTGAAGTGAACGACCTAATGCCCTCCATACGGACTGCACAGGGAGTGGTTTGTTTCCTGGTGCCTGATGGCGTGTGTCCCTGCTGCAGCCGGGCGCTTCCTGCATCTATTGTCAGGGTGCCGCGTGTTTCGTAAGCACAATGCGCCAGCTTTCGCCGTCACCTATCCTTGTCGCCCACACGGCGCTGCGCTGTTTTTGTGCGTCGCCTCGAGCCATTCTGTTGTGGCCCACCTTTTTCTGCACGAATGCCAAGCTGGTACCCCATGAATGTCTTTCGTAATGACACGTCCACTTTCCCGTAGGAAAAAAATGCTTGCCAGAAAAAGTTTCATTTTTTATATATCTGTTTCTATCAAAGGGTAGTTGGGTAAGTTAAGAGTGCTAATGCTACAAGGAATATCACTCAGAGTTTGTTTCATTCCGGAAACCTTTAGATATCTGCAGTTGGACAGGCTAATTTTATCCATAATATTTCTCATTTGCGATACTGCCGTAGGACAAATGAAATATTTGAATAAAAGTTGAGATAATGTTATCTTCTTTCTCATCATCTTTCGGCAGGCTTCCCGCCAACACGCCGACAAATGTATAAATTTAAGCTCTACGGGAAAAGCGGTATTTAGTGGCCATTACATATCTCACATCTTCCTCAACTTGTGAGAGACTGAAGAGCAGAGGAGATAAATAAAAATAAGAAATGGCAACGACATTTCCCCAAAACAGTTATTATCGACTTTCTTCTTGTGTCTTTACATGACATGGAGGAAACCTACTTCCCTCTAAATAAGAAACCTTCTATAGTGCTTTTGTAACATTTGGTGTTTCTATTACAAACACGTAATCAATAAAATTTTATTCCGTGAACCCTGATGAGCGTTCTGGCTACGCTTACAGTTAAGCATTTGTCACACTTAAAGAGTACCCGACGCTATAGGCATTGTTCTTTTCTAGTGTAGCATTTGCAGTCATCTCGACGTCGACTGAATATCAGTCCCTTGATACTAGTGATTTAATTCAATGTTCCACAAATCATTTCTAAAATATCTATTATGTGACGTTGCATTCGACATTATTTCTGTAAAATGACATTCTTTACTTAAAACACATACATATACACTGAACAGCCAAAGAAACGTGTAAACCTGCCTAATATCGTGTACGGCCCCCGCGAGCAGGCAGAAGTGCCACAACACGACGTGGTATGGACTCGACTAATGTCTGTAGTGCTGGAGGGAACTGACACTATGAATCCGTAAGAGTACGAGGGGGCTCTTCTGAACAGCACGTTGCGTAGCATCCCAGATATGCTCAATAATGTTCATGTGTGGAGAGTTTGGCGTCCAGCGGAAGTGTTTAAACTCGAAAGAGTGTTGTTGGAGCCAGTCTGTAGCAATTTTGGACGCGTGGGGTGTCGCATTGTCCTGCTGGATTTGCCGAAGTCCGTCGGAATGCACAATGGATACGAATGGATGCAGGTGATCAGACATGATGATGCTTACGTACGTATCATATGTCAGTCTTATCTAAACGTATCAGGGGCCCCATATCACACAAACTGCTCAAGTCACACACAATTACAGAGCCTCCATCAGTTTGAAAAGTCCCCTGCTGACATGCAAGGTCCACGGATTGTTGAGGTTGTCTCCATACCCTTACGTGTCCTCCCGTTCGATACAATTTGAAACTAGACTCTTCCGACCAGGCAACATACTTCCAGTCATCAACAGTCCAATATCGGTGTTGTCGGGCACAGACGAGGCTTAAAGCTTTGTGTAATGCAGTCATCAAGGGTACATCAGTGAACCTTCGGCATCGAGAACCCATATCGATGGTGTTTTGTTGAATGGTTCGCACTCTGACACTTGTTTATGGTCCAGCATTGAAATCTGAAGCAATTTCCGGAAGGATTGCACTTCCGTCAAGATGAACGATTCTCTTCAGTCGCCGTTGGTCCCGTTCTTGCAGGATCTTTTTCCGGCCGCAGCGATGTCGGAGACTGAACGTTTTACCGGATTCCTGATGTTCACGGTCTACTCCTGAAATGTCCGTGCGGGAGAATCCCCACTTCATCGATACCTCGGAGATGCTGTGTCGCATCGCTTGTGCGACGACTATAGCACCTTCAAACTCACTTAAATCTGCCATCGTAGCAGCAGTTTCCGATCTAACGACTGCTGCAGGCACTTGTCATTATAGGCGTTGCCGACCGCAGCGCCGTATTCTGTTTACATATCCCTGCACTTGAAAACGCATGCTTATATCAGTTTCTTCGGCGCTTCAGTGCGTAAAACAAGTGCTATAATTGTATGCTGAAACCAATATTGTTCAAGTACTTGCGCATCTCCTCATCCATAGAACAGAAAGATCTGTCCAAAAGACAACTTCTCACACATTTTTGCAGCCATGTAGTTTCGGTAGTTAGTCAGCACACTCGCGGAATGGCAAGAAACGGGTTGGCCAATAGAAGTGCAGCGAACGCACTGCCGTAAGACGGACAAAAGAAAAAGAAAAGATAGCAATGTAGCTGTCGCGGCCACAGAGAAAGGAAGAACACATTAAAGGCATATGTGTCGAACATAGTGGGGGGAAGAAGTTGACTACGTTAACCGAAGACAAGGATTTGCTACCGTTTAGTCGAGCAAGGAATCTTCCACAAGCTGGAGGCGTGTTGCGTGTTGATCGATGCTGCGAAGGAACCGGGTATTAGCTGTAACGAGCGCTCGTAATACGACGATTAATTAAGCGCGCTCCGGAATGTTGACTTACCAGATTCCAGCCCTAGCTGCTGTATTGTTAGATCACGGCTGACTGATTGTTCACTCCATAATCGAGTAGAGAGCTGTGCGTTGACTGCGCCTCTGCTTGCGTAACCCGCGAACAGCAAGAAGCGAGACAAATTGCTGAACTGAACAGGCTTCATTGATTAAAATCGTGGGACAGAAGTTGAATTTTTATCTGCATCTACACAATGAAACGAAGTTTTCGGCATTTTGCAGAAAACTCAAGCACGAGTACTTTTTATCTACTGAGATATTGAAGCAGCTTTGGTTATCTGATAAGACACATTTTCACCTAAAGTGTGTGTGTGTGTGTGTGTGTGTGTGTGTGTGTGTGCGTGTGTGTGTGTGTTTTACGTAGACGTGTGTCCAGGCTTCGGTATAACTGTTTCTAGTGTCTTCTGAACTTCGCTCGTACAGTTGATCGTCTATGCATATGCTGTTAATTACCGTATTCACTCCACAGTCAAATTATAGAACTCCAAAATCGGTGATTTAATTAAATGTGAACATCATAAATGAAGACATTTGAGTGCAATATTCTAAACTTATAGTTCAGGTAAATACAGCTCACTGTCTAAATGACAATCTGAAGAGCTTACCGTAAAGAGAAAATCTTCGTGAATTCGGTTGTAAATTTCATCATAAGACTATATGCTGTTCATAGCTAGTATAAACATGACTCGAGTATTATCTCTGGATCGCACTGCTTTCAGTCATACGCAGAATCATAGATTTACTAGAAAAAAAGGGAGATACGCTTCAAATGTCCCGTAGAGAACGAAGCTTTTCGAAACTAATTTCGGATTGAGGAAGGATATCGGTTGCCTCTTTTTGCGAGAAATCATAGCGATAGTGCCTTAAGCGATTTAGGAACACTTCGCTAGACCTAAATCTGGATGGCTGGAATGTGATTTGAGTAGCCGTCACCGTGACTGCAAGTTCAGTATCTTACCTGAGCAGAACCTCGCTCGGTGGGCTTACTCTATACTGGCAGCAGACAGGCAGGACAATTACGATTCGTGAGAAACCATACCAACTTCGTACCTTCTACGATTATTTCAGAGACTGGTATGTTAGAGGTGCCAACGTTACACGTTAGCTGACCGGACAAAGTATTAGTAATCCTTTCCCTTAACGGACACACGGATTGCTTTGGAGCATTGTAGATGCCGTAGAACTGGTCATGAGATCTTCCGTAGTTTCATGGCTATCAAATTATGTGTCCGTGCTAGACGGTTGTATCGAATGAGCGCTGTAAGATGGATAGACGTTGAAACGTAACATGGTGGCGAAAATGAGCTATCATTTTTGGACGTACTCAAACATTTGAATGAATATGTCAGATTTGTTCATGTATCCAAGTGGACTGTCCAAAGGGTCTGCAGGAAATGGTGTACCACACAGCCATTTAACACGGTGTAAGAACAGTGAACATAAAAAGGTCCTAACCATCAATGACCAGATGCAAGTGTCATTTCTTGTCAGTAAGTTAGTTAGTTTTCAAATTCGACAGGAACTGTTGCTGTTAGGGAATGTAGGTCTAACTCAACCCCTTTTCGAGTGGACTTTGGAAGAGAACAGTATTCAATGGACATCTGGAGTCTGGTAGGTTGTAAAAGTTCATTGCTCACAGTGGCACATAAAGATGAGAGTTTTCAATGGGCCAAGCAATTCAGAAATATAAGGCGAGTACACTGTGGACTCAACGAGTCGTTTAACTCGCTCTCAGTGGAGGATGTAGATGATTCCGGAGGTGATTTTGTGGTATTTTAGTGATATTTTTCTGATCATCACTTGACGTCGCTCATTCAGGGTACCGTACACATGAACCAGGAAGTTCATTTCATCATTTGTGGTGACCAAGTATTGCCCTTTCTTCTACATACTCATCAGTTTGCTCCCATCTTCCAAGACGCCAACAACCGCCCTTGCAGGGCACCCAAGTCTACCAGTCAATATCCCTGCTCTGCGGGATCGAATCATGAATGGGTCTGTAAAGGGCTTTATCGGCTTATGCTATTGTATTGTATATCTAATACTACTACTACTACTACTACTACTACTACTAACAACCGTTTAGTGTTCTGTAGAACACTGATGAAGTCAACACGTATTTTTTCTTTTTTTTGTTTTCTTTCTCTTTTTATCTGCTAACGTTATCTTGGATTGCAATGAATTTGCACGTATAGACCCAGTATGACGTATTCCGTACAGTCAGTATTGTTATTTATTGTGTAATGTTAATTCCAGATGCGTGTGTAAATTTTAGGAGCTTCAAATGGTTCAAATGGCTCTGAGCACTATGGGACTTAACTTCTGAGGTCATCAGTTCTCTAGAACTTAGAAATACTTAAACCTAACTAACCTAAGAACATCACACACATCTATGCCCGAGGCAGGATTCGAACCTGCGACCGTAGCGGTCGCGCGGTTCCAGACTGTAGCGCCTAGGAGCTTCGGCCCGTTAGGAAAGTTAATATCTCTGAATAATGTTAGGAAGATAGTTGAGGAGCAATGTTGAGCTATGTTGCCTTGCAGCGACGAGTGAAGCTGAATATTGAGAGTGGAACGGATTGTCTTCGTTTGGGACCGTGATCTGTAGTAGCCTATGGTCTGACTTTGTATGCTCAAAACTGAATCGAAATCTGTGAAAGGGCTGAGCTGCTGAACGGTTTAATATTAGGTGAATGGAAAAATAAACGGCCGGACTATGCGTAATGATCTACGTTCTTAGTATTAAATTAACTCCATTAGCACTGTGCTGTTGTGCGTTTGGACCAGAGAAGTTTTAGTCATGGTGTATCCCGACGAACTGGCGATCGATGAGACGATAGAACATGGGCACCAGAGATATCGCAGCAGCTGTTTCAGATAGGAAGCTGCCAATCGTCCATTGCCGCAATCAGAGTGTCAATTGTCAACAGGCATTTAATTGCCACTGGCCAGCAATACAAACAAACACCTATAGACAAATATTGTTAAATTGTGTTACATAGACTCAAGTCAGTTTACGATTTATCTCTCAACAATTCTCATTCAGTAACCCCTCAAATTAAAATTACATTTGTGCTGTTGAGGACAATGTGGATGTGAGAAATTTTCGTAGTTGTCAGATAACGAAGTGTGTTGTCCTAGCGTTTATTCTGACAAAAATTGAACAATTTTATTCTATTGATGCTGTGAACTCAAATTATTGAAGATGGTATTCGTGAAACAATACATTCATTTATAACCAGTTGACGACGACTTGAAGTTGAAACTGTTTGCGGCTATGTCTTTTCCAGCCAGGTCATCACTCATTCTTCAGTGCTGACATTAACTTTATTCCAGCGAAGGATCATTTACTTATTTGTTGATTCACTACCTACCAAAGGCTAGCTGAATACTAACATTTCTGAATTTTAATTAACAATAAGCCAATACTCATTAGATTTACTAGTATTATGAAAGACGTTTTCGTATAACATAGTTGTACTGCCTTTCCACATCTCTCTCTTCATTAGCAAACAGTAATGTAGAGTTATTCTTCTTACTACAGCAGCTCTTGCTAAATACTATTTGTAGATATTTTATCTGTTTATATGCCACATTTACACGTATTTATTTTACACGTGATTGAAGTATGCTTGTCCCGTAACTGCGATCTCAGTATACGTTCATTAGAGATTGACGAAATCTATCAGAAAATGGCTCTGAGCACTATGGGACTTAACATCTGTGGTCATCAGTCCCCTAGAACTTAGAACTACTTAAACCTAACTAACCTAAGGACATCACACACATCCATGCCCGAGGCAGGATTCGAACCTGCGACCGTAGCAGTCGCGCGGTTCCGGACTGAGCGCCTAGAACCGCTAGACCACCGCGGCCGGCGAAATCTATCAGATAACATCCGAGGCGCTTTAATTCAGGATAGAAACACTGTCTAGAGGTCGGATTAAATGAACAGGTTTGTGACATTCTATTCCCAACATTTTACGAGCTGTTTCGATTTTTTTCTTACAGAACCTGTGTGTGTTACGTGCAGCAAAGCTCTTAAAATTTTACAAGTTAACTGGCAAGCTTGGGGGGAAAGTATCAGGACATGGCCTAGATCATTATAACACACGTACCGGAATGACAATGCCTGCGACTTTTTCGTAAGCAGTTTTAGCACAACAGCAGTAGCAAATCTGAATCAACCGAAGTTCAGTTGAATGTGTCATACCTGAAGATATTTGCAAACTCTTCCTCTCCAAATTGAGGCCATTATCAAGGCCGTACGCTGTGCTGCACGGTATTAGAGTGACATCTGCTGGTCGCGACTGATGTTTTTCAGCGGTGTGCTTACAGCACGCACAGTAATGGCCGTTTGGCAGAGTAGATGCCTGATAAGACTACAGTGTCACGGGTGGCGTGATCTCCCTTTGTGCGAGGTGTGGCCCACAAATGTGAGCGTTGGTGAGGCAAGCAGCGGTTCAGTGGGTCCAGACGGACCCCCGGGCGCGGTAACCTCGCCACGTGCGCTTCCCAATAGCCCCGCACAGGCCGGCCTTCCAAGGACGCGCTCCACGTGCTGCGCCGGCTACTCCCAGTCTGACCGATACGGCACAGCACAGACTCTTAGACGAGAATTCGACGCCACGCCTGCTGCAGTAAATCGATCTTGGCGAGAGGCGTTGAGCTACTTCACAAAATATTGTAATTCAAGATCTAAATTTGTGTTAAAATTCATGTACAAATTAAACAGATTTAAACGCCACTTACGGATTAGACCTTAGACCTCTTCCAACTGGCCCACAAGGCAGTACGAGGAGACATCTACGATCTTGGGACGTGTGATCAATCGTCAATTCCCCCATTCGTTATTACAAGTAGGCGAATCCTGATGATGATGATGCCTTTTCATTCAACCATCTCGTCATTTGACCTCACGATGGCTCAGTAGACCAGACCTCACCACCTCAGAAAAAAATCTGAGGATAGCACTGACCCTCCTCTCCGGTCGTCAGTTATAAGCTGCCTGCCACAAATTGAGGGATAAGGTCTGTAATTTCTCAAATAGCCGCTGTTGTGACCGTGTGTGGCCACACCGCAGGTGTAAATCTCTGTATAGCCAGGACCCACACGAACTCGCAATAATATTCATATAAGTCAAATCTTCCTCTATTGAAATACGATTCCTCAAAAGCAAACCTTTTTCGCTAATAAGGAGTAGACATATGGACTGTGTATCGTACAGTAGTGAGACCTGTGGTGATGCATGGTTCAGAGGCTTTGACAATGACGCAAAATGAGTTGTTGGAGAGATGGGAAAGGGAGATACTTAAGAAACTCCAGGGGTCAGTGAACGATAGGGGGTTTTGGCTAATTGGAAATAACATGATTAGAGATTTGTGTAACGAACCAGTTATCTTGACAAAAATACAGAGTAACGGACTACGTTGGTTGCAACATGTAAAAAGAATGGTGGAGAACAGGACAGTCAAGACAGTTTTCAAAGGAAAATCAGGTGGACGCCGTATGAGGGGCAGACAGAGTACCAGATGGTCAGACAGCGTGGAGGAAGAATGGGAGTTAGAGGATATAGAGCCAAGGCAGCCAGCAGAGAAGTGGGCAGAGATGTCCTGAAGGCCAAAGCATGGGCGGCAGCGCCAAGGAGGTATCCGGACAACTTGGATGTAGAATGTTTAACTAAATTCGTGGGAAAAGTTTGCAATATTTTGAAACAAACTAAGATTTCATGCATCGATGTTCCAATAACACGATAATTCCTGGTGTCAATTTCCTCTTTCGTACACTTTCATAATGAAAGTATGTAACGGTAAGCCTTTTCTTGAGTACGTAAGCGTTTCAATAACACAGTGATATCATTAGCTACACTTCGTTATTAGAATTTGTCAGGTTTCACGTCAGCTATGAATCGCAATCGGAGATAACACGCATACTGATAAGCGGAGTAATGCGTGACAAAATGTCACTCCTAAGTTAATTATAACTGGTTTGCAAGACAACAGCCGGCCGAAGTGGCCGTGCGGTTAAAGGCGCTGCAGTCTGGAACCGCGAGGCCGCTACGGTCGCAGGTTCGAATCCTGCCTCGGGCATGGATGTTTGTGATGTCCTTAGGTTAGTTAGGTTTAACTAGTTTTAAGTTCTAGGGGACTAATGACCTCAGCAGTTGAGTCCCATAGTGCTCAGAGCCATTTGAACCATTTTTTTGCAAGACAACAGTAATCTAGGAAAGTCACAATTACTCTCATTTGAATTTCAATTTAAACTTCTATTTATTTCCCCTGTACTACAAGAATCTCCATTCAAAGCTGGTTGGCTTATCTTCATTCAACTCGAAACTCTCAGAATTAATGATAGTCGTATTAAGTAATTCTCACAACTGGGATACCTTAACATATCTTCTGAGCTCTTATTACGTACAATCAAAAAACATACACAAATATGATACAGCACAACTTTTTAAGCTTCACAGTCGCATCTCAGGTACAAAAGTGAATACAGTACATTATTTCATTTATTGGTAAGACATTTTAATAGTTAAATTCAGTCTCTATTTCGTTTTATTCTTGCTTACAGGCCTGTTAATTGATATTCCAACATAAAGTCTGCCAATAAATTACGCAATAGTGGTCAGACTTCCGTTGGCAAGCCAATGAAGTAAGAAAATGTAAAGAGAACAAAATAGTGGCTTTGTATTTACTTTTTGTTGGTGGGTTCAGTTTTATCATACAACGCGACTAAACCGTTTATATATTTTAAGATTTTTTCTTCGTAGTCAATGCCGAAGCTGCTGTATCCAACTTGGATTTAAAATTTGGTAAATATTGACACTGTAATAAAATAAACTCTTTGCTACGCAAGCTATTATTAAATGAAATGGTTTAAACTACTTTCTGGATGCTACTGTAGTAATGTAATTGTAATATTTGAAATTGCCGTGTAATGGTGGATGATTGCTGCACATCAGCGATGTTCTGTTTCCTGACTGTGCGGCATTTATAAATTGCTAGAAATTGTTTAAATGTTCAGAACATTGACGTGAGGGATTGGAAGGTTACTTTCAATAACAACAAGGTTAGAATGTCATATATACATTGACAATTACAACATACGCATCATCTCAATGTAAACGACACTCTAAAAACGGCGTAAACAAAAATAAGAAAGACGGATGACATAGCGGCAATTACAACCGATTCTGTTACAGAACAAGAAAAGATATTATTGTCTATAATAGCATTTGTCATGGATGGTAGCTATATTGTTCAGACCATGTCTCTGATGAAAAATAATTGCTGTACACTTCAGACATTGAGTCACAAAACTCACGCAGTCTTTAATTTCCAAATTTGGAGACATTATATCTCGGCTATGACTTCCAGCTCGTCTGCCGCCCGCTTGTCGTCGCTTGAACTCCAATAGCGCCCGATTCACCCACTGCCACGTCTTCAGAACAGCACTTTAACACCTTGCCAAACTCGATAGTGGATTACGAAAAAATTGAAAACAAAAATTTTCAGTACATCAGTTCATATAAAATTTATAACACAAAATAACAACACTTGCCTACTTGCCTGGCATCGCTGACCGGAAATTGTCAGTGTTTGCCACGATTCATCGTAAACTCAACAGGAGGTACCGTGAATCGAATCCGGGTCCTTATTAATCGAAGGCGTCAAAGCTATCCATTTTTTGTGTATTCTTTTATTTTCCCGGCCCTATGTCGTCAAAGGATCTTTGCGGATGTCGCATGGCGTCTTTCAGATTCTCTGGATGAGAACTTTATAACATTTCTGTTACAGAGGGTGGCCAATACTTTGAACACACTGAGCTGCCGTGCAACCTGTTCTTCAAATGCTTGATATCAAGAACAATGCTAATTAATATCGAAAACTGTTATGGATAAAGGGATACTATAATAAAAGCAAAATCTCTAATGCAATCATGACTCAGCAAATAAAGCAAGCTTGGATTTATCGGGAATCTGTCAACCAGTGCAAAGTTCCAAGTGACAGAAAAACAAACACCGCACGAGAGCCTGAATACAGCACGATTCAAAACTAATTGGACAAACTTCGTGGATATAATCTATGCATCAAAAAAAGCTTTTTCAGAGTTACGGAGAAAAGTAGAGATCACAAGTGCAACACAAACAACACAAAATTAATTCCTCTCGGAAAGCACCGACACGGAGGGACACACAATTCAACACAACTGTGTAATGTATATTTACCATAACACACGTTCAAAATGATATCCGTGCAGATAATGATAGTGATGTGCTAGACTTCTTCCTGCTCTCGGAAGGTTGCAGACACTGTTCATTTCATTCTGCACGGCCATTTTCAATTCGTTATTAGAGTTCTACTACATTCCCATTTACAACATGAAACACAAGCTCCCTGTGACGGCACCAAAGATAGACGTCCAGAGGATAAGATCCGGAGACCTGGCGTCCCAAGCAACTGGTTCTGCACGACCTGTCAACTTATCGGGATAAGCAACTTCCAGACACACTCTTGCTTCTCGACTGAAATGTGCAGGGCCGCTGCCGACATAGCAACATCAGTCGATATGCAGGTGAACACGACACGCCAAAAACCTGTGCTGGCCCATGATTTAATGCACACCACAAGTGACATTATGCATCAAAGCTCGGAAATAAAGCTATTTCAGGCAAAATATTATTTAACATTCTACTCTTATTTTGATCGACACATTACACTTATGAAGTGTATAGTTATTTTTGAGTGACCCTATATAATAAGGCTAAATGAAATGGATCGCAAAATTACAAACTCATATCGTGACATGAATTTCCTGCAGAATTATTGAGCATATTTTTTCTAACATAACATGTTCAAAAATAAGCACTAATTTAGAAAACATCACCCGTGCAAAACTCAGCTTGCGTTTGGTAAAGGGGAGCAGGCAGACTCCATACTCCGATAAGAGACAGTCAAGTGAAAACAAGACAGATGGAAAAATACTACGTATAGTGTCTGTTATTTAAAAATAATCAGAATAACTGTTAATAAATGTCGGTGCCGGCATGGAGAAATGTTTGCAGTTGCCTACGGAACAATGAATGTATCCAGGTGTGCACATCTTCACCTGAAGTAATTCGACGGCCACGGATGTCGTTCTTCAGGGCTCTAAAGATACGAAAATCGCATGGGGAGGGATCGGGACTGTATGGAGGATGTACAGGGGCTTCGCAGCAAAACTTCTGCACCGTAGTCGAAAGAACAGGCACACCAGCTCCGTGAAAGTCAGGACCACCTTTTTCTTTGAATGCAAAGCCCCGCTGCTGTGACTGTCCGGAACACGTTGACACAATGAACGCACAGCGTTAGGTGGACTGTTCGCAACAACTAAAGCGCGCCATCAAGTCCAAAGGCCCAGGAATATTGACGGACGGCATCATTCTGCTGCAGGATTATACCCACCCATATGTTGCCAAGGGAGTTTCTAGTACGTTGGAGGAAGTTTCGCTGGAAAACCCTTAGGCACTCTTTATACAGTCCCAATTTCTCCCCATGCGGTTTCCATATTTTTGGAGTCCTGAAGAAAGACATTAGTGGCCGTAGCATCCTCAGATCCTCTGGAGAACCCCAGATAGGTGTAATGAGCGGGAGACCAGGGTTCGAATCTCGGCCTGTGTACAAATTTTGACTCCTCGCTTCAGTCTCGATAAGTACATCACATTTTGAGAAGATTTACGTCAGAACGGCCGGGCGGGAATTTGATCGTCGATCACCTTGATTTTGTGACCAGTTTCTTAACTATTCCACCGCCTCACTCACTGTCCATTTGCCTGCCCCCCCCCCTCTCTCTCTCTCTCTCTCTCTCTCTCTCTCTCTCTCTCTCTTTCTTTCGTAGTGGAAACAGATGCGAGCCTGCAGCGGAAGAAGTCACAGTATTTAACGTGGCAGGTGAATGCAATGGGCTCCCTAAATCAATAGGGGCTACTGTTAAAACATTAATAGCAACATGCCGTAAATAAACTCAACATAATTTCGCAACAATTGTGACCTACATATACAGTGGTTCTGCTGCATTCCATTAAAATCTTTCGAAGGTGAGAACGTACTTGGGAACGAAAATTCCTATCTTGAAGTCGCATGTGGTGTTTTCACTCCAAATCCCGCATGAAGAAGAGCAAATTGTGTAATATACACGGTATTTTTTTCTCCATAATTGAGTCCTACGAAATAAATCACAGTTTTTGTTTATTCTCAGTAGTTACTTCAAAATATAGTGGAATTCTTTTCAAACATAGGGAAGTCAGCATTTATTTGACTTAGTAGTTACTGATTAAAATATATTCACTTTAGCATATAGTGACATTGAGAAATATGTTTTATAACCCCTACTGTAGGAGCATGTCAGTCTAGTCATATGTATGGCATTTGGAACACATCATCTTTTTCCCCAGACCGGTTCCCAAACTGGTCGAAACCCGAGCTGAAGTCACGGTGAGGTCAAAGCGAGCACCGGTTTGAAATAAGCCGGTCTTCCCGCGAGCAGACTCACCTGCAGATACTTTTACGGGAAAACCGAGCATCCTGGAATTCCCTCAGTGTCGTTATCCCGCTTCTAACCCGAACTGGTGTTAATTAATACTGCAGCTTCTCTTCGGCAGCGCGTGAAGTCACTGGAATCCGCAGATAACAACAGCGGTAAAAAGTGTCAGGAGTACACACTGGTACGTTTCAGCACTATTGATGACTTCCCATGTGCCATTGTGCTGGTTGTCTCGACGAAACGTACTTCAAATGTTCCGGCTGTTATCATATTCTGTTTTCGTGGCGAGTCGTAAGGATTTGGGGGGGGGGGGGGGGCAGGGTGTCTGACTGCTGGAGGGGAGAATCATTGTTTAACGAGGTGGACTGGAATCGGTGAAAAACCTTAATTATTATCATGTCATGGAGTCCGCACTGTCCCATTTCCTCTTATGTGGTCAGTTGCTTACAATCGTGCCACCTTGCACCTTGCCCGGTAAGTTAGACCCGTCGTCGGTGGAACCTACGATGTTTCGTTTCTTCAGTTCCCAAAGAAGTTCTTCTAGATACCGTGAAATAAGCACCAAGAAGCATGTCTTCTATACCTTTATTCTAGCGGATAACTTTCCCTACATTCTAAACGATTGTGAAAGATCTCTTTATACTTTTTCCATAAAACACATAGCAAGATTTTCGAGAAGTAGTATAAGGTCTACTAAAGTCTTTCTAATACTATAATATAATGGAAATATAATGAGTCACAAAAAGTTGCGCATGGTGTCAAAGTAATTGTCCAACCAGGTAGGTAAATTCTGTTAAAGACCTCTTCAACATGTAGTGATCTACGCTAATCCTTGTATGAATCAACTGAGCACCTAAAGAACAAGAACGTGAAAACCATATTTTCTGACATTTGAAGTTGATAAATCTGAAAAAAAATTACACTCAGGCGATAACAGAAGGGAAAGGAAACTAATTAGAACATTCCCTTTTTTTTCAGATGATTACTTCAGCTTGGGGCCCCATTTTGCTTAATGTTCGTCTGATACGGGAGGAAATGTCCACATGGAGATGTCTCCTTTTCATATGGTGTACTACAGACTTTTCCTCCCTTTCTGTTGGGTTCATCATATAGTAAACTAATTGTGTGTTTAAAAAATGCGTACACGAACCTAACAAAAAGTATACACAAATAATCGTAAAACTTTGCGCGCTTCGAAGTATTTTTGTCTGTTTTAATACCTCTACCTTACACAGCAATATGGATAAACAAAAATATTAGGAATCTGTGGGTAAGTATAAGTTACTAATTGCACCACTGTCGCTGAACGGAACAGCTTGTTCCCGTAGGATCCGATGGTCTGAACGGGACACCACGAGCAAGATGGCTAAATATTGTTGGAATGTAGACAAATCAGACGAAAGAAAGAAGGAAATAACCAGTACACGAGTACAACAATACACGAGTACGTACCAGTCTAAATCCATAAATTTCGTTTGCTTTTCACTTTATGTTATAACGTAATAATTTTACACGCCTGCTATATCATATTAGATGTTTTTCACCCCTGCCCATTAAATTCTGAGTGATCGTCTAGATCGTTCTTCCAAAAGCTGTCAGTGTTTCACCCGTGTTCTATTTTATCTCTGTCTCCCGCAGTCCGCTGCAAAAGATGGAGCTACACACGATATCGTGTCAGTGTTATACACCAGATCACACAGTTTCTCGTTACTCAGTCTTCAACACTGATGTTAGTAGCAACTGTAAGTTGCCAATTAATAAAATACTTTCGACACGACTAGTATGACGTTTGCCTATTCGATTCTGTTTTTATTTTATATTTTAACGGAATTTAATTATATTGTGCGTAAGTGACTTTAGCTCCTCAGCTAGAGATAGATGTAGCATGTCTTACGTAATGTAATGTAATCCAAATAACTCCTTTTTCTTCTGAAGAAGATATCCTCAACGGTATCGAGACATGGATGAAGTTTAAAAGTAAATGAAAATTGGTAACTGATTCGACGTGTACTCTATCAATTGGTTTCGTGTAACTGTTATGACCTCTACACGCTTCCCTCTCTTTTTTCCCTCCGTAGGCCAACCGATATCAATATAACACACATACTGAGCTGGCGAAATACCAGGTCGACTCGATGTTTCTTAGGTGTCTGTTGCTCAACGAGTTGGCGGCGCAGTATCGCTTTCCCCTAAACTGTACTGCTGCGTCGTCGCGGAGCAGGTTGCTTTTGAAACCCCGCCAGGCGCCCGTTCATTTCGATCTCTTTTATATGACTCTAATGTTTTAGGGAACAGGTGACTGAGCTCCAAGCTCTAAGACACTGACAGAGCTCCTGCTTCTACGACACCTTACAGTCCACCATAACGATCAATAGTACCAGGAATTGGAAGCACCCCCTGAGTTCGAGAATTTTAGGTGAGTAGGAACCTTGGTACTAACACGTATTAACCACGGTTAAACTCCAACCCACTTGCATGGCATACGCATCAAGGAAAAATCTTTCTGCGGCTGTCAGAACAGTGAAGAAGGTGATGTGAACCAACTGCTATTTTCCTGCAGTTTCTTCGGAACACAGCAAAATCGCTTACTGAAAAACCTTGTGAAATCGAAGGTGCCCCTGCCCACAAGTGCTCCTATCTTACCATGTCATGAATATCCCCAAATATACAATGCCTTTTTTTGCTTCATGTTTTTTGTGGTTGAATACTCACACGAAGCTTCCGGTATACGCTTTCTAATTTCTGCTGAGTTAATTTTCAGTCTTGTCCCCGGTTAGTAAGTCATTTTTCTTTAGCTATATGTACTGTACTCTTATAGACATTGTGAAATAATTTTAAATCAATGATGAAACATTTTATTTTGAGACATCTCTGTACGTATATTTCATATTTTACCAAACTGTCGGTAGTACGGTTCAGTAAAAGAAAGCTGAAAAATAAGTATCAAGGGGCAAACACCTGTAAAAGCTTTGCTGGCAGTAGTCATTGTGGTTTAGAATTCCCGCTTGAGCAGATGTTTCCTCCTGTTTCCGTTAGGGCAAGCTGAGTGTCCAACAGGAAAGAATGTAGCGGTTTGTGCACTAGCATGTGAATGAATGTGGGGGATACTACGAATGCAAAAATTCCTAAGCAGGTGTTCAGCATCAGAGTCGCATTGCTTTCGTTCATGCCATCCATATGTATGTTCTGGGCTTCACATTAGTGAGTAAGCTGCAACCGTTATAGCCTTACACTGCTAGCTGATGGTTAGCAGGGAGAAAAAAAAAAGCAAGAACAGTTAGTACACACATCGCAGGCACGAAGACTTAGGAAAAGAAAATTACCCTTCTTTCGCTCAAAGAAACTTGACGTCCGACCTTTTTCATTTAACCATCTACACCACATAAAGAGTGAATCCAGTGGTGTACAAACCTAGATAATAGTTTCATTCTCTCATTGTCAAAGTATCATTTAATTTTCCATCTGTGTTGGACACGCACAAGTAATCGCGGAAAGCCTTAAAGACACACACGCCGTTGGTTCAAATGGTTCAAATGGCTCTGAGCCCTATGGGACTTAACATCTGTGGTCATCAGTCCCCTAGAACTTAGAACTACTTAAACCTAACTAACCTAAGGACATCACACACATCCATGCTCGAGGTAGGATTTTCGAACCTGCGGCCGTAGCAGTCGCGCTGTTCCGGACTGAGCGCCTAGAACCACGTCGTTGGGATCTACCGTGACTTTCGCCTTAGGCCTCAGACATCACGTAGGTACGTGACGAGAGACAAAGTACTCTCTTGGAATACGATGGTATTCCTCACTCATTTTACCGTTTACGAAAAACTCTAGAATAATTGGCGGCATATAAGATGGCTACGACTATTCAAATTGGAACGAGTCGCTAACGAAATATTTAACATCAAAAAAATAATGTCCATATGAGTTCAGACGTTTACTGGGTCGACAAATAACACAATCAGGCGACGCTTTGAAGATAGCTACAAGCCAATGATGAAAGTATCGACAAATATTACCGCCCGCTATAAAACAGCGTCCTCCTTCCGATATGAAAATCGATGAACGGAAAAAAGACGAAAGTCAAAATTTCTCTTACGCTGTTGGTGCTAATGTCCACACACACGTTTCCAAACTTTGTTTAAGCATTTAAAATCAAAAACGCTTCAGCGTTAATAAGAGTATCTTTAGTGGTGTGGTCTCCACAATTCACGCAGCTCCAAATAAGCTTTAAATGTTGTTTTGTGGCCTATGAGAATATTCTCGATATATTTCGCTCACTGGCCTACCTTAATATGACTAAATAACGTTACTGAATACAAATTCAAAATGTACAGTAGTCCTTCAGTACACATCTCGCAAAATGACCATGACAGTAATGTTAAAGGAATTAGTAACTATGATGACTGGTACCAGCAGTCTTTCTTCTAATGTATCATTCGTGAATGGAACAGGAAAGAAATAAAATTGTGTATTTCAGTATGTACATTCCACTGCACGCTGTACGGCGACCAATAGAATACAGACGTACAGTAGATCTAGGTGTTGAAACACAATAAACAATGTGATAATGTTGTTAAATTACCTCATCTTTTCCTCGACGCTGCAACTTACTTGCGAATAGTGGTGCACAGCCATTGCAATTTATGGTACGATAGCCTTAACACCGATAGCCATCTGTGGGGTCAGACTGGGAAATTTTCCCGTGACGTAATCTGTGCCACCGCACTGACAACTCGTCGGCTTCTTGGGATTCCACACTGGTCCGACTGCAGGCAAACAGGGGGCTGCCAACTACTCAACCGTGGCACGTCGTTTGCAGGTGTAATTTTTCCTCAAAATTACTGTTCTTAGAACGATACCTCCCATTTCTGCGCTGCATACAAAGGCTTCGAGGCAGAAGAGAAGAGGTCTCTCCGATCTCCAGGTCACCACACGGCACTGTGGCAGTTGCCTTGAACGTCCAAATAAGACAAGTATGCCGAACGATGGAGGGTATGGCATTCAAAGCGTCTCTCCTTTTTCTGCGAAACGAGAATACCTCTCGAATTGCTGTCCCTCAGAGACTTACAGCCATGCACTGCTGCTCCGAATGTATAATGAAGTTCACAGGTCTGCATTAGTATTAAATACGCGCTCTGTAGTCTTCGACAGCACAAACTACATAATTCTAAATGAGTGAATAGATAATAGCAACTGAAACGCAGGTCTAATCTGCACCGACAGCATTTACTCCAAAAACCATCATTCGCTTCATCTCCATAGTTAATTGAGAAGCACATAACAACAATACAATACTGCGCATGTTGAGCAAGTCATACGCACTATTACCTACAATTGGAATTAACATAATTATTTAGTCTGGGGCTCAAGGTTCCAGAATACAACTAAAAATAGTGCCTCCTCTCCCCTCGGATTCTGACCAAGGATTTCGGGACGTTTTCCTTTGAACCTGTGCAAATGTAGGAACGGAAATTACCTCCCAGATATTCCCAATTGGGACTCCCTCCGTCCCTCTAACAGTTCGACCCAGCCAGCCACAAGCAATAGGTGAAATTTGAGCCTAATTTGATGGGGACTATATAGCAAATTTTGCATTTCAAATACATGTGTACTAACCCGTCCGGTTGGCCGTGCGGTCTAACGCACGGCTTTCCGGGCGAGAAGGAGCGCCTGGTCCCCGGCACGAATCCGCCCGGCGGATTTGTGTGAGGTCCAGTGAACCGGCCAGTCTGTAGTTGGTTTTTAGGCGGTTTTCCATCTGCCTCGGTGAATGCGGGCTGGTTCCCTTTATTCCGCCTCAGTTACACTATGTCGGCGATAGCTGCGCAAATTTCTCCACGTACGCGTACACCACCATTACTCTACCACGCAAACATAGGGGTTACACTCGTCTGGTGTGAGACGTTCCCTGGGGGGTCCACCGAGGGCCGAACCGCACAATAACCCTGGGTTCGGTGTGGGGCGGCGAAGGAGTGAAGTGGACTGCGGTAGTCGTCTGGGGTTGTGGGCCAGTGCGGCTGCGGCGGGACAGAAGCCTCTCCGTCGTTTCTAGGTCACCGGTTAATATACAATACAATACAATACAATACAAGTGTACTAATAAGATCAGTACTTCATACTAACGCAGTGACTACTGGTAATCAAACATTCGCAATTATCTCGCTAATGGCGCATTCCTGGATCCATGTTAAGTGGAAAGTTTTTGCCTCTACTAACATAAAGTTCACACCTGTCAGCTTTCGTTATTAATTATGATAAATCATATTCACTACTGACACAGGGTTAACAATCTGTAAACATTTTTCTTATGCATCAGGCGGTGCTGGTGTCCGTTGTCCCGATCATGTTTAATTCCGCTCACTCGGCGGTTTGGTCGCTCTGCTTTGCTAAGGACGCAGCCCCGTTGCCCGTGGCCCAGTTGCGACAGCCGCGGTGACGCGCGCCTCCCCAGCAGTGAATCTTCCGATGCCGGTCGGGCGCCGACCTCCGGTGACAAGTGCCACTCGGGACACGCCGACCCGCTCCCCGCAAAGGCGAAAGGTGGAAGCTGGTGGGTGGACATCCTCTGCAGCAGCCGGGATGCGACCCTCCTGCCTTAGAGCAGGAGTCGACCGTGCTGTTAGAAGGCCTGGTCTGACCCGCTGCTGGCTGGCTCGCTCCGAGTCTCTTGCGAACTCAGAGGATCGAACCGTGGCCCACCCACAGACCCGAACTGTGGTCTTCTGTGGGAAGCTTTATATGGCCAGCCGCGTAGCACAGCACCGTCATTCAGGAGAGCTGTGACACTAAAAACATTGTTGTTACTTGACTGCCCCAGTATTAATAATCGCCAGGGCGCATATGCTTCCGAATGCGCCTCTTCAAGTCAGGTACTGAAACATTACGTTAGCGCCAGTGCGCTGGTTTCGATGTCGGTTTGCGAAGAGTTACTTGCAGTTCCGCTGTGCTGGCCGTTTCGGCAATCTTGCGCCCGTGTCGGCCCGACATACTTCGTTGCTTGACGTTGCAAGTAGGTATTATCAGCAAGTCCGCGCCTGACTTACGGGTACGGCTGCAATCCACTGCCACAAATTCACACTAAAATTACCTTATATTACAACGCGCCTCGATGGGTATTAAATGAGAGAAAATATAACGTAGTTTCAAAACTGGTGTAATATAACATCTTGCAGAACATTACAGTATTTGCTCAACGCAAGAGCCTGGTAAGCCCTGTTACAGGGTGCACCTGTAGGCTTTCTCTCTCACAGTTTGCTTTCATAGCGTTTAAGAAAAAGACCAACTCACTTTTCCCGGCAATTATGTTTTTGAAAGGTTTTTCAGTGTCACTTCTCTCTGATAATTCTATGGAAATTCTTCATAAGTCATTACGAGGAGCCGCGCGGGATTAGCCGAGCGGTCATAGGCGCTGCAGTCATGGACTGTGCGGCTGGTCCCGGCTGAGGTTCGAGTCCTCCCTCGGTCATGGGTGTGTGTGTGTGTGTGTGTGTGTGTGTGTGTGTGTGTGTGTGTGTGTGTGTGTGTGTGTTTGCCCTTAGGATAATTTAGGTTAAGTAATATGTAAGATTAGGGGCTGATGACCTTAGCAGTTAAGTCCCATAAGATTTCACACACATTTGAACATTACGAGGAAGGCTGAAGAAGTTACCACAGCAAGAAAATACTTCCAGCTCCTCTTCAAGATCTTTACCCAAAATTGTAGGTCTGCCTGTTTCAACATTAAACTGTTCTCCTCTTCCAATACAGCTTTTAGTGAACAACCCAATAACTTTAGTTTCTTTAGGCAAGCTCCATTTTCTCTGACGTCTCTTACAGGTTCCAAGAGAAAACTAATGTGTACTAATGTAGGCAGACCTTGGATGCCCCTTCAGTTCCTTAAACCGAACCCCTCACTTTTTCGTGTTCACCTACTGCTGAAGAATACATTTACGAGCGTGAGCTGATAGTAATGCCTCCAATTTTTTATGTGGAACTGTTACAGATTTTTAGATAAAACACACATTATTAACGTTTTAAATCTTTATTCTTCATGTTTACATGCGTTCCTCAACATAGTTGCCCTGGCGACGAACACATTTCTCGAACGGGAGACCAGCTTGTTGATAACGTCACTGTAGAATGTTTGACTTTGTTGATGGAATGGCTGAGCCACAACGTCACCCCCACCACTTCATCACTATCAGTGTGATGTCCTCGAAAGTTCTGGAAACAGATGACAATCGGATGGAGCCAACCTGGGGCCGACTAGAGCAAGATCAATGACAATGAACCCAAGTTGTCGGACTGTTACAGATGTTGTAGCGCTCGTGTGTGGTATGGCGTTGCCATGCTGAAAGAGAGAGGATGTTCAGTGTGTGGACGAATTCACCTAAATCGAAACTCGTTTACAACAAGCTGTTTCTCACGCGTCGACATCCTTTCATCGCACACCGCCATGTTACACGCTGCAGTTTGGAGCCCACAAGATGCAGAGAATAGACATTTAGAACAAAGGCGCAGAATTTTGGCAAGGGTTCTTTTATTTAAAAAGCATTAAGAGTTTGCGTATGAAAAATTCGGAGGCATTACTTTTCAGCACGCCCTCATATGTTGAAAGGCTTACCTGCCAATATGTAGGAGAAATGACCGAAACTGTAGCAAAACCTAAAAAATGTCTCCGTTGTCAAAACATGATTGCGAACGTCCAAAAAGTGAAATGGGGGATTTGTGCACCCCGTTACAAAGTAGTAGACTAAAGTTTACACTTAATCCCACTAGAGGTAGAGAGAATGCAGAGCCAAGAGACCAGATAGTCCACTTCAGGTGAGTGGTTTAGAGCATTTTACTGTAATCCTACGTAGCTTTTTGAGCAAATCTTGCATATACTATCCAGCAGTTGTGATGGAAGTCGTCTTGAGCATCCAGGGTTTGAAATACACGAAGTGATCGAGTGTCGGGACACCCACAAAAACATATGTTTTTCATATTGCATTGTGCTGCCAGGTATTCCGTATCAGCGACCTCGGTAGTCATCAGACATCGTGAGAGATCATAATGGGGCGCTCCGGGAAACTCACGTACTTCAAACGTGGTCAGGTGATTGAGTGTCACCCGTCATACGTCTGTACGCGAAATTGCCACACTCTTAAACATTCCTAGGTCCACTGTTTCGGATGTGACAGTGAACTGGAAACGTCAAGGGACACGTACAGCACAAAAGCGTACAGGCCGACCTCGTCTGTTGACTTACAGAGACTGCCGACAGTTGAAGAGGGCCGTAATGTGCAATAGGCAGACATCTATCCAGACTATCACATAGGAATTCCAAACTGCATCAGGATCCACTGCAAGTACTATGACTGTCAGGCGGGAGCTGAGAAAACTTGGCTTTCATGGTCGAGCGGCTGCTCATAAGCCACACATCACGCCGGTAAATGCCAAACGACGCCTCGCTTGGTGTAAGGAGCGTAAACATTGGACGATTGAACAGTGGAAAAACGTTGTGTGGAGTAACGAATCACGGTACAGAATATGGCGATCCGATGGCAGGGTGTCGGTACGGCGAATGCCCGGTGAACGTCATCTGCCACAGTGTGTAGTGCCAACAGTAAAATTCGGAGACTTCGGAGACGGTGGTGTTGTGGTCATGGCTTCCACCCCCTGTTGTTTTGCGTGGCACTATCACAGCACAGGCCTACATTGATGTTTTAAGCACCTTCTTGGTTCCCACTGTTGAAGAGCAATTCGGGGATGGCGATTGCATCTTTCAGCACGATGGAGCACCTGTTCATAATGCACGGCCTGTATCGGAGTGGTTACTCGACAATAACATCCCTGTAATGGACTGGCTTGTACAGAGACCTGACCTGAATCCTATAGAACACCTTTGGGATGTTTTGGAATGCTGACTTCGTGCCAGGCCTCACCGATCCACATCGATACCTCTCCTTAGTGTAGAACTCTGTGAGGAATGGGCTGCCATTCCCCAAGAAACCTTTCAGCATTTGACTGAACATGTGCCTGAGAGAGTGGAAGCTGTCATAAGGGCTAAGGCTGGGCCAACACCATAGCGAATTCCAGCATTGTCGATGGAGAGCATCACGAACTTATAAGTCATTTTCAGCCAGGTGTCCGGATACTTTTGATCACATAGTGTAGCAACAACTGTCTGGCACACTTGAAATGGAACGAGGAGAGCAGTAGCTTGAGCAGAGCGCAGGCACCTGCCAAGATGATTCGTTGCCGCAGACGGAAACAGTCGGCCTCGCTCCGATGCTTGCGAGAAAGCCCGCAGCAGACGCAGGCAGGTAGCTGTTCCGCCTGCGAGCAGAAAGCGCAGATCGAAAGCAGATACTAATGAGCGTTTACGCAAACGGCCAGTGACACAGCTGGAACGGAGCGTACTAACTTTATGTCGATGGGGCTAGCAGATAACGCTGTCTAGATAGGTTGGCGCGGCGCTGAACCGAGAGATGCTAACGCGGAAGATGGCAGATACAGTTACCCCGAAGAAAGAGACAGTAGTCTGGAGAAACGTAACCGCTGTAGACCTCTGAAGGAACTGTTGTTAAGATTCTACGGATTCAGCGTTCGAATACATCGACATATACAGTCAGCAACCCACCATACGGTGTGAGCACCTACAATACAAACACATCGTTCCTGGCGCCCCGTCACTTCGATGAGCAGTGACGACTAGATGAAAAGTAAAATGAAGATTTTCCGTGGTCCGACCAGGAGTAGATCCCGAGATTTCCCGGTTTCCAGGCATAGGCCTTACCACTAGATGCCCTATTTTTCACTTGTTGCTGTTTCAAGGCCATCGTATCGAAGATTTATACTGCACACAGGGAAATCGAAAAAACATCATCCGCTAAATCATAGCGCGAGCGAAAGTGTGTTGAGTGATCGTGATGGAATTTTGTCGAAGGTTGTGTAGAAAAACAAGAGGAGGACAGCTGCAAAAGTCGCTGAATAACAGAATGTGTCACTTGCGAACCCTGTCCACATCAAAACAATACGAAGGGAGCTCCATAAGAAGGGAATTTCAGGGCGAGATGAAATTCCAAACCCACTCATCAGTGATGTAAATGCCCATAACAGGTAAACGTGCTACCGAAGCCATAGAACTTGGACTGTGGAGCAATGGAACAAAGTCATTTGCTCTGACAAGTCTTGTTCCACACTGTTTCCAATTTCCGGGCGAGTTTACCTCCCAGGAATGAAACATGGCAAGAGCTCAGTGATGATTTGGACAGTCACATCATGGTATTTTATGAGCCCCATTGTTATTCTGCAAGGCTGCATTACAGCAAGGATGATGTGAACATCTGGGCTGATGTGGTCCATGGTACAATGTTGATCAATGGTGATGCTGTGTTCAAAGACGACAGGGCACAGTTCGTATAGTCCAGGATTGGTTTGGCGATAATCAGGATGAACTGTCACATTTAAATTAGCCACCTGTCGACACGTCTCTGTTACTGATCCTCTATGGTCTACTTCTAAGAGAAGGGTGCGTGATAGCCATCCACTTCCATGATAGTTACCTAAACTATCCACAGTTTTGGAGACAGAATGGTATAATATTCCACTGAATGCAATACAGGACCTATATTTATCCATTCTGAGACGACTGGAAGTTTTTTTGAAAGCCTCTATTTTTGGTGTTTCCATATTGTTGTCCACTCCCTGTACTTCACAAGCCACCTTGGGGTACAACTTGGAATATGTACTGGGTGTCTTTAATGGCGCTTCCTTACATCGTTGAGTGGTGAAGGTCAGATTTGAGGCGAACTGAAAATATCCCTAGTCCGACCAGGATTCGATCCCGCGATCTCTCGGTTTACAGAAACGCTATCGCCAGATTACGAGGCCCAACCACTTGACGTACTATTATTCCGTAACCTCATAATTGTCGTTTGAAACACACAACACATTTCAATACTTTTCGGTGGCTTGGACGACGTTTCTTCAGTAGCAAAATTATCCTTGTACAGGTTATCAATGACACCAGCTGTCATCGTTTCGTTGAGTTGGTGTGCATGGGGTCAGCTTGACCAGCAATCAGCCTGTTGGCCATCGCGTGCTACTTTTGTTGGAGCCGGAAGAGTGCACGCGCTGTTCCGGCTCGGAGGCGTGTTTATCGCGGGCAGAGCAGTGGCTGGCAGCTGCCGATTCCCACGGCTGCAGCCGTCAGATGGAGACCAGGAGCCGCGCGCCAGAGAAACTGCTAGTCGCCCCGCCCCGCCCCGCCCCGCTCCCCTCGTCTGGCTTGCTGGCCTGTCCAGCCGGTCTCCGTTACGTAAGCACCCGCTGCCACTGACCACGTACACCCTCCGGGACAAACTGAGCGCGGAGCCGCCCAAATATGCTACAGTCCGCACACTCCTCTCGCGTCTGACCTACTGGACTTCTCTTAAAAGAGCAAGCTGGTCGCTTTGGAGCGCCGTACATGATGTAGAACTAGCATTAGGTGGACAGGTGACCCTCCGCCACCAACGGAAGCCATGGTGGGAACCAATCGGTTTTATAAATTTGTGCAGTAAGTTCGGTAGACGTAGAGAATGCGTGGCTGAAATTGGACATGTCCATGACCACACAGTGAGTGAAGGTGCCAGATTTGTTGGAATACTGTCCAGCGATTCTACAATGAACAGCTTACCATTCGCAACCATGTAGCACGGCATTAGAACAGTGGCTGTAAACATATACTAGCGCAGGGACTGGTGACGAATGTCACGCCGTGTCAATGACGCTCGGGGGCTATCAGTGAATGGAGGTACATCGTAACCTCCGTACGAGCGAACATTGCATGAAACAGGCAATTGGCGTTCGTCACCACGCGAGAGGCCACTGGTCGCAGCATCGTATAAAGCTGCACGTCTTCGGTGCGCCAAACAAAACAGAAACTGGAAAGTAGCTCATTGGAGGCGTGTCCTACTAGTCGTTATTTCCCCTCTTTCCAAATAATGCAAAGCGTAAAATGCACAGACGGCCCAATGAGGCCTCCGCACCCGCAATGTGTATAGGGTATAATTCCTCTTGGAGATAGCTCTGTTTTGATTTTGGGATGTTTTTCTTATCATGACTTGAGCCACCTCATTCAGGATACCATGATGATGGCCACGAAGAATGTTTAAATAAATATTCTGGGTCCAAGTGGTGCCCTCTCTTTCACAGTTTCATGATGTATCTGCTGTGGTTACGCCCCGTCTTCAAAGACGACAGCAGTTGTGTAAGTAGGTCTTGCAGACATTTATGCCTAGTTTCACAAACACGTGGGCATTCTAACACACCTAAGTCCGTCATAACTACCCACCTTAATCTCGTAGAAAATATCTACGACTGTAGCAGTCAACATATACACAATTTGATAGTTGTACTGATCCAGTCGTCTATGAGTAGCTTCAGATGCATCCAGCATATCTGGATAAATGTGTGGTCTCCCTTCCTCGCCAAAATGAAGCCATTATCAAGATCTGAGGCGCTGAACACGTTATTAGCGAGGTGTTTCCTGGCCGTGACTAAATCCTTGCTGGTATACTTCCTCTGCCCTGTTTCTCTGCATGCTAAAATTGAAAATTGTATCCGTGCAGTTACAAGGAAGACTTCAGTCATTTTATAGAACAAAATTAGAAAGCTCAGCCGGCACACGAAAGAAAGTAGACAAGCAAACCATTTATAGGCATCACAGCAGAAAAGCGCAAATTACACTCATGTTATAACCTTGTTAGTAAAATGTCGAGTCAACGTCAGCATTAAATGCGGATTAGTGAATAATAGTTCCGAGGAGGGCTTGGCCAGTGGCATCTAAAAGATGGCAACAATAGTAAGAATATGGCGCACCACGATAGAAAGAACCTACAAATTATTTCAGTGCTATGCGACTATTTTCTATTGCATTCGCTTGAACTTACCGTTGACTCTGTGGCTCGCGAACATAACTCTAGAATTAAGTGCACTTGTTGTTATGTTAATCTACAGTTCTGTTCTCCGTTGGAAACCTCCTTTCACGTTTCGCAAGCACGGCTGCAGTAACCTTGCGGCGACCTAGCGCCTGTGTGGTAGACCACACGCGACGCGACTCGGATCGGCTCGGCACGCGATTCCGTTACCCGCTACCTGGGTCCAGCCGCGAATATTAGCAACTGACCAGTCAAACCGCAACGCAATCTCCGGGGGCTGCAAGCCGTTCACTCAAAGCAAGAATCTGGCTCTCCTCCCATGCCATACGTACAAATAAACGAACATGTAACAAAGCAAACTGAACCTCTACAGTCTCTTCCTTCTGCAGTTTCATTTATTACAGGATACACTCTCTATTTCAGGCTTTTTCCGTCAAAACCGAACAGTCAGCTCATCAGATACTACATACTTGGAGATCAGCATATTTGTTCCCGTTTAATGCTGGAAGTTATATGAGATTGGACTGGCACATTAGAGGCTGTTGTTCAATGCAGAGTGCACTAAAGAAGACAGGCAGTTACATTGTGAACTAGAGAGAGAGTTCTGATATGCTCCGTGATTAATACAATGTTCATTGAAAATCTGACTCCATCTGATAACGATCTGAAAATAAAATGACAGAGTTAAGACACATTCTCACCAATGGCTTGGTCACGAATGATCTACTTCCACAATTCGACAAAGATGAAGATAAAAACGACCTTGGTCTATCAAAAAATATTTTTGCAATCCTGACGACTGGGAACTTAAAAAAAATGAACCTACGGGCATGTTTTTGTAAAAACCTGTCTAGGGTAGATCATAAAGACGTCCTACACCATTTTGTACCTTCTATGACTGAATCTTCGCGTTGACTATCATTAATATTAATGCCTATCGTTCAGGGATACACTAACATCTACGCTTATAGACGAAGCCAATTTGCTTAATCGGACAATAACACTCAGATACGATGAAGCAACGATGCCGACGCAATCGAGTGAAGGAGTAGGACTGATCTATTCCCGGCTCCTAAGGCCTCCGTCGCTACTAAGGTTTTCCGGCATCTTGTCTGTACCAACCTTGCAGACTTCCAGGGTGCCACCGTCTTTTACACTGATGGTTCTTAAGACTATCGATAAGGTGGGATACGCTTTCACGTCTCCTACTGGCTTCGAACACCATTTATTGCCGGAACCATGTAGCGTGTTCACGGCAGAGCTTCTAGCCGTTCACAGGGCCCTCCTTTTTGTTTCTAAGGCCTCCCTCCACACTGTTTTAATTTGTTCAGACTCCATGTGCAGCCTGCAGGCTATCGACCTATGCTACTCTCGTCCCCCTTTGGTCTCCGTTATCCATAACCACCTCTCTGCCCTTGAACATGCCGCCTGTTCAGTTGTCTTTCTCTGGGTCCCAAGTCATGTGGGCATCCCAGGGAATTAACTGGCTGACCGTTTGGCTAGAGAAGCAGATACTTACTTCCCTTTTCCATGCATGATTCCAGCTGCGGATATGCGGATCTACGTCAAATCTCTCTTTGCCCAAAAGTGGAATGCTATCTGGAGCGCTACTGCTCTCAGCAATAAACTCTGCACAATCAAGGAGTCTACTGCAGTTATGCAATCTTCCTTCTGCTCCTCTCGTAATGAGTCCACTGATTTACGCCGTTTACGCACTGGTCATACCCGTCTCACCCATTGTTTCCTCCTACGTAGCGACCCACCCCCACAATGTGGTTGTGGAGCCAGACTGACGATATATTGGGGGAGTGTCCCCTTCTTCCGGCCCTTCGAGTTTAGACTTCCAGATTCCTTAAATTTAATATTAGCAGACGATTCGTGGATGGTTGAATTGGTCCTCGGTTTCCTCCGTGAAAATGGTCTGCATTTCCAGATATAAGATTCTCCAGTAGTCTTGGAGCAGAGGCGGGTTGGTTGTGGTTGGCACTTTTAAGTCTTCTCGGTCTGTGACCTCATGGCCGTTTCCCGTTTCTGTATTTGGTCTCACATTTTATGCCATTACTCGTACTGCGTGTTTTGCTGTTCATTATTTTACAATTTGACTCTCCCGACTGGTTCCGTCCACTTTCGCAGACACTCTTTCATCTACGACTCACTTCAGAATCGCGGGACTGATGACCTCGCCGTTTGGTCCCATAAGCCCTCTCAATCAATCAATCAATCAATCAATCGAGTAAAAGAAACCTCTCCATTTATACCGATCAGTTGCCAACCCAGTCATATTCCGACGAACAGTCCCACACGGCTTCACATTTATTAAGTATTTTAAGTAGCATATGGTGCGTCTGGAGCCATTCGAAAGTAACATGCAGAACGTAGAATTAACTTCAAAGTTTCGCGGTCAAGCGGTCGACCTACACGAAGAATGCGGACTGCAGTTGCGTAAAAACAGGTGCGTGTCGGCAGAGCGAAGCTTTCACAGTGGTCCGGCGACGTGTCTGAGTAAGCAGCAGGGCTTCCCAGCGGTCGTTCGGGCTTCCTGCTCTATTAGTCACCAGCTATGCCTTGGCTATACCTCAAGAGTTCTTAATCTTCTGTTCAGCCGGTATCTATAATTAAATCTACGAGATTATCGACAAAATAACGATGTACGTGCTATGGTTATCTATTGGTCGAAAAATGAAGCACTCAGGGTCACACTAGCTCAAAAAAAATCAATCAATCTAGGGAAAATACTACCTATATTTGGCACTTCGTAAACCGGTACGGCAGTGTCAAGAGAGCGTAACACAGATTTTCCATTATTTCTCTTACTAGAAGTTGCAGCATGAAAACGGTGGCCTTCCTATGAAGGGATATAGGCTAGGAAAGAAAGAGCTGTTGTACTGGAAACAAAATCAATCGAGGTCTGGGGATACCATCCTATTCAAAGTACGAAAAATGTGCACTTAAGATATGCGGCCTATCTGTGGCATGTATGATGACAGTGTACAGTGCAGGAGTACGTTTTTCGGGCGCGGGAACATAGAGATTGGACCGTGGATCAATGGAAATACGTCGTCTGGTGGGATGAGACACGATTCTCGTTACACCAGACCGATGGTCGCGTCTGAATAAATCGTCATCGAGGCGAACGGCTTCTTGAAACATACACCGCTCCAAGGATTAGACAAGTGGAGAAATTATGATGTTATGGGTGAGACTCGGGTGGACTTTCATGGGACTTGCGGTACTAATTTTTCAGGAACCATGACAGCCGTGTACTACGTGAACACTGTGGCCGACCACTTTCTTCTCTTCACACTTGATGTCTTCCCCGATGGTGTGGCACCTTCCAGCTGGATAACTCTTCGTGTCACAAAACCAGAATGGTGTATAGTGGTTTGAAGAGCGTAGAAGTTAAATCACGTTGATGTCTTTGCCGCCTAATTCTGCTGGTCTTAACCCGATGGGACACGTCTGACCCCCAGCTACGCACCAACAAACCACCGGCGAGTAATTTACGTAAATTGTGTGTTCTGTGCCTAGACATCTGGTGCCACATACCTTCAGAAACCTACCAAGTACTTGCTCAATCCATGCCACTTAAAATAGCTTCCGTACTGTGTTCCAGAAGTGGATAAACACGCTATAAAACATGTGGTTACCACTGAAGAAGTGCTCGCAGTAGTATCGAACGAGTCATAATATCTTCCGCATGTTTGTTGTGCGTCCTATGAAGGGTATGTTGAACATTGAGGGTGCACCATTTTTGTATATGCATTCATATAAAAGATATTCCGCGCACAATCGAGTGATACTTTTGAATAAGTTTCATAGGGTTACGCGTAAGTAAAGTTTACCACAAGCTCCTATGTAGATTCATGTAGAAAATTAGCGCGAGGAGATGAATCTTTTTGAAGCAACTTGTCTTCTTTTATCACAGAAGTTTTGAGAGTACATCTACGTCTCCCTTCACCCTCCGCAATGCACCTTACGGTGTGTTGTGCACGTTAGGTACGTTAGCTACCACTGTCTCCTTCATCTTTTTTTCTTCCAGTCGCGTGTGGTTCCCTGAAAGAACGACTGTTGGTATGCCTCAGTGTGGACTCTAATGCATACGAGTAATCTCATCTTGGAAACTGAAACTTCTTAGAAAGATCCCGCCGCCACGAGGAAGGCATTTCTTTTAAAGATTGCCACCCCAGCATGCGTACAGTCGGGAAAATACATAACGAGCTGCTCTGACGTCCTCCGTCAATCCTTCCCTGTAAGAATCCCTTATCGCTCAGCAATATTCAGAAGACAGGCATGCATAGTATAGGCACTCTCCTTTGCATACCTGTTGTATTATTTTCTAAGTATTCTGCCAATGAAACGTAATCTTTGGTTCGCCTCCCACATAAGTTTTTCTATGTACTCGTACTAATTTAAGTGGTTCATAACTGTTATCGATACGTATGTATTTGAACTGATAGCCTTTATATTTGGTTGATTTATCGTGTAACCGAAACTGGATGGATTCGTTTTAGGACTCGGCTGGATGACCTCACACTCATTATTTACGGTCAGTTGCCACTTTTCGCACCGCACAGATAATTTGTCCAAATCATTTTCAATTCATTGTAGTCGACACAATCGTCTTGAGAAAATTCAGCAATTTTATACGAGCAGATACTTCAGATAATGCTCATTTATTGCTCCGTGTCAGTTGTACACTTTAATTCAGTTACTCTGAGTTATCTTTAGATCAAACTGATTGCGTCAGCACCCATCCTGTCTACTCAGAATATCATCTCAGAGTACTCTGGTATGTTGTTCTGAGTAAACAAGACGGGTTTCTGATTCAGTTACTTACATCTGAAGATGATCCCGAGTAATCAAATTAAAAACGTGGGCAACTGAGACGAAACAATAAATGAGAATTGCAATTGGCTTTGATCTTCCGATGATGACTGTACAGTAAACAACAGCGCCATCTGCAATCTATGAAGGTTGCTTAGATTGACTCGCAAATCGCTTTTATAGATTAGAAACAGCAGATGGCCTATGACACCTCCTTGTTGAACGCCAGATGTCGCTTCTGTTATTCTCGAGGAGTGTGACAGGTACTACGAACTGTGACCTTCCTGCCGAGGAAACACGGTCGTCTGAGGTGCTGCCTCTTGTGAAGACAATAAGCATCTTTTGTGCAACAGATTGTGGAAACACGACCCATCGTGGGGAAATCACTTTTGCTGTAAGTCCGCCGTATAGGCTCCGGTCACAACCCATTGAATTTTCTTACGCTGCAGGCTGACGAACAGCTCCTTATCACATGCAGCCGGTGAGCGGACCAGGCGGTTGTAAGTCAGTAGCGCTGGCACACGCGGGCAGCCAGGAAATGAAATTTCAAAAGTACTCCGCCCTGCCTTCCGTAGATGGTTACTGTTAGTGAGGACGGTTACACTGTGTGCGTGAACGGGACGGCGCTGAGCGGGCACGTGATCTCGGATCTCGGTGTGTAGCGAGAGCTTGCCTACCTGGTGTGGGGAGACTGCGGGGCCGTTGTACGCCCCGCCGCGGCCTTGGCAGGCGAGTCGGGCCCGCCTAAGGCAGAACTCGCTCGCAGCTCTACAATTAGGCTGTCCCCTCGCTCCCACCGCCTAACTGCTCCTAAACTCCACTTCTCTGTCCTGGGAGCTTCAGCTGTACGGTACTCGTAACGACCGGGGCAACTTATCAAGTACTGGTAGTTATGTTTCTACACTCCTGGAAATTGAAATAAGAACACCGTGAATTCATTGTCCCAGGAAGGGGAAACTTTATTGACACATTCCTGGGGTCAGATACATCACATGATCACACTGACAGAACCACAGGCACATAGACACAGGCAACAGAGCATGAACAATGTCGGCACTAGTACAGTGTATATCCACCTTTCGCAGCAATGCAGGCTGCTATTCTCCCACGGAGACGATCGTAGAGATGCTGGATGTAGTCCTGTGGAACGGCTTGCCATGCCATTTCCACCTGGCGCCTCAGTTGGACCAGCGTTAGTGCTGGACGTGCAGACCGCGTGAGACGACGCTTCATCCAGTCCCAAACATGCTCAATGGGGGACAGATCCGGAGATCTTGCTGGCCAGGGTAGTTGACTTACACCTTCTAGAGCACGTTGGGTGGCACGGGATGCATGCGGACGTGCATTGTCCTGTTGGAACAGCAAGTTCCCTTGCCGGTCTAGGAATGGTAGAACGATGGGTTCGATGACGGTTTGGATGTACTGTGCACTATTCAGTGTCCCCTCGACGATCACCAGTGGTGTACGGCCAGTGTAGGAGATCGCTCCCCACACCATGATGCCGGGTGTTGGCCCTGTGTGCCTCGGTCGTATGCAGTCCTGATTGTGGCGCTCACCTGCACGGCGCCAAACACGCATACGACCATCATTGGCACCAAGGCAGAAGCGACTCTCATCGCTGAAGACGACACGTCTCCATTCGTCCCTCCATTCACGTCTGTCGCGACACCACTGGAGGCGGGCTGCACGATGTTGGGGCGTGAGCGGAAGACGGCCTAACGGTGTGCGGGACCGTAGCCCAGCTTCATGGAGACGTTTGCGAATGGTCCTCGCCGATACCCCAGAAGCAACAGTGTCCCTAATTTGCTGGGAAGTGGGGGTGCGGTCCCCTACGGCACTGCGTAGGATCCTACGGTCTTGGCGTGCATCCGTGCGTTGCTGCGGTCCGGTCCCAGGTCGACGGGCACGTGCACCTTCCGCCGACCACTGGCGACAACATCGATGTACTGTGGAGACCTGACGCCCCACGTGTTGAGCAATTCGGCGGTACGTCCACCCGGCCTCCCGCATGCCCACTATACGCCCTCGCTCAAAGTCCGTCAACTGCACATACGGTTCACGTCCACGCTGTCGCGGCATGCTACCAGTGTTAAAGACTGCGATGGAGTTCCGTATGCCACGGCAAACTGGCTGACACTGACGGCGGCGGTGCACAAATGCTGCGCAGCTAGCGCCATTCGACGGCCAACACCGCGGTTCCTGGTGTGTCCGCTGTGCCGTGCGTGTGATCATTGCTTGTACAGCCCTCTCGCAGTGTCTGGAGCAAGTATGGTGGGTCTGACACACCGGTGTCAATGTGTTCTTTTTTCCATTTCCAGGAGTGTATTTCTTCTCGGTGCACCTTGCACGCTCACTAGCCCGAAATATTGGGAATGCCTACCATCTTCACTCCTAAATGAAACGATTATCAGTTACACGTGAGAGCTGAAAAGTAATACCTCTGATTTTTTTATGTGAAAATCTACAAAGATTTTTAATTAATGGACATTTTAACAATCTACATCTTTCTTATGTATACGTATTTATTTCTGAACAATCACCCTGACGACTAACGTATTTCTCCCAACGCGAGACTAGTTTGTTGATGCCGTCATTGTACTATGTTTGACGTTGTTGACCTCACCTCACCGCTGCTTCATTATTATCAAAGTGGAGTCCTCGAAGGCGTTCTTAAAGTTATAGAAACAGATGAAAATCGGATGGGGGCAAATCGGGACGGAGGACAGTGATTCCAAGCCGTCGGTTTGTTGCAGATGTCGCAGCGCCCGTCTGTGGTCTGTCATTGTAGTGCTGACAGACTCTTCGAATTCTAAACTCTCTTACAACACAAGCTACAATTAGGAGTCCTCTAGCGTCAGATGGCTACAAATATGTGGACATAAAGAATAAAGATGAAGAATGTTAATAGCATTTGCTTTATTTAAAAATCTTTGAGTCTTCACATAAACAGTTACTATTTCAGCACGCCCTCGTGTGTGTGTGTGTGTGTGTGTGTGTGTGTGTGTGTGTGTGTGTGTGTGTGTGTGTGTGTGTGTGTGTGTGTGTTTTGGTGCTTATGGGCGCTCAACGTCGAGGTCATCAGCGCCAGCACGCCCACATATTTGGAAAAGAGCGGAAAAACTTGTAGAAACCGACCATGGGGTGGATCAGTTTGCCATCCAGAGCAATATAGGAACGCGAGAGCCAGTACTGACTCCACGAATTTTGTAATAAAATAGGTTAAAGGAAGACCAACCTACGTTTATGTCCGCCTCTGTAGCTGAGTGATCAGCGTAGATTGTGCCATGTAGACGACACAAGTTCGATTCCCGGTACTGTCAATGACATTTCCATGGTGGGAGGATTGGTACGTGGTGCACTCAGCCTCGTGATGATGATTAAGGAGCTACGTGACTGAGAAGTAGCGGCTACACGCTCTGGAAAGACTGCAAAACAACCGGAAGAGCGATGTGCCATGACAACGTGGCTCTCCATGTGACGCTTCAAGCAGAGGGTCGCACTGCGGTCAGTAGATACACCTTGGGCCTCTACGGCGTGGCAAGGAGCTCGTTAACCAATCTTTATAGTATTTGTAGATTTAGAGAGAATTTTTGACACTATTAACTGGAATACGTACTTCGAAATCCTGAATGTAGAATGGATAAAATTCAGGGAGCGAAAGGTAATTTACAACATCTATCAGACAGCAGTTATAGAGAATCTAAGGGCATTAAAGCGAAGCAATCATTTTCTGTACTTGATTAATTTTATTGGAATCATGCAGCAAACAATACTGCCATTTCAATTGCTTCTGTTACTGACTACAGCTAAATTTTAAATACACAACTATTCTATACGTATATAAAATTACACATTCATTATTTCATACTTAAACGCTTTATATCCTTTTCTCGTACGTGACGCACTATTAAATCGTTAATTTTGGCGTTGTTCCCAATCATTAATGTTTCGGCATTCGTTAGCAAGGGAATCTTCACATTTTCGAGGTTTAGCGACAGTTCATTTTGATATGGAGCTTATTTGGAACTCCCAAAATGTTTTTATCGAGAACGCTGTCGTCTTTCAGGTGTTCGCTGCATGTATGGAAGTCGATCATTCCAGTTCTTTAGAAGTGCACAGTGAGACATGGCGTGCCTCAGTCTTATTCTAATAATTGATGTCACGTACCGTATCTCGATGGGAGATGTTTCTGGCTGTACCATAGGGCTCCACTATTATTAGCTGGTTCAAACGGATATGGATTGCAGTAGTCACGCAGAAATAAATACTCTTGTGCACGTGGGCGTCTTCAGCAATTTTTCCAAGAGGGGACAAGATTCTAAAATTGCAATTTTTTTATAGAAATGATTCAGTTGGTTTCCAAATGTCACATCACAAGAACTAAATTTGACAAAGCATAAAAAATTATATTATGTGAAATGATTGACAATTATGTTTATTATAATTTTTAACGTAAATTGATACGTTCACGGTAGGTAAATCATACACCAAAAATACGGTTTACGTTATTAAGATGAATATGGATGCGATATTTTCTTAAGTCTAAAAATACGTCCATATACGATTAAATCCACGATACCTAACGAGTTATGGAATATAAAGCTAGAACGTATTCACAAAATGTTATTCACATTCCGATAACGTTAGGTTGAAATTCAAAATTAGAAATCTGAACTAGAAAGGAAAAATCAGTACGACTGGTAAAATCCTGTTGGATACCATCAAAAATAACAAACAAATAATGCCTCATTAATACTCCTCGAACTGGAGGAAAAGAGAAGAAAAGTCTTACGCTACCAAAATGATGCACTATTTTACCCAAGGACGCCCATACTAGGGGATGACGGGGGGGGGGGGGGGGGGCGGGTGGGAGGCGGCTAGACCTTGGACAGGGAGTATTTTTAATATTTTGGAAGACAAATGGCGACTTGAAAATAGCCACTAGAAAGATTCAGTTTTGACCCTGTTAAATATCTATGTAACACTGACTTTCTAATAATTTCCTTGAAAGAAAATCACCTTTCCTTGAGAACTAGGGGGGGCGAGGACGGGAGATTCTTGCCCAACAACGGATATGGGCACCCTTTCTTTGTTTGCTTATGCTTCACATTTTAATGGATTTATTGCACTACTTCCATGCTTTCGTGCTACTTCTTAATGTTGCCTGCAGCAACAAAAGTTGTACAAAATAATTCTTTTTAAACGTACATTTTTGGGGTTCGGTGAATAGAATGTAGTTCAGGACCAAAATAAGACTAGGACTATTGAGCTGAGAAAGTACCAATTCCTGGGGAGGACATATTTTAGATCTAGAAATGTGACACTTTCTTCCCATTCTTCTAGTGCAGCGAATGGTATTTTATTTTTTAAGCTCAAGTAACTGAATACACGGTGACTTTAAGAATCACTGCATCTTGGGCTTTTTCGGTTGTCACACTGTTCACTGGAAATTATGCTGATTCATTGGTGCGGCGACGGTTTCGACAGTATTCTGCCGTCAAGATGGACGCGATGTGAATGTGTTCAAAAACCAACGGGGATGCTTTTCAAAATCATAAGAATAATCGGTAGACCAAGATGTGCTGGATGCTAAGCGCTTTGTGAAACAAGGTGTGTCTTTCTTCTTCAAGAATATGAACTTGATGCCCCCTGAAAGTTGCCACTAGGGGTAGTTCGGCCGGTTTGCTGCCCCCTGCACCCCTCACTAGATGCTGGCCTGGCCGCCATGTTGTGCTGGGAATCTGCTCATTTAGGATGTTGGACCGCTGTTCCGAAAAGGCTGTACGTGGAAAGGACAGAGAGAAGTCTCAGGATATTTTTTCAACACTGTTGTGTAGAGTTTCGCGTCCATCCTGACTGCAGAATAGTGCCGAAACCTTCGCCGCACCAGTGAATCGGCATAGTTTCCAGTGGACAGTATGACAACAACAAAAACCCAAGATGTAGTAATTGCTAAGGTCACCATGTTTCCCGTCGAGCTCGACAAGGTTCAATACGCAGTTTGGTATGGCGACAGACAATCGTCGCTCAAAATTCGTTAGACTTCTGTAATGACCAAAGTAGTTTATACTCCCATATACCAGCAGGGGACAAGCACCCTCATTTCACCCTCCCTACCCCCTACCCCGCTCCCCCCCCCCCCCCCCCCCCCCCACACACACACACACACCGCCCATCCCTTGCGGACGCCTATGCTTGCACGAGACTAGCTGCAACACCTCAGTCTTCCAAATGAATATCACAACAACGACACTTTGACAACGCTGACTCAGTAGTGGCATGGCGTTATTTTTATTTCGTGTATGTTTGCTCGTGCTCAGGAATTTGACTGTTTATGATATAAAAGGCAAATTAAAACGCTTACCTGTTTGTCACTTTCATTCTCGTCCATGACCCGTTTTCAAGACTTAAACCCACTCTTCAGGTAGATAACTGGTTTACATCAGTTTGTTTTCCTGGATGTTACCACCCACTCCTTATTTTGTTAGAGATTAGTTGTTACGCGTTAGCTGCTATCGAAACATGACACTGAAATTGTACCTTATAAACAATAACAGAGCTACGTATAAAATATTTCAGGAAAATATACTGCACTTCGTTACATACACACATTTGTATCAGAGAATACAACACATAACTGAAACAAGAGGAGTCCAGAGATCGTAGTATACATGTGCTTTGTAAATAAGAGAAAATTATCAGTTTACACTGTGAATCACATATGCACATATTGGTCACATAAAGACAGCTATTATTAAAAAAAAGCGTTTTATATACGTTCCAGTATATGTATTTGATAATGAATTGGTTTGAAGCTTTAGATACTGAGTGTTGGCTCCCATAATTCCAGTCAATAACGAGTAATTGACAGGAAATACCAAATATAGTCTAACATATTGAGCCTGTAAATGTTCATTGAGACAGTCCCAGCATCTTCACTGAATACGTTCTGTCAATGTTTTCTGTTGTTAACAAAACTTTCGAAACTTAAAATGGATTCATACATGGGACTTAATTTAAAATTTGTCAATAGATTATCGTCTGCGCTGTCTATAGCAAGCCCTATTTCATTAATGTTGTGCGTCTATAGCATATTTCTGTGGTGTTAATTCTAAGTATGTTTCTATGTTCCTTAAATGTAGTTCGGGAAGTGTTTCCAATGTGACGGCATACTTGGAAAACTAGCAGACGATAATCACGTAAGTCGAAATTGCAACAGAAGTATTACAAATCTGTGGTATCACCCACAGAAAATAAGAGCAATTATGTAAAAAATGATTCTTACAACTTACCATCAATGAGTGGTACACTCCTTACCCTCTTGTACACCCCTTACCCTCAATTTACAGTTTCGGTAACTTCTCAAATTTAAATTAAATGCTGGCGGGCATGTACATACACTTTTCAACGGAAGTGAACACGCTACAGCGACCTTCGTGCCTTCTTTCCAGTGAACTACGTTTATTACGCATGCAGCGAAGGTCAAACAATAGTGTGGCTACTAATGAACACAAGACAGTGACAAAGCTGTTCATTTTGCACTAACAGTGATAAACAGTAGAACCATGCAAGAATATATAAATTCAGTTACTGTTAATAACCAGTAGAAGAGAATACAGATATTTTGTAACATCCGTGCGTGACGTGCGAGCAATTTGCTGTAATGGATCCATGAAGAAATCATTGACACAAAGTGCGCCACGTTTCATTTTTACGTAGGTAGATACGAAACTATAAATGCAGAATACCGCCAAACAATTTGTCATATAAAAAAGACGTAATGCGTAGATAGTTTTAACTGCGTTCCCTGTGTTTGTATTGATACCAGCATAATGCCAGAATAATAGACTTCTTTCCTTCGTATCCAACGGATGATTGCTAACCATTCATCAAGTTGTTGGCTACCGCTGATTTATAGTGTAGTTCGCTAAAATGGCACTTTAGCGACAACCTCTTATGCCGAACAGTGATTACCACGGTATTTGGTCATTAGAGACGCAGTTCGTTCAAAAAGACTGAAGTGGGACGCCCCTACATATAAACTTGCAGGTAACCTTGCACTAATCGTGCAGCTCACATTTGCAAATAGGTAAATTTATATTTGACGTCATATAATGTTTTGCACATTGAAGTTCAATAATTGCTCACGGTCCAATATTTCGTTTCCCTCTGATTTTTTAATTTAAGAGATATTTAACAATTGTAGTATCAGCGGTATCTCGAACGTGATGTCTATAACTTAATCTACATTTTTCATGTGTATCAATGCTCCCACGTTAGCTTCCCTGTAATACCCAAATTCTTCCTATAGTCTAAGACTGAAAATCTCGTTGAATCACAGAAAAAAACTTAACGACGGGTAATTCGGTGTGTTAAAATTATCGAAAAACTATAATTCATATATCTTATCCGTGTAACATGGCAAAAAGTTTATTTGGAGATTGAGTAGAGTTGCTACAGAATATTATGGTCCAGACAACCAAAACTTCCAAGCTGAGAGACGGGATAAATATGCAAAACTATTTCCTGACGTTTCATCTCCGACTGTATCTTCGGAGGTAAAACTGGAACTTCATCAAAGGTCTTCTTAATTTCTACACCTAGATAGAGAGCTCGACCTTTCGTTATGTGATGTCAGTTGCGTTATGTTCTCTGGTTGGCGGCGTTATTTTAGATTAAAAGTAATCGATAGTCATTCTATTGACTGACAACAATGACACCAGCCAGTAATAATGGCGCAATCGTCGTCGCTTGACGAATGTTGGTGTCCTCTGCACAGTTCAACAGATTAAAGGACACTCTGAAACCTTTGATGCAGCTGCAGTTTTACCTCAGAACATGTCTCCAGCAGTCGGAAACGAAACGTCGGGGAATAGTTTGTAAGTAGGCTGTTTAGGTTTTTATGTTGGTAACGCCATGTGGCGGTCTATATGAAAATCACTGACTGTGCTGTGTGAAGGCTGTGGTTGGTTTGCATTGTTGGAGTAATATTCGCCATTGTAGTGTTGGGCAGTTGGCTGTTAACAGGCAACAGCCAACTGCCCAACACTACAATGGCGAATATTACTCCAACAATGCAAACCAACCACAGCCTTCACACAGCACAGTCAGTGATTTTCATATAGAGGGCTACATGGCGTTACCCAAAATAAAAACCTAAACAGCCTACTTACAAGTTTACCTCCGCCATGCCTCTCAGCCGGCCAGCCGGTGTGGCCGTGCGGTTCTAGGCACTTCAGTCTGGAACCGCGTGACCGCTACGGTCGCAGGTCCGAATAATGCCTCGGGCATGGATGTGTGTGATGTCCTTAGGTTAGTTAGGTTTAAGTAGTTCTAAGTTCTAGGGGACTGATGACCACAGATGTTAAGTCCCATAGTGCTCAGAGCCATTTGAACCATTTTTGAACCTCTCAGCCGGAACGTTGTAACTGAAGTAAACATCGGTTATGGAAGCATAAATTGTATGACTACGAATCACTGTTCGTCTAGTTACATAGCACAAATGTCGACGGGTATGAAACTTCGCTTGAAGATATCCCGATTTCAAGCACTTAAAATCGTATTTCAGATATGTAATTAGATTTATGCATGTAACGGCAGACATTTTTATGGCCATTTTAGATGTAATCAGGCGTAAAGCAAATAATTCCACTCTCTTTTTTTATCATACTCAGATGCAACTTCACTCGTTTGAGCACCAGAGTCTGGGGAGCCTGGGATTGCTCTTCAGTCATGTCGCTGTCGTTAGGTAATTCTTTTGTAAAATTTACATCAGGTCGTTATAACACGTATAAAGTTAATAGTGAAAGTGCAGTTGATTGCTTGCAACAATTATTTATTAAAACCTCGCCAACATATTGAGTTAAAAGACACATTTTAATACACCGGTTTAGCAATTGGAACTTTGTGTCTATCTGTGAGTATACCCGCCAAATGCAATAGTTAGAATTCGATTCCTTGTATGCTACACGGTTTTGTCAGAAATACTTTCTGAAGCTGTTCATATGAAAGACGCTCGTCTTCATCGTTCATGGGAGTGAAATTTAAGGACGCTGAATATTTTTAGATGGCGCAAAAAAGGGTTTTCTTTGGAGGGCGTTGCTGCAGCGAATATACAACGTAGCGCGACTTCGATTCTAACACATAAGCACGGATAAGTAGGGCAGGAATTGTGTGGCATTCGTGTCTTTCCCATGTGCGTGCGGTAAATGCGGAAACGTGAACTACGGGGACGTTGTCACTAATATCGTCCAAACAGGACCAACATGATGTTACTCTTTTCTTGGCTGCCGAATGATAAACTCCGGTAGACATTCATCGGAGAATGAAGAACACATATGGAACAGCATCTCTGTCGAAAGCCACCACTGTGGAATGGTGCGCAAACGGGTGCTGCTGCTTCGTGATAACGCACGTCCCCCCACCACATATGTAACACAAAAGTTACGCTAACTCATATGGGAGACAGTCGAGCACCCTCCTCATAGTCCTGATCTCTCACTGTGTGATTATCATGTATTCGTTTCCTTAGAAAAGTCTTGAAGGGCCGACGATTACTGTCGGATGAGGTTGGGCAGCAAGCAGTCACGGACTTCCTCACGCAGCAGGAGATGTTTTACCAAACGGTTATCAAAAATGGTTCAAATGGCTCTGAGCACTATGGGACTTAACAGCTGAGGTCATCAGTCCCATAGAGCTTAAAACTACTTAAACCTAACTAACCTAAGGACATCACACACATCCATGCCCGAGGCAGGATTCGAACCTGCGACCGTAGCGGTCGCGCGGTTCCAGGCTGAAGCGCCTAGAACCACTCGGCCACACAGGCCAGCCAACCGGGTATTTTCCTCCTGGTGCGTCGATGAGATGATTCTCAGTGCTCATGGCGGTTTCGCCTGATTGCCATATCACTTCTGGAAAGCAAGGCCTTCGAACGGAAACTTTTTCATTCTCTCTTTTATTCTGTAGCACTGTAAATGATGAATTCAGCTCCAACCTGACACGTATTTCGTAAACTCCGAAAGCCCAGTATGTCAGTAAACTAACATCTTTACGTTTTTCGGTATCTGACTACACGTCTCTGTATGTGTTTCCCTTTCTGAAGACACGCTGGGCATATCTGATATATTCGTCAATAACCGCGGCTACCATTTTATTAGTAATGCAGGTAAATGCTTAATTTAACAGGGATTTAGAAAACCTGTTGTCCTGTAGTTGGAACGCTATAAACTGACTCTTGACGTGCGTAACTGGTACACAACAGACATATCCCATTCCCCTACTAAGATCCCATTGCCAGCAGCCATCAAAATCGTTACGTGACACAGGAAATGTGTGTGACAGCGGAAGTCTATGCAGATGGTACACGAAGTGCTGCGGTGAAAGTCGGCACGTCTGGTCAAGGCCTTCGAACGGAAACTTTTTCATTCTCTCTTTTATTCTGTAGCACTGTAAATGATGAATTCAGCTCCAACCTGACACGTATTTCGTAAACTCCGAAAGCCCAGTATGTCAGTAAACTAACATCTTTACGTTTTTCGGTATCTGACTACACGTCTCTGTATGTGTTTCCCTTTCTGAAGACACGCTGGGCATATCTGATATATTCGTCAATAACCGCGGCTACCATTTTATTAGTAATGCAGGTAAATGCTTAATTTAACAGGGATTTAGAAAACCTGTTGTCCTGTAGTTGGAACGCTATAAACTGACTCTTGACGTGCGTAACTGGTACACAACAGACATATCCCATTCCCCTACTAAGATCCCATTGCCAGCAGCCATCAAAATCGTTACGTGACACAGGAAATGTGTGTGACAGCGGAAGTCTATGCAGATGGTACACGAAGTGCTGCGGTGAAAGTCGGCACGTCTGGTCCAGACTGTAGTCGTGCAAAGGGCACCATCTCTGCCGACCAACCTAATCACAGCCGCCGCTAATAAATCAGCCGTTTATGTGCCTTTGTGCGGGACACGTTAAAGAAAGAACTAAGAAAGGCAGAGAGCAAACGCGTAAAGATGATCGTCGTGCTAGTTACATAAAGTGAAAGCTGATAACCGACAATAGAGCGCCGAAGAAAGGAGTGTTGTCCAAGAAGTGGTTTGTAAGCCAGTAGCCAGATGGTCACCACAGCGTCACGTCAATAACTAGGACAGAGGCTATAAAAGAGACTGTAAAACCGACAATTAACTCCATGAAGTCAGAGATAATACATGCAAAAAGGACATGACCTGGAACCCCGAAAAAAATGAAAATTTTTCGAAATATATAGGAGCAATATTATGAAACAGCCGTACTCATTTGCGGTCCTGAATTACGTCTCCCCAACGCACCCCACACGCAGCCGGTCGGACTTAAGTCGGCGGAACGGGGAGGCCAGCCCACTCGTCGAACGTCGTCTATAATAGAGTTACAAGAGCTCCTTCATCTGCGGTGTTCGCTGGAATCGCGCATTGTTATCTATAAAAATGAAGTCAGGGCCGAGGGCACCCCCTGAGAAAACGTACATGGCGAAGGAGAACAGTGTCGTAATAACTTTGACCGGTGAATATACCATGTTCAAAGATTTGGTGGGCAATACGCCCATGCAACATTATACCTCCCTTAACATCATCATCTGGACCACCAAAGCGATTATACTCGACATTTCCTCTCAGCATATCAGGATACTTCCAGCATTGTCTGACACGATGGTTTCGGTGATCCAGATGTTAGGGTGTGACTTTTGGATAAAAGGGTCATTTCAGTTCGTCTCTTTGTCTATTTCTTTCATTAATTTCTGTACTACAGTGTAGCTGTTCTATGTATGGTCCAAGTTTCATGGACCTACGTTACTTGCCAGTGACACCGTGTACAAAAGTGACTTTCGTCCTTAATTTATGCACAGCAGTGTAGCTGAATACGGAAACAGTGAAAAACCCCTATTCACTGTTTCCACGTACTTTTAAATTAGCTCCAGAAGTCATACTGACTTCCGTCAATGTACAGAAAAATATAGATGAAAGTAGAGAAATTATATCTTAGCGGTGGTGGTCTTTCTACGTACCCTTCATGAATGGAACAGGAAGACATTCGAGTACGTTTTGTGTGCTACTTATCCTCATCATACAGCATTAGTATGCTGTGACTTCTGTCCTAAAGTATTAACTGTTAATGTCGGGTCTTGTGGTTTTGGTTTAGCGGCGAATCGCGTACATGGAAACAGATGTCGCGGGATCGAATCCCGGTCGAACCACGGGAATATTTTTTTGCCTTTAACCTACCGTTCACCTCTCAAAGGGGTGAAGATTTGCCAGGAGCGACATGTGCTTCGCATTCCAGGTTAAACTGTAGGCCTCCTTACACGATAGGATTACTGGGATAGGTTGGGGATACACAAATCGCCGAAGCGACAGAAAATTGAAAGACTTGCAACAGGTATTTGAGCCACACGAAATTATTGTTACAGCTGTTGTCTTCTCTGATCTGCAGCTGAATCATACTGTCTTCTTGACACAATATTTCAGAGGTCCATATGGCCGCCATCTAGAGGAGAGAACGCTGTAGATGAAGGCCAGATGGATCGCTCAAATATTGTGTCAAGAAGACAGTATGATTCAGCTGCGAACCCGACAAGATTATTACAGAATTAATAACTTCTCTAATATAAATTATATGCTGACGGACATGTAGACACACGTGTTCATGAATGTGCTTTCAGTAAACATTATTCATTATGCCTGTGGAGAATCGTATCTAGTAATGGACCCACATCAGTGACAGAGTCCACCCTTCACCAATAATGATAGTGGAATCATGCAAAAAGAAAATATATCCAATTGTTACTAAAAACTCCACAGAAGTGCATATGGATATTTTCCAATTCCTATGCACGACGTACAAATAAATTTGCATGTAATGGAGCTACTAATAAGTCATCGACACAAAACGAAATAGTGGAATTGCATTTTTTTCTTTTAGATGTATACTTACAAATGTACTGCATCGCCTATCTCCTCGACATTTAACAAAAAAAGAATGATCCGTAATTAGTATTTTAACTTCGTTCATTGCATTTGTATTTATGTCTGTATAACGTCCTTCGTAAACGATAGATAATTGATGACCGCCCGTCCAGTATTTGGGTACTGCTGATATCTGGTGCGATTGGCTTTAGTGCCATTCAAGGGGTGTTATCCATATACTGAAACATTTGTCATTAAAGGATTTCAGCCGAAATTCATCCACGAGCTGCTATGATATTTTGACAAATAAACGGAAGCGAGAGGCTCTTACATACAATATGTAGGTCACTACATATTTAGCTTCGACAATGGCAACTCATCCGAATTTCGTTTTCTATCTAGATTCAACACTAATACCATATCTAGCACATTTATTACCCTAACTTTATATAAATATAATCTCCTGAACGGTTGTACACGTACCACTATCCACAAGAGCCGGCTACTGGTGGCCGAGCGGTTCTAGGCGCTTCAGTCTGGAACCGCGCGACCGCTACGGTCGCAGGTTCGAATCCTGCCTCGGGCATGGATGTGTGTGATGTCCTTAGGTTAGTTGGGTTTAAGTAGTTCTAAGTTCTAGGGGACTGATGACCTGAGATGTTAAGTCCCATAGTGCTCAGAGCCACTATCCACAAGAAAATCTGAATAAATACAAAGTACGAGATTCCCTTTCCTGACAACGGCCAACTAGTTCTTAAGAAACTGACAGAGTAAAACTGTACACCTACCGGGACTCAAATCGAGACGCTTGCGGTCTCCGGTAATGCTTTTAGCGATAGATTCTCTTTGAAAGCATTATTACGAAAGTAAATTTATCTATGAAGGAAATTTCCAATAAAACGCTCGTTCGACTGATTGGTGCAGGTAATATTTCTTAGTCTGGGACGCTTTCCAGGTAATACTTCACTAATATAGAAAATAGGCACCATTTAAAAGATAGCTATACGTTCCGCCATTGGTTCACTTTTCCAACTGCTAGAATGAAATGACTGAATGGCATTACTGTTCGAGAGACCCGACAGATCTACACTCCTGGAAATTGAAATAAGAACACCGTGAATTCATTGTCCCAGGAAGGGGAAACTTTATTGACACATTCCTGGGGTCAGATACATCACATGATCACACTGACAGAACCACAGGCACATAGACATAGGCAACAGAGCATGCACAATGTCGGCACTAGTACAGTGTATATCCACCTTTCGCAGCAATGCAGGCTGCTATTCTCCCATGGAGACGATCGTAGAGATGCTGGATGTAGTCCTGTGGAACGGCTTGCCATGCCATTTCCACCTGGCGCCTCAGTTGGACCAGCGTTTGTGCTGGACGTGCAGACCGCGTGAGACGACGCTTCATCCAGTCCCAAACATGCTCAATGGGGGACAGATCCGGAGATCTTGCTGGCCAGGGTAGTTGACTTACACCTTCTAGAGCACGTTGGGTGGCACGGGATACATGCGGACGTGCATTGTCCTGTTGGAACAGCAAGTTCCCTTGCCGGTCTAGGAATGGTAGAACGATGGGTTCGATGACGGTTTGGATGTACCGTGCACTATTCAGTGTCCCCTCGACGATCACCAGTGGTGTACGGCCAGTGTAGGAGATCGCTCCCCACACCATGATGCCGGGTGTTGGCCCTGTGTGCCTCGGTCGTATGTAGTCCTGATTGTGGCGCTCACCTGCACGGCGCCAAACACGCATACGACCATCATTGGCACCAAGGCAGAAGCGACTCTCATCGCTGAAGACGACACGTCTCCATTCGTCCCTCCATTCACGCCTGTCGCGACACCACTGGAGGCGGGCTGTACGACGTTGGGGCGTGAGCGGAAGATGGCCTAACGGTGTGCGGGACCGTAGCCCAGCTTCATGGAGACGGTTGGGAATGGTCCTCGCCGATACCCCAGGAGCAACAGTGTCCCTAATTTGCTGGGAAGTGGCGGTGCGGTCCCCTACGGCACTGCGTAGGATCCTACGGTCATGGCGTGCATCCGTGCGTCGCTGCGGTCCGGTCCCAGGTCGACGGGCACGTGCACCTTCCGCCGACCACTGGCGACAACATCGATGTACTGTGGAGACCTCACGCCCCACGTGTTGAGCAATTCGGCGGTACGTCCACCCGGCCTCCCGCATGCCCACTATACGCCCTCGCTCAAAGTCCGTCAACTGCACATACGGTTCACGTCCATGCTGTCGCGGCATGCTACCAGTGTTAAAGACCGCAATGGAGCTCCGTATGCCACGGCAAACTGGCTGACACTGACGGCAGCGGTGCACAAATGCTGCGCAGCTAGCGCCATTCGACGGCCAACACCGCGGTTCCTGGTGTGTCCGCTGTGCCGTGCGTGTGATCATTGCTTGTACAGCCCTCTCGCAGTGTCCGGAGCAAGTATGGTGGGTCTGACACACCGGTGTCAATGTGTTCTTTTTTCCATTTCCAGGAGTGTATTTGACGCCGCTTCGGCCACTTGCTCCTTGGTAAATATGAGGTGAAACGATAATAAGCACACCCAGTTCCCAAGCGAACAAAATCTCCTATACGACTGGGATTCGAACCCGCGACCCGCGAAACTGGTAAGTAGTAGACGACGAACTGTGGAGTCATCAGAGGAATGCGCAGCCCAGTGTAGTGGCAGACGTTACAAGTGAACCATTGTGTACTGCGGAGAGGCTTACTATTAAAAATTTCGAGAGCCCACATTCCAGTTAATCAATCAGCATAGTGATTCTTCCTACACGTATCCCCCATAAATAATGATGGTAAAATCAGGTAAATTAAGATTTATACAGTGGCAGAATCTGAGTCGGAGTAGCAGGCAATGAACCACACTAGACAAGCTGATCCAAATAGTGACTTGATGCAGGAGGTCGTATAGTCGGCTGCACAGAGCAATTTGCCGCATGTGAGTTACAGTTGCTAATCTCCTAACACGCTCCTCCTATTTCTCCTTAACGAAGGCATTACTTTATGGAGAGTATTAATATGTACCATTCTACTGCGCCCTGGCAAGTAGCTACATATCGCTGCTGTCAGACTAGCGGATGGCTTTCCCTACTCATAACTTCGCTGACCCGAGTTGAAAATTAATCAGAGTCCTTGTGCTACTGGTATATCTGCATGGTGGCGATGAATCCCGTCGGTGCCGAAAAATAAAAATAAAAAAATAAAAAAGCGCCTGTGAACTTCATCTATAGCTACTGACAGACCAATATGAAGATGTATTTAAATTGTATCTTCAGTTATCATCAAAAATTCGTGACGAATAAATTGAAGGAATTCTGGTGTTCAAAGCTTCAAACCACGAAGAGGTGCAAAACGAAATTTTATGAATGCTTTAAAAAAGCAATTCAAAATTCATGAAGATGTCAAGCTTGAAAGTTACTTAATAAACCTATTTAGAGTTTAAAAACTGGATAGCTATCTTCATTGAGTTTCATGAGGTGTTTAAGCCACTGGACTCACTTCAAGAGGAGCGCTGTTCAAACCTCTGACTGGTCATTCTAGTTTAGGTGTCCCTGGTTTTCCTGAATTGCTTCTACTCGAAACTAGTGACCTGGAAAGCACACAGCTTACTTCCTATATCACCTTTTTCCAGTCCGAGCTTATGTTATGTTTCTAATGACATCGTCACTTGTGCAGGGAGACCATCTTCTTTCTCTTATTTTTTCTGATTTACACGATTAAAATACTGTTTTCATATCCTTTCAGTGACGTATCTAGCACACTTAATTAAAAATAATTACTTGTAATTCGTATGTATCCTCTGTTAGACATGTCTCGTTGAAACAGATTCGGTATGTTGTTGTATTGTGGAGTACCTCCTAACCGCCAGACACATTATTATTTCAATATAAAGTTATTAATTTTCTTCTACGGAAATACACTAACGTATAAATTACAAGCGCTCTTAGATTTATGAAAATGAACGCGTCGTAATGTGGAGAAACAGATTTTTGAGACGGAACAGTCTCCACAAGCTGCTAGACAGAAAACGTGGTAGAAATGCTTGTCAAGAAATGAGGTTATGATGATATCTGTACTTTCCAGTTTCGTGTGAGTACATCATAGATGTAATAATAATAGCTTAGCACACCATTTACACCACAGAGTTAGGTGTGTATCAATCACTCACATCCTTTACATTAATAAGTTTTTTGGTATTCTGTACTTTTAGCGTAAGAATTTTCAGTTATTCTTTCGTTTATCACTCAAAACTATGACGCACTACGTTCAGTGTAGCGAGAGAAAGGTCTTGCACCTATCTTCTACAAGGGGTTGTAATATTTAGCATATTAGGAGAACTAATTTTAAAATCTGGCCCTAGAGAAATGGTTTCTTATCCGTGAGATTCGACAAAGTGAAGTATCAACGTCTCATGTTCTTAGTATATGAAAGTTGATACGTGGCTGATCTCCTCGTACACATACCACGTTCAAAAGCCTCCCATTTACATTACTCCTTATCGCATTTCTAGTGATTAGGCTACAGCAAGAACAGATTGAAGTTCGCTGTACTATTTCTTCAAACGAATAACTGCGGTTACCACTCATCGTCAAGCGCCATAGTTTTCCGCCGCCTATGACTAAACTTGCTAAAAGCCTAACACTTGGTTCAAATTGTTGCCACCATAAACAGTCTACAAATGAAACTTTAACCACCTGGCCACATCACAGAGAGTCTGAAGCGATTCCAGTGTCCCACAGGTCTACCATAGCAGTAAATGACAAAGTTGATGCCCATCCGTCTACTCTTGCCGTCCTAATTTCAAACACTGATTTGTGTACTCTGTACAGATGACATAACTGAACTGCAACTCTGCTTTATGTGATAGCTTTATACTGCTCCTAAAGGGTAAAACCACACTCATATTTCGTGTCAAAATATGGTTATTTATTGGCGAATTATCAATAAGAATTTGGTTTGCTCTTGATTTATAACAAAAAATGTATAATGGATTTCTTACTGTACAGTACAATTTTTTGTATTCTCTCTCTGCACTGGCGAATCTGAGTTTGCGTTAATTTATAAGGGGGCTTTAGGAGAGAGATTTCCGATCGGCGGCGAAATGAAACTGCGAAAATCAGAAATGTTTTATTTGCAACAGTTAGCTACAGCCTCCAGCTACTTATCCACATAGTCGCCGCTCAGACTTAAATATTTGTCACAGCGTTGTTCCAGCTTTCCAACGCCTTCGTCATGGAAGGCAGCCGGTACTGCCTTCCACCAGTTCTCTACGCTGTTATACAGCTAGTTATCTGGGCAAAAATATTGTCTTTATAGTCAGCGGTTCATGTGAACAGAGATGAAACTCAGAGGGAGGCAATTACGGGCTGTATTGTCGGTGATCGAACGCTTCCCACCGAAAACTCTTAGGAGCACCTTCATTGCCCCTGCAGAATGTGTTTGAGAATTGTCTTGCAGGAAACGCAAGTCAGTTATGTGGGCTACAGTACTTCAGGCGAAATTTCTCACCAGGCTCTCTTACTCGGTAGGCGTCGCTATTTTCTAGGCATCTTTTCGTGCTCACTGTGAGCTCAGAACTAAAAAGAGCGACGTGACGTGATCGGTGGGCATAGTAGAGACACTGCCCAACAAATTTGTGCAAAGATTTATCGGATTTTCACAGTGGTTTCCATTTCACGACCAATCGGAACTTACTTTCCGAATAGCTGTAGTACACAAAATGTGATGCCCTCTTCACAATATTAATCAATACAGCTTAGACCATCAACGTAGAACATGATCAACACAGGAATACGATCAGTTAAAACTTTTGGTAGGATACACACATCTCAAAATACATGGCAATTCCGAACTAGCAAATAGCTGGTTTTTTAGTCTTCAGCCACATAGAGTTACGTAAAGTGTTGCTCTTATAGATCTAAACTGACCGACCTTGCTGCCGGAGCGAACTTAAGCACATGCAAAAAAGCGAATATTTCAAACTACCTTGTTAACCTCGTCATCAGTTCTCCCTTCTAGAATGATTAATATTATCAGGTCTCGATAGGAGTGAACTGAAATTCTTATTAGCCTAACTGGAAGTTAATATACGTTTCCCAGGCGGCTCGCCTGCTGTTCAATTAAGGATTGATACTGTACTTAAGATTCTGCTTTACTGAAAACTCCCAAGCCAGTTCCGCCTCAATTTAATGGGTTCGAGCGAACACGTCTTTAGACACACTTGTCTGCGGAAGTCGTCTCGCGAACGGTGTCATTACCTGCTGGTTGGTGCTAATAGCGTAGGAGCTCCGCACCTCTACCGTCTGTTTCAGACATGCGGTTTAATAGGCTTTAGACTGTCCTCGGTTTCGTTTATTTTCTTCCTGTTGTGGTTACTTGTAGCGTGACTTAGGTGGAACTGTGTATAACAGCGTAAAATAATTGTACATACAAATACTATCATTTTTGCTTGTCATTGACAGATTTAATTCGCTATATAAAATATTTACATTACTATACTGCCGCGCTGATAACTTTACACTCAGAGAATTATAATTACTATGTGGTTTTAGCTAGTTGCTGACATTTACGTGCCCTAATAACGTGTTGTTACCCATTGTAAGGAACAGCTATTATTTTAGAAGCATCTGAAATACAAGCAAAAGTGATTTAGCAGTCACCGTAAATACAGAGCTAATGTAAATGATTCATTCGTTATCAAAGCACCGTTTTTTTCCAAAGTACTGCATGTACAGGATGACAATTATTGAACTATATGAATTAAAATGGTCATTACTTCAGAAAGGTTTGCGTTAGGACGTTCAGACTGCACGATTGGCCGTGGGGCACGATGGGAATTAGTATACGCATGCATGGTTTGGTTTAGCGACGAAGCCCACTTTCATTTGGATGGGTTCGTCAATAAGCAAAACTGGCGCACTTTGGAGACTGAGAATCTGCGTTTCGCGATCGAGAAGTCTCTCCAACTTCAACAGATGATTGTGTGATGTGCAGTGTCCAGTCAAGGAATAACTGGACTGATATTCCTTGATCGCACGGTGACTGCCGAACGCTACGTGAAGATTTTGGAAGATGCTTTCATCCCCATTATCCAAAGTGACCTGATTTCGAGAAGATGTGGTTCATGCAAGACGGAGCTCGACCCCAACAAAGCAGGAGAGTCTTTGATGTCCTGGAGGAGCACTTTGGGGAACGCATTTTGACCCTGGGCTACCCAGAGGTCACTGACATGGGCCGTGATTGGTCGCCATATTCTCCGGATCTGAGCAAATCCGACTCTCTTTTATAGGGCTATACTAAATGCAAGGTGTACAGTAATAACTCCAAAACCATTTCTGAGCTGAAAATATCCATTTGGGAGGTCTTCGACAGCATCGATGTTCCGACACTTCAGCGGATCGTGCAGAATTTCGCAATTCGTGTGCGCCGCATCATAGCCAATGACGGCAGGCATAGCGAAAATGTCGTAACCTAAATACGAATATCTGAAGTGACGTTTACATGTTGAATAAAGGGTGTGAACGCCTTAGTTTGTAACTTATTTACTTTTTTCCATATAGTTCAGTAATTGTCACCCTGTACACAAATGTGAAACAATCAATTCATCAAGTTTGCATTCTTCTCTCTAAAAATGTTCTATGATTGATCCGCCCTCCCCTCTGGTCACACGGCGCAAGGTCAGGATGGTAGTAAAGTTTGTTCAATATCCTATGCAGTAACATCCTGCCACTGCTCGTCTTAGGAACATTGATGCGTTCTCTGAGCTGTTCCAGTCCTTCCCAGTGGTGGTGTGCTAGCACAGTCTTTGAGATATCCCCAAAGGAAAAAGCCACAAGGGGTTAGGTCAGGCGACCTAGAGAGAGGGGGGGGGGGGAGGAGGAGGAAACAGTTCCATATCATTTTCACCATTACGCCCAATCGAGTGATGCGGTAGTTCATAGTTTAGGTGCCGCCGATGAACATCGATGATCCAATGAAGAGGTGCCCAGTCTTGGAAGATCAAACTATCGGTATCAGCAGTCAGAGTGCGAAAGTAATCACGGTTGCAAGATTTCGAGGTAAGAGCTATCCGTCAGAGTCTTCTCACAGAAGAAAAACGGCACATGCATCTGCGTCTGTGATACTGCACAGAAAACATGACTTTCGGCGAAACCGGTGCATGCGCCACAATTTCATGAGGATGGTCGGTGCCCCACTCTTTCACAGCGTGGCGATTAGCCAGGCTGCTTCGCACTGAACATCTGCTTGGAGGCGAAATGTCCATCTTAAACTGCTTCCTGCATTGTGATGCCAAATTTAAGGCCCTATCCGCAAACTTCCGATTGTAACTGTTTAATGAACTGCACGGTTTCAAATATAACCGTCATAAAATCTCTCACAAAGTTTGCTGCCGCATTCTGAGTTTGTGCCTTATGTGGACCTTTGACATTTTTTAAGTTTCTCTGCACTGCGTACGAAACTTTCCCTAACATTCTCCAGGGGTACATCTGGTACACTCGGTCTACATGTACTGTCCTGTTCACACAGACCACAAGTGTCCCTACATTTTCGATACCAACGCAAAAAGCTCTTTACTTGGCGGTTTTTTTTTCCCCACAGATCCTTCTGAATGCACACTGCTCTGTTGTAACGAATAAACATCTCGCATATTCAAACATGCTCAAACTCCTTTTTCGCCATTTTGACAAGACACTGCACACGCTGCGGAAACTGGAGAGCACAATGCAAACTCTGCATTAGTCATATTGACTCGTTTAATAATTTGATAATACAGAATTTCGAAAACTGATGTATCATTTGTAGTATTCCTGTACTTGACGGGCAGAGGCAACAAGGACAGCCCCCTAAAAGTTGCGATAATATGTGTGACAACCTTACAGTTGCTACCATATACTGCACGGAAGAGAACCTGATAAGTGCAGACCAGAGGGGGATTGAGAGAGGGGGGGGGGGGCAGATAACGCATCTAGGAAATTTTTCCAAACGATCGTAGGTCATAGATGCACCGGTGTGGATCTACAGCCATAAAACAACCAATCAGTGACGAGCGTGCGGACGTGTGTGTTTCTAAAGTAAACTATCTTCCTCCAGCTTCTGACCTCGTCCGTTTGGTTTGCGATTTACTAAAATCGAGTAACTGAAGCTCGTCAGCAGACATGGGCGTGAACTGCTGTCTGCTGCACATGACAAAGTATAAAAGAGAGGCAAATTATCATGAAGATTCGAACAGAATACTACGGGATTAATTATGGTACTTAGTTTCTCTCTTCTATGGAAACTCTTCGGAGTTCCTTTTATTTGGCCGATCAATATTCATTTGAGTAGGTTTCAACTTCATAACGTTATATAGGTTTTTCAATATATACATTAAGTTGTATAATAAAACATTGTTTCTTTAATATCCACTATTTATTGCTTCATACAAAATATCTTGGCACATCACATTCAAACAGATACCAGAACTGTTAACAGGAACAGCACTTCTCCAACACAAATCCATTAACATGCGCCGACAGCTAGATTACGAATCTCGCAGCACAAAAATATTACCAGGTACCGATTTATACACCCAAAGGAAGTCATATCTGATTAATAGGCTACTTTAATAATATTTTCAAATCATCGATATAATAATAATTATTTAAAATACCTTCAAATTTTTGAAAAATGTTTATCGAAACTTTTCGGTATTTTCTTTTTCTCTTTGGAATAATTCTTCTTTAGATATTTCTATAATTTAATATAAATAAAACAATATATTACTGCCAGTTTACTCATAAATATGGATTTTGAACTTTGCAGTCTGTAATGAATGTCAGTAAATCCGGTAGTATATTTATTTCAATTTCTCGAGAAGTAAAATACGTAGTGAAAGTGAACCATTGACCATTTTCTCTTACAGCCTGCTACCTGTTGTTCTAAAGAGTGCAACTACTACGTAAATCAGCTGAAGAGAATAGTTTCAGCTGAACAGTAAAAGCTACGCACAATTCAACTTCCTATCCATGGCTGGTTACGTTAAATGCGAATTTTCCGTATGTTTACAGGGTAAAGCTTGTCTATTAAATCAATTTCGCTGAAAGTACCGTAAAGTCATTACTTAAGCTATGCTGCAGAAGCATTTGTATTAAATTATACAAAAATACTGTAAGCTGCAATCTTATAAATAATATACGGAGAGATGAAGTACACTGTTATTCTAACGATAATTAAAAATTGGATTTAGACTTAATTATTCGTACCATTGTACCTCACTGTAGCACATATCGACACTCTTACTGCTGTGCTGCGTCTGAAGTATGACAAGGGTGAACACAGATACAAAATTTAAAACATACCTCGTTCCTTAACTCACATTTCTCGCAGCACGCAAGTACTACCGCAGTGGAGCGCAACAAACGTAACGGCAAGAGCTTAGACACTCCCAAAAATGTTCGCTTAGCGGACAAATTTTCACACACTCGTCGTTCATTCGTTATCGTAACACCACAACGGTCCATTCCCAACACTGGGATAATTTAGAATACTTTGTTGGACGCCCCTTACCCTTCTCTGAAGTAATGAGGTTGTTTCTTCCCCATCCTGTATACCATACTTTCAGAATAGAAACAGAACAATCGTAAACTGAACGATGTGTTGCTTATGCTGGAGAAGCCGGTTTCAAAACCTCATTCGCCTATCAACACATTGGTTTGTCGTAGTTTTCTCTTTTTACCCTCAATCAGAGTGAGTGCTGTGCTGGTTCCCTCGAAAAGGATTCGACCGATTACCTTCCCAGTGTTGTCTCATCCGAATTTGTGTTAGAGTCTAACTTCGACATTGACAGTCATTGATTCCTAAACTTCTTTCTAATTCTCGTGTCAGACTTCAGCTCGGGAGCTGAAATGCCATGACCAGAGCACTAGGTACTGTGTTGTTGTTGTTGTGGTCTTCAGTCCTGAGACTGGTTTGATGCAGCTCTCCATGCTACTCTATCCTGTGCAAGCTCCTTCATCTCCCAGTACCTACTGCAGCCTACATCCTTCTGAATCTGCTTAGTGTATTCATTTCTTGGTCTCCCTCTACGACTTTTACCCTCCACGCTGCCCTCCAATACTAAATTGGTGATCCCTCGATGTCTCAGAACATGTCCTTCTAACCGATCCCTTCTTCTAGTCAAGTTGTGCCACAAGCTCCTCTTCTCTCCAATTCTATTCAATACCTCCTCATTAGTTATGTGATCTACCCATCTAATCTTCAGCATTCTTCTGTAGCACCACATTTCGAAAGCTTCTATTCTCTTCTTGTCTAAACTATTTATCGTCCACGTTTCACTTCCATACATGGCTACACTCCATACAAATACTTTCAGAAAAGACTTCCTGACATTTAAATCTATACTCGATGTTAATAAATTTTTCTTCTTCAGAAACGCTTTCCTTGCCATTGCCAGTCTACATTTTATATCCTACCAGAACACTGTACTAGGTACTGTACATTTTAAAAACCTTGTTGAAACACGGCATGAACGAATTAGGTTAACGACGGAGCGCAGTTGCGAACACGGTACTTGGACAGAGAAGCACTTTCATACGGATAGGTATCTCAGTTTCGAAGCAGATGTCACTTGATGAGAGAGGAACCGAGTTCAGTCCAGAGGAGTGCAATCAGCACGTATAGAACACTGCTCTCAAGATGACATTTGAGACTTCCGTGATCAACTGTATGAGCAACTGGAAGACTACATCGTGGGTGAAACGAGTTATACAGTATAACGAAATTATGCTCGTCAGCGTGGATCTGTACCAAATAGGATTGATAGCGAAAGCAAAGAAGATCCAAAGAACTTCAGCGGGTTTCCCTACAGGTTCTTTTAGTAAGCACTGAGGCATCACAGGGATGATCAACTCCAGTGGCAAACCCTGCAAGAATGGTTTCCTGAACCGCGGTGTGCTCTAGTGTTTAAGTTTCCGGAGCGTATGTTCCTAGAAGAGTCAATAAATGTATTGTTCTCTCTCACGTATATCTTGCAAAAGGAGAATAAAAAATTAAAGAGATTCGAGCCCACACGGATGCTTACCGGCAATTGTTCTTCTATCTAGCTATTCCTGACTGGAACGAGAAAGGGAGGGATGTGACAGTGGTACTTTGAGAACCCTTCGCCACACACAGCTTGCGAAATGTAGAGGTAGATGTACATTGTAGTGTGTGAAAATATGTAAATCAGAAGTAATAACGATGGGAATGTGAAAGTACTCAGTGGCATCTTCGGGTTGTATCGGACAAAGGAAATCGGTTGGTTGGTTGTTTTGGGGAAGGAGACCATACAGCGTGGTCATCGGTCTCATCGGATTAGCGAAGGATGGGGAAGTAAGTCGGCCGTGCCCTTTCAGAGGAACCATCCCGGCATTTGCCTGGAGTGATTTAGGGAAATCACGGAAAACCTAAATCAGGATGGCCGGACGCGGGATTGAACCGTCGTCCTCCCGAAGGCGAGTCCAGTGTCTAACCACTGCACCACCTTGCTCGGTCAAAGGAATTCGGGTTTACAGATCGAAAACTGTTACAGTGTAGAAATTTTAAGTAAATCGGCCGAGAACTTCTCGAAATTTTTGGTGATAAAGTTAAAAAACGATTTGTCTTCATATAGTAGTATACATTAAGTAGTGTATCGTAGTATTGTTTAATGTGAAGAATGTTCCAATACAATAGAATTTCGAAAAAGCTTATAAGTCCTATGGTACTTGATCTCCCCCTAGCATTTCTTCGAGCACCTAAAAACGCCGGAGAGTGCAGGCTCTGGACAAAGACAAAAACGGGAGAAACCTTCCAAAGCAAAATGCGGAGATGGTGGACTTGGCGTAGCGACCTCTGACGAAACAGAGTCCGTTGCGTGTAGTAGAAAGCGGCAAGCCCCCGGCTATTGCAGCAGGTAGACCGGTAGGGAGCAGGAATGTCGCCGTAGAGCTACTGTGCGTAAGATTGTCGCAGCAGGAGGGGAAGGCAAGGCACAGCGTCGATTCAAGCGTCCACTATTAGCCAGCCAGTGGAGTCTGTAATCCTGTGACCGCCGAGATTCACGCTCCTCTCTGCAACCGCGACTGTGGAAATGTATCGAGTCTTCGTAAAACATTCCTCCACTAATCCAGTAGTAACAACATGCCCAAGAAAGGACTGTACTGCAATTTGGGCCAACATACACCGGGATACGGAATATCTCCTAATATCATCTCGCACCACATTTTGCACGGCGTAGCGCAGCAGTTCGACGAAGCAAGGACTGACCAAGTCGTTGGAAGTTCCCTGCAGAAATATTGAGCCTTGCTGCCTCTGTAGCCGTGCGTAATTGCAAAAGTGTTGGTGGTGCATGATTTTGTGCACGAACTGGCCTCTTGATTATGTCCCATAAATGTTCAATGAATGATCAGATCATTCGCTCAAACTACCCAGAATGTGAAACTTCCTGGCAGATTAAAATTGTGTGCCGGACCGAGACTCGAACTCGGGACCTTAGCCTTTCGCGGGCAAGAGCTAACACGACTCACGCCCCGTCCTCACAGCTTTAATTCCGCCAGTACCTCGCCTCCTACCTTCCAAACTTGTCTGCACTTGCCCGCGAAAGGCAAACGTCCCGAGTTCGACTCTCGGTCCGGCACACAGTTTTAATCTGCCAGGAAGTTTCATATCAGCTCACACTCCGCAGTAGAGTGAAAATTTCATTCTACCCAGAATGTTCTCCAAGCCAATTGCGAAACTTGTGGCCTGGTGATGGGGCGTATTGTCATCCATCGTTGTTTGGGCTGCAAATGGTCTCAAAGTAGTCGAATATAACCATTTCCAGTCAATGATCGGTTCAATTGTACCAGAGAACCCAGTCCATTCAATGTTTATACAGCCAACACTATTTTGGAACCACCACCAGCTTGTACAGTGCCTTGTTGACAACTAGAGTCCATCGCTTCGTGGGGTCTGCACCACACTCGAATCCTAGCATCAGCTCCTACCTACTGAAATCGGAACTCACCTGAGCAGACCACGGTTTTCCAGTCATCTAGGGTCCAACCGATATGGTCACGAGTTCAAGAGAGATGTTGAGGGCGATGTGCTGTTAGCAAAGGTACTCCCGTCGGTCGTCCGCTTCCATAGCCCATTAACGCCAAATTTCGCCACACTGTTTAAACGGATACGTTCTTAGTACGCCCCACATTGATTTCTGTGGTTATTTTTCGCACTGTTGCTTGTCTGTTAGCACTGACAATTCTACTCAACCGCTGCTGCTCTCGGTCGTTAAGCGAAGGCCGTCGGCGACTTCTTGGTCCATGGTGAAAGGTAATGCCTGAAATTTGGTATTCTCGGCAACCTTTTGTCACTATGGATCTTGGAATGTTGAACTCCCTAACTATTTCCGAAATGTAATGTCCCATGTGTCTAGCTGTAACTACCATTCCCCGTTCAAAGTCTGTTATTTCCTGTCGTATGGCCACACTAACGTCGGAAACCTTTTCATATGAATCAGCTGAGTGCTAATATCAGCTCCACCCATGCTCTGCCTTTCTACACCTTTCGTACGCGATACTGGCGTAATTTGTATATGTGCACATCGCTGTCCCATGACTTCAGTCACCTCAGTGTATAAAACGTCCTATCAAAACTCGACTGGCATGACATGAAACAGATATTTAAACATTCCGTCGTCAGGGAATGGTCATCTCATCTCATTAAATAACGGAAAACGAACTTCACACAGACTGCAGTTAAATGTCCATTTTGTTATACAAGGGGGGATCAAAAAAATTTGATCGCTCGTTATACCATGATCTATTTGAAAGCTTCTAGCTTGGTCATGACATGGAAAGTGTTCTCTGCTGATGGGGCTAGAAATCTTGAGATCAATCGTGGGAAAATAAAATAAAGAGCATATTTATCGATTCTTTCGTCACTTTATAATAAAACAATTTCATATTTAATATTGAATAACGAAGTTGTTGTTCTATTAATATTTACTTCGTACCGGTTTTCAGCTTTTTTGGCCATCATTAGGAAACAACTGACCAGCATTCACAAGAACCTCTAGCGAATAAGAAACTAAACATTAGAAACAAAGACACTATCAAAACACACAGAGTCAAATCGAGCACTCGTCACTCATGTTATGCACTAAATACGTTAAATTATAGTGTTAAAATATACAAGATCGGTAGTATTAAACAATATATGTAAGGAAAAGCACAATATTAAAGTGTACAAGTTGTGTGAATACAGTACTACAGGTTGCGAGGAAAAACCAAATAAATAGTGTGAAAAGTCTATTGTCGCACCATCTTTATTTCTAGTGTTGGGTTTCGTACACACTAATTTCTCTTGTAAGAGTTATTTAGTTGCTTCCTGACCATGGTCCTATGAGCCTTCGAAGTAAATAAACATTAGTAAAACAAAGACGCAATTTGTTTTTCAACATTAAAAAACGAAGAGCATTGAATTACAGTCTGAGGTACAGAATTGGGCTCTAAAGAGATTAGCTGATCCGGACAGAATCGCTGGAATTACGATAAACATCACGCATGTTCCGAGAGCCGAATGCCGAAAGTTCCCTGCAACTAAATGCAACAGCTGCGCTCCGTTAGCCAGTCATATTGCGTATTACATACTTAACACATCAAACCCCAATAGTTATTTATCACTGTATCTAACTGGTCAGCACTGAAACCTTCAAACAAAATTTAGAGAGAGATACAGAAAACCGTTTCAAAATATTGTAGATATAATCCTCCCCATTCATAAAAGTCCTAGAAACAATCAAATCTGAAGGCGCAGTTAAAGATTCGCAAAGAAAAAAGAACCTATTATCATGCTTTTTTGTGTCTTAATAAGAATTTTTATTATGGTCATCACTAAAAGCCATTCACAAGAAGTATATTTCAAATTCTTGATCAATTTAAACAACATTAAGAAGGCATGAAGAAGACATTTCATCCCCATGAAGTAAAATTCCTGTTCATTAATTTCCTCATGCTCTGGAAAGGTGATGTCCTTCTGTTCATCTCAAGAAAAGATCTTCAGGAAAAGCTATCGTATCTTTCTTCTTTTAAAGCAGCAACTAGCAGGCGTTAATTTATTTTTACAAAGAAGAAATCTCCTCGAGAAGAAAATTTCTTTGACGGAATGCTAACGCATGAGAAGGCATTTACAGGTTATTCAGAGGTTCCAGAAGTTGACTGCATAAAAACAAAACCCAATCATGAAAAGACACATATCTGTGGATAGAGCATATCTCCAAGTTTCGCTTCGTAATATTTGCCATCCTGTAGTTGCACTAGAGCCAGGCTTATCAGAACGTGTAGACAAATCATCCTCTTAATATTGATGCATCGACTTAGTTCGTGCCTGCAGATAGGCAGCCCAATGAGGCGGTTTCCACAGCAGGCTGCTGTCGTACCTTGGCGGTCAGTTCGTGTCTGCATCTTCAATGACTTGCACCCATGTACTGACTTTCACCGTGTCGAAAACGGCCGCCTTATTGGGCACCTGTAATGTGTGTTCCACACTTCGAGAGACCCTCCATGCACTGCCGTGCGTCATTTCTTCGTATGCCTTGGAGTTTTCACACAGACGTCTACAAGGACGCTGCAGTTGCTAATAAATAACCCTGTATTTGCGTTTCATCTTTTCAACAAAAATTTGCAAGAAGAAATTGATATTTAAGAAAGAAACGACGTCGAGTAGACAATGTCTTTAGCATAATGCTAATGCCGACAAAGCAAATGCTAAATGATATGGAGCGATGTGTGACCCTGAGGCTGGATCGAGTCCTACGCATTTTCATCACCAGTGTTTGGATGGAAATGTGTGCGGAGGTTCTGGTATATACTTTTTGAACGCTAAACTGTACGCCAGTATCGTGCGCTACATTATAATCACGTCTACAGTCTTACGTGCAGTGATGGCATATAGCAGAACTCGTGTCAGATGGGGAAATCAGGCCCAGCAGTCTAAAAGGGTCATTCGAGAAGAGTTTGCTCAGTAAATAATAAATTTCGAGTGGCTCCCAGAATGGAACAAAAAATTTGATTTTATGCCACTTCGGCAGCTTGCTTATTTTTTCAAGCTATTTTCTTTTGGCTTCACGAAACTGATGGACATTCCTGCACGCCTCACCACTGTATAACAATCTGATGTGCTCACTGGGAACCAGTACACCACGAATCCAGCATAGTAGCCAGTATTAGTTATCACCCCTTTTTTATCGTCAGCAACAAAAAAAACTATGACACTACACTCTAGACGCTTTCTTCGTCACTCGTAAGCCACGGCACAGATACTCCGCGAATTAAAGCTAACTGTTCCCGACTGAGTCCATTCTGAATTCCTTATTCGTGCCTGCTGGAAGCCGCAGTGATTTTGCACAGTCTGTGTGTCGCCAGTTCGTAGCTTCTTACCGATCTGTCGGCCCGCGGTCGCTCTATAAAAGTGATGTTTGCCGACTGGCGGGCACTTTGGTGCTATTAACCGGGCAGCTTTCTCTGTCGTCCACTCCCCACCTCCATAAAACCTCAACCTGCAGCGCCCCTTCTTCCTCCGACAGAATAAACTCAGCTGCTGCGAAGGCGACGGGTGAACACAGGCTCCGTCATACGGGTGAACACTGGCTCCGTCATCCTGCACAGCAAGAAAAATGTAGCACGTGTGTTTTGCCCGCGGCACAACGAGTTTTTTCTGCGCCCTGTTTATGCTTGAGAAATGAAACGCAGTGATCAGACTCGCTGCAAAACAGTTTTTTCCCCTCCCCCTCTATCTAAACGTGTCCCGGTACATTACGACGTATTTTTCTTGTTTCACATGATGTCGCAGATAGAACTATTTTTCACCATTACAAGGCATTCCTTCGTAGCTTTATTTTACATATGACCAACTTATAGCGAAGTGTTCCAACGACATCAAAGTTAATCGAGACGGGACATGAGCTTCTACAACCTCTCAGTTCTGTTCTACTTACAAGGAGGGGCCACGACGGATTGACTTCAAACTTTGTACACCTTCAGTCCTTTAGTAAGCCGTTAAAAAATCATAGTGTGAAAGTAGTGGATGCAATCCTCTGGCAATTCCGAGAAATTTGCAAGAGAAGTCTTACACGTCTATTATGTAACTGATGTATGTGTGTGTAGATGCCACACGTTACAGTTAATGGTGGCCAAGCGGCGCCGGCACGGTAGCTCAGCGTGTTCGGTCAGAGGGTTAGCTATCCTCTGTAATTAAAGAAGAAGAAGAAGAAGAACGGAGTGAACGGATCAACGATGAACTTGAAAGGGTGTCACAGGACGTCCGCCCAGAACAAATGTTACGAACAAAATGAGATCAACAAAAAAGGTGGTTAGCGTTCGAGCGTAGTGAGCCGGACGTGTATGAAGCGACGGTTCGGCTCCCATTCACAATTAACTTTTAATCTTTATTTTTTTCGTCACTGGTCATATTATTTAATTTATGATATTTGAGAGGTAATATAATTAAAAAACTCACGTGTTTTTGCATGAAGTTTTCGTTAATTTCATGTTATTTGATTACTTACTAGTTTTAATTATTTTTAATTAAATTTAATTATTGGAACAAACATACCAAAACTTTTGACAAGTAAATGAAGAAACTCAGTTTTCCTGAAGGCGTATGCCTATCGTGATTTGCGAAATCTGGTAAGGTACCCGGAACTCCTTTGCACTTCGACGCTTCGAGCTGCAGACACAAAAGCAGGCCCCGTTTGGCAGTCAACCTGCAAAGCGGTGAGACGCTGCTAATGAAGCAAGAACGAATAGTGTAAGTGCAAATTTTTAACACAGAATTTACACTTGTACCACAAAAATGATGGTTTGAGCAGGAGTCGAACCGTCGCCTCACACATATGTCTTACGAAGGCAGAACGTTACTCATTTGACCACCATAAACTCTAACGTCCGGCACCTACGCACAGGTACATCAGTTACATAATAGTAGCGTAAAACTTCTCTTTCGTTTTTCTCAGAATTGCCAGAGTAGTGCACCTGACTACTTGCACATTGTGTTGTTTCAATTGGTGTACAAAGTTTAAAGTAAATCCTTGATCCCAACATCGTTGCATCCCCTTGTTAAAGTGACAATTCCAGCGATCGGCAGAATCTACATTGTATACGAAACCTACGAGAAAATGACTCTACCGACTCTGTAGTAGAATGTGGAATTATATACTTTCACTAAGACTAGTGTTGGGCTTGACCATGTGTTCATCTATTTTACACCACTTGCAGATGTAGCTAGAGCATAAAGGATGCCACACGTAACGAGGATGAGCGTGATATTAAACAAATGGTTAACGTCAAAGAAAAAATGTTTCCGGAAACTGACAGTGCAAACAGAGCTAAATACTTTCCTGTAATGTTAAGTGTCCTTTATGTGTACAGATACTACAGCCATTATAGTTTCCTTAATTAGACCAACATAAGTTTTAAAGGTATTGCCTATTCCTTTAAATGTTCTTAATGCCGCTGTAACAACTTAGTTTAGCAAGTAAACGTAGTACAACGGGGCTGAAACATCATTGTATTGGCACACTTTCGTCCCACGTTTTACAAGTTTCCTCCATATTTATGCAAAAATTTTTACTCCAAAAATTACTAATAGTTGTAACAATGAATTCCTCTCTCCATGTGTCACTGAGAGGTATACCACTTTCAGCACATCACAAGAAAAAAATTTATTGAAAGTGGTATACATAGTCAAATATTCTCCCTTCTACGTAATATCGTACGCCGAAATCATCTAAATGTCGCGTCCTGTGTGTGAAATACTATGGATGTAAATATTACGTTGATTACGCTGCACGGTGTACTATCACTTGCCCTGTTGCACATACTGAATTTTCACTTTCATTTCTCCCAACTGTATATTTGGAAAGTATTGCAACACCTCTACTGCGCAGACAGACAAACTATGTGAAACTACGTGTTAACCATAGCTAAAATCTTCTGGGCGATTAAGCAGCTTAATACTTCCTGAAAAGGGGGAGTTACTGGGTAAAATTCTGCAGGACCTTCATCACTGATTAGTTATTGATAGCTGGTAGTGGAAGACAAGGAAAAATGTTACCAAACTGTTAATGTTATCGTGAACCCATTTCGTACTGTTAATTTCTACAAAATATTTGCCAAATCTATGTAACTGGGGCTCCGTCACAAGTCAGCATAGAATGAATTGTGTAGCCTAAGTCACCAACCTTTTATGCTGGATAGAGGCTAGTGGAGAGACATGAGGTGTCCCTCAAAGGCTCATTATTGGGACCATTTGGGGAGGGGATGGGGAGCTGGTGATAACATGAATGTCGAAATGCCGTAATGCCGTCTAGTGGCGCGCGTGTCGTTTGAAAAGTGAAATGCAAAAGCGATGTCTGTTCTAAAATGCAGTTTTTGTCGGCTTTGCACTCATTACAGTTTAAAATGGTGAAAGTCTGTGCACACGAACAGAGTGACAGTTTTCAACTACATAAAATAAAATCGTCATACCTTCTGAACGGTTCGCATTAGGACGTTCAAACTACACGGTTGTCTGCGGGCACGATGGGATTTAGTATGCGCATACATGGTTTGGTTTAGCGACGAAGCCCATTTTCTTTCTAATAGATTCATCAGTAAGCAAAATTTGCGCACTTAGGGGACTGAGAATCCGCATTTCTTCATCTAGAAGTCTCTTCACCCTCAACGGGTGACTGTATGGTGTGCAACGTTCAATCAAGGAAAAACTGGTGCCATATCCGTCGATGGCACGGTGACTAACGAACGGTACGTGAAGTTTTGGAAGATTATGTCATCCCATTTATCCGAAAATCGACAAGACGTGTTTCATGCAAGACGGAGCTCGACCCCATCAAAGCAGAATAGCATTTGATGTCCTGGAGGAGCACTTTAGGGACCGCATTCCTATCCTGGGGTACCCAGAGGCCACTGGCATGGGCCTCAATTGGCCGCCATATGCTCCGGATCTGAACACGTGACTCCTTTTGTGGGGGATATTATAAGACAAGGTGTACAACAATAACCAAACCAATTGCTGAGCTGAAAACAGTCATTCAGAAGGTCACAGACAGGATCGATCTTCCGACACTTCAGCGGGTTATGCAGAATTTCGCTGTTCGTTGCATCCCATCACCGCTAATGATGGCAGGCATATTGAACATGCTATAACCTAAATCCGAATATCTGTTGTGACGTTTACATGTTGAATAAAGTGTGTGCATGCCGTAGTTTGTAGCAAATTCACGTTTTTTTCATATAGTTAGATAATTTTCACCCTCTAATACCACTTACAGTGCTAGAACTTGGGATTTCATGTAGTGGCGAAAATGATTATTAAAAGTTTAATTCTATTATATGTTGCATGGACATGTAATAAGAGGAAAGTTCTCCAGATAACCACAGTTCGGAAATGCTGCGCCATTGAACTACGGCCACAAGACAGCCAATCAGCGACGAGCACGCTGTGATGGGAGCACGTGACTCGATCGGGTAGCTAAATCGGTAGAGCACTTTCCCGCGTAAGGTAAAAGGTTCCCGGTAGGAGTCGCGGTGCAGCACAGTTTTAATAAGCCTGTAAATTTCAAATGGGCCTCCACTCCACTGCAAAGACCGTAACTTCGGCGGCATATGGCAGTACTTGGCAGTATCGCCTTGGGAGCGCTTTATTGTGTTACTGGCATTGAGAACGTGAGAAAAGCGCGATCCTGCAGACTGTGCGTCGGCGACTTCCGGGAGGCATCGGTGGATCCTCGCTGCAGGCGGCAAGCAGATCTGTTACGGACGCCGGCATACTGACACACTTCTGGACGGCCGGCTCGCGCGCGCGCCCTCTCCAGTCACAATGCATTCGCCTCTGAGCACGCCGGCCGTCGCTGCTGCACTGGTCACGTTCGCTCCGCCGCCTCCAGAGGCGAGACAAAAGTGCTTGCTTCGACGAGCGAGATCGTGTTCGTGATTTAGGAACAGTCCCGACAAAAAGTATCCGGAAACGTCTACCCTACGCCGTCATGACGGCTAGAACTGCTGGGGTCGCATACAGTAAGGTGTCTCAGTGTCTGTTCATTCTTCCTCAAGAGTCAAAACCAGTGAAGGTACAGGTTGTCAATTATTGAACTATATGAAAAAAGAAGAAATGTAAATCAGTTACAAACTACGGCGTGGACCATGTTAACGTCACAACAGATTTTCGCAATTAGTTTATAACATGCTCGATATGCCTGCCACCATTGGCAGTGATGCGGCGCAGACGAGTAGCGAAATCCAGCATGATTCGCTGAAGTGTCGGAACGTCGATGGTATCGATAACCTCCAGAATGGCTGTTTTCAGCTCGGCAATGGTTTTGGGGTTATTGCTGTACACCTTGTCTCCAGTACAGCCCTACAAAAAAGAGTCGCATGTGTTCAGATCCGGAGAATACGACGGCCAATCGCGACGCATTCCAGTAACCTCTTGGCACCCCAGAGCCAGAATGCGGTCCCCAAGCTTCTCCTCCAGGACATCACTCTCTTGCTTCGATAAGGTCGAGCTCCGTTTTTCATGAACCACAGCTTGTTGAAATCAGGGTCACTTTCGATAATGGAGATGAAATCATCTTCGAAAATCTTCAAGTACGGTTCGGTAGTCACCGTGCCATCATCGAATATCGCACCTGTTATTCCTTGACTGGACATTGCACACCATACAGTCACCTATTGAGGGTGAAGAGCCTTCTCGTACGCGAAATGCGGATTTTCAGTCCTGCAAGTACACGAATTTTGCTTATTGACGAACCCACCCGAAAGAAAGTGGGCTGCTTCGCTAAACCAAACCACACAGCGCTTATTAATTACCATCATGCCCCGCGGCCAACCATGCATTTTGGACTTCCCAACGCGAACCGTTCAGAAGTTACGACAATTTTATTTCATATATTTCAATAATTGTCACCCTGTAGTATGCATATAGGCGAGAAAATCAGCTGGTAAACAATCGTTGATATTTATGGTGGAAATCATTCAGCTGTCTTATTTTGCATAGTTCAGCTAGAGAATTTTCAAGCTGAGCAGGCATAAATGGCAGGAATGTTATACCATGATGTAAACGATTGCAAGTTGCTGTTGCAGAATAACTACAGTCAATAAAATTGTTAACTATATGATGACTGTACGGAGCAATTGTCACTAGAAGGCTTATTTACCTCGGAAGTCAATAACTTAGCTTATTCGGAAATGCTTCCACCCTTTGCCCGAAAGCCAATGATCATGCTCTTTTGGAGCTGAGAAAAAACGCACCCTTTTCGCATTACGACAACGACTGCACTGTTATCAACGATCAAATAAATGAGTTGTGACACTGTCTCCACGAATTCCTCAGTTGTAATCGAAAAAATTCCAAACTGTTTCTTGTTGTTCAAATGTCCCTGGCGCAGCGGTGGCAGTTTTACTCGAGTCGAGGTACATATTGTTAATGTTTGACAAGACGGCCTGTGAAATGTCCAGTACCTATACGACTACAGAAATGAAATATCCGAATGTCTGTCCACAGTCGCTGGGATATAGTATATTCACCGTCTTGTCTCTCAAATGGACAGCACAAAATTACTCATCACGGACATACACATAGCGAACAACTCCAACTGCCGACAGCCTGGTCTCTGAAAAGCGTCGCTGCTTCATAGAGAGGAACTTGGTATGCGCAAGGCCCGTAAATAAGTAGAATGCAATTCATAGAATATAGCGGGATAAGGAAACAGCCAAATGCCTAATCACTGTATGCAAGACGACGATAATAAGATTCGAGATTCAGATTCGTACCGAACGATACTATGCAGTGGACTAGAACTCATGTTCAAGGAGAGCGGTTATCAAGTCCTCATACGGTCATCTAAATTTTGCAGAATCATTTAACGCGAATGCTGGGATCGTTCTTTCGTAAAGTGTATGGATGATTTCTACTCCCCTTGCGGTATCAGAGCTTGTGCTCTCTAACGATCCGCCGCTGACGAGATGTTAAATCCGAATCTTCCTTCCCATCTTGAAACTACATATGCTGTCTAAATAAGTTACAATGTAGGCTAATTCATAGCGCACGTTGTAATTGATCACAATTCGTTAAAAAGGGCAGAATGGATGATCTTACGTCAAACTTTAAATAGTAACAACCGCATTTCTAGAGGAGACTGGAACGCCGTGTCTCCATTATGGCAGTAATTCTAACTCGTTCATTTATGGGTGAAATTAAGTGCGTGACTCATGTTCCTCAGCATTATTTTGGTAGCTGGTTTAAGTCTAGTAGGGTTTCTGATAGGACGTATTCATTATGAGGAAATCTGGTCACTCTGTGCCAACCTAACCAGCCTTCCTGTGACAGAAATATGAGCCAACCCCGAGGCTCCCAGATAACCTACACCGTGAGTCACGTGCGAAACCACTGGAACGGACGATTGCTTCGTGACTGAGATGAGATCTGTAACGCGAATTTGCCTGACCACTGTTCAGCTACTAGCCTTTTCAGTGCTCTCTCCTGGGCAAATCCACAAAGCCGTATAACAGAATGGCTGCTAGGTTTCAGGATGGCCGCCGATTGTGGGTACACTTAATCTGATTTACCTAATTTGAAACTTGTTTCACCATCGAACACGGTAATTTTCGTTCCGCTTAGTTCATCAGGAAGGCCTCCTCAGTGTTGAGGTTGAAACTGTTTCGTGAAGTACAGTTTTTAACATAACTATTTTTCCACCAGTCCTCTGACTGGTATGATGCTGCATGGCATGAATTCCGCTCCTGTGCCAACCTCTTCGTGTCAGAGTACCACTTGTCCTTAATTATTAATTGCATCTATTCCAATCTCTGACGTCTCCTACAATTTTTACCCCTATAGCAGTGGCTGTCAAACTGCGGCTCGCGGGCCGCATACGGCCGTAGTCGAGTATTCGCGCAGCCGTATTTTAAAGCAATATACGTCCAGCGACTAACAGCCGAAATCAAAACATCAACTAACGTTGAAAGCTGTTTAACGGAGTAATTTCATAATAGTTACTATTAATATCAGTCTAGATCACAAATTTATTTATTCTGGTAACCGGTTTCGACCACGCCTGTTGTCATCTTCAGACCAAAATGCTGTATGAGCAGAAGCACTGCAGTGATTTACCACCAGGAGGAGGCTCCTGCTCATACAGCATTTTGGTCTGAAGATGACCACAGGCGTGGTCGAAACCGGTTACCAGAATAAATAAATTTGTGATCAAGACTGATTTTAATAGTAACTCTTAGTAACAACATTGATCACTGTCTGCTCCCACGATGCATACATAAGTGAGTAATTTCATGCTTAGTAACAGCAAAAATAACTTACAGACTCAGTATTTTTAAGACGCGCTTAATTTTAATTCATGTCAGTTAATTAGCTACCAGCTGAATAAAGTTGGTCGCTCACCTCAGGGGCATAGGGGTAAGTAGGACTACCACTGCGGGATTAGAGGTTATGATAGGGAGAAGATTTTGTCGTTTGTCTTCCAGTAGTGACGACACATGGGCGCGAGCGGAAGCACCATACAGATGGTATGACATAAATCTTGAGAAGGAAGTAACATGGAATCGTGAATGCGCCTTATAAAAATAGTCATCTTCAAATTCGGTACATGTTTCTAGCAAGGAATATGAAATTAAATTAACGCTTTTGTAATACAGTGTAATGAACAGAGGAAAATATTAGGAACATTTAGTAAACATTTTTGATCGTGTCTCGTACTGCGCAATGTATTTAAGTACAGTACTATTACTGTTATTAACCAGTTAATCATCACCTCAGACAACACAAGACTACGTCAGTCAATTACATTGTCGCAATTTAGGGTTGCCGAGGGTGGCAGCAGTCTGGAAGAGAACAGTTTAAACGAAGTTTTACGACTTCAAACGATCATTACCCAGGGGCCGTCGGCCTAGAATCTCGCCCTTTCTACAGAGAGTCTATTATGTGCTGGGTAGGCATTTGTAAATGGAAATTGATTAATAATTGCTTGAATAATTGGTAAAATTTATTGGAAAAAACAGTTGAGAAAATTTTGAAGGTAATTTATGAATATGTGCACAATCTTGGATGAACTTTAACTGCTACCAATATCAACAGACCTTGAACATCATTACATTTAAAGCCAATAAACGTAATTTGCATTATGTAGTGCAGTGTCAGTAGTGTGCGGTACCAAATAATCACCGCAACCACTGAAACTGTCGATCTGTCAAAAACTTTTTAAACACACGAAGCACAATATTTTTAGTATACGTTAATCAAGTAGGTGCCGATCATGTCTGAGTCATTACCTTCACATCAATTCCACTGTGTTTAGTCTTGAGTGTGACGACGTCGATGCAGGAACACTCCTCCACATACGGTGTTAATTATTCCTGTCTGCACCGAAACTCTTGATGCAGGATCTCGACGGCGAGTGAAATGATCAACAAGTAGAAGTGGAATTTATAATCATGCCAATAAATATTCCTTTCTAATGACTTTTTATAATACTTTTAATAAACGGTTAAAATACACATTTTTAACAATGCTAGTACGAAGGATCGAAGTACATGTCCGTGCTCTACCACTTCCCGAAACAAAAGGGTGAACATACATGAATTAATAAATTGAAGAGCATATTTCCTACTTTGTCTCATACAGATATTTAACGATGTATCGAAACATTATCCTCGCCACAAAACAACTCGTTAATTTACTTTTGGCGGTCTCTTTGGTTCCTAGCTCATTCAGTCCCATAGCTTATACAGTATAGAAGAAAAGAAAGAAAAATATGATTCAATACAGTGCTCACAACATACCACTTCATGTGTTTTAGCAATTAGTACTAAGATTGGTACATATGCTGCCCAAGATGCCGACCCACAATGTCAGCTTTAGCTCTTGAGCAGAAGTTTGACCACCACTGCCCCACAGCTACCTCTGCTACCATTGGAGTCATTCCCTGACGTCAACACAAGTGCTATCATCGTGACCCGGTCTCTTGTCAATATATCACTCATTTTCCATTCTTCGCCGATTCTGCGAAGAACCTCTTCATTCCTTATCTCACCACTCCTAATTTTCAACAGCCTTACTATAGGACCACATTACAAGCACTTCGATTCCCTACTTTTCTGGTGTTCCCACAGTCCAAGACTCCCTACCATACAATGCTGTGCTCCAAACGTAGATTCTCAGAAATTCTTTCCTCGAATTAAGACCGTTGTAAATCTTTTTCCCAGGAATGCCATCTTCGTTTTTGTTAGTCTCTTCATGTCCCCGACCATCGGTTGTTATTTTACTCTCAAGATAGGGCAGTTCCTTCATTGCTTCTACTTCGCCGTCTCTAATTTCTGTGTCTTCGTAATGTTTAAAATTTGTTAAACTGCAAAAAAACACTAATTTTGCAAATTTCTACTGAGATGTCATGTGAAAATCTAAATCGAAATTCTGTCATGTGTCATAACGTAGTCGTCTCGCTGAACTTCATGTCTACATTAGCATCATTACAACGAGGATGAAGAAATTTAGGATAGACTTGATGATACAATGGTATCATTAGTCTGAAGTCCATGGAAAGCAAGTAACACACGAGTTTGAACGTACAGAACTTTGAACTCATAGAAGATGGGATGTTAGGATCATTCCCTTACGCCAAGAAGCAAGACAATGCTAACTAAACATTGCCTCAGCTGACTTTTAATTCATCCCAGACCATAGGGAGAAGAGAAATTTGTTTCCCCTGTACCTGGGAATGTTATTAGACAACCTCTCAGCATTCTGTTACGAAATGTACTGTCTTTTACCATCGCTAAAAGAAAAACCATGCTTTAGTCTTCTAGCATGGAGACAATGCGGTCGAAACTTCACGAAAGGGGAACAGGGGCCGATGGCGGAAATAATCACAGGCGACCAGAAATGTGAAAGCAGCGGCTTCGCGCATTCGGCTGCTGGTCGGTCACGTGGCTAGCAAACGACCTGCCAGAGCGCCGTCATTAGCTCAATAGCCTGCGACTGCCTGAGCCGTTACGGCGCCTAATTGCGGGGCCTTACTCTCGGGGCACAAGATATAATGTCACAGTCACTCTTATCTTTTTATCTTTAATAGCGGTTCACACGACTTACAAACCAGGCTAGACGCCTAAACACAGGCTCAGTGTGTTCGTAACCTAGAATAGGATGTATCACTTCCAGTTAGTCTGTCCTTGAAAGGCAAACATCACTCTGTTCATACACAGTTACCTAGTGCAGTGAACACTGCAGACAACATATTGTAGGTATTAACCAGTGGGTCAAACTGTGCTATTGACGAGAGTGACACAACAACGACAACAACATAAAATTACAGTAGAACCAAATTAAAATCTGACTTCGCCCTGCAGCAGAAATGTATGTAAAACGCGATATCTTCTGAAGTCTTAAAAAAAAAAGAAGAAAAAAAAAAACAGTACTATTACAGGTGTCCGCAAACAACCACCGATTGTGACCATACATTGTTATAGATGATCATTACTGTTGTAATTGTTTGGGAATCCAGAAACGATGTCGTTGACATTCTCTTCACCGCAGTCTCGCAGTGGGAATGCGGCCAGACCCCCACGATGTAGATGCTTCCTGTAATAGCTGCAGTTAAAAAATGGCTCTGAGCACTATGGGACTTAACATCTATGGTCATCAGTCCCCTAGAACTTAGAACTACTGAAACCTAACTAAACTAAGGACATCACACAACACCCATTCATCACAAGGCAGAGAAAATCAGCTGCAGTTAAAGTTTAGAGGTCATACAGTGATCTTGACTTGTCTGAGGCACCGATGTTCCTCATGCTACAAGTTAGTAATCATCACTGATTTTACTTTGGTATAATCTTTGCCATGTACTTAGTTATCCTGTCATTCCATGTCGCGCTTTTACTCTGTACATGATAATATCCCGATTTCGAATTACGATCTTTAACATGAGATTTATGATACCAGGTGCTGTTCCATAGTGGGATCTTTCGCTATGAAGATATTATAACAGCAGCTACCCAAGCAAGGACAACCACATCCTTCTTCATTCTTTGAAGTGTTGATGTAGACCACGGGAGCTGCGAGTCATCGCCAGTGACGGAAACTTCTAGCTGCAGAGCGCTGAAAACGAGACATTCAGTGACGTCAGAGCGATTGATTCATAGTCCTCCTTCCGCCACCGAGATCACTGACCATAGCCAGCAGCGAGCAGTATGTGCGCATTTCTGAGATTAGGCTGTGCTCTTTTTCCCAGCCATACCCGGAAAAACCCAGACACAAGCGTTTCAACCTCCCCCCTTGACTTCTAGATTGTGTAATTTTGTTGCTCCCACAAAGTCATTACTCTATCAAGGACGGTCGTTGTTACGGCAGCAAACCACACGGACGTCATAGCTCTTGCAAAACAGAACGCAAAACACTGTAAAATGTTTAGTAGCGTTTATCATTGCCATCCAACTCTCTTGAGTAACACATCAAAGAAAATTTAATTGTCTACCCTTTTCTCCCTCTATTTAGTAACACATTTTCATCTGTTGCGTAACGCAAATATGTAAAGGCGTGACATACTGCCAGGTGGAAAAATATTTACTTAATATATTGCCTCGTCTTAGATAACGCTGATGATGTGCCTATAAACGTTCCCGCCGTTTTGTCCAACCGTTTTACGAATACTAATCGTCCACCTGGGTCTTCGATAACGTTCAGTTAGTGGAAATGATAAGAGATTCAAAAACGAGCAGTACGGTTCTCACAGGTTTCTATATTCCACAGGAGAGAATCACGTACGAGAAAATAGTAAAAAAATGCAGATAGGCCTACTCTTAACTTAACGATAGCCGACTTAATAATTCCAAATATACTTCATACAATGGCCACGACCATAAAGTTGAAGAAATTAGTGACCGTACGGAGGCATACCGACTTGCTTTGGCTCCACTCAGGAATGAAATAGGAAGAGGGTGCTGTGGGAAGCGACACTTAACAATTTCGAGCTTGTGTACGGAGTGGTAGGACTTTTTAATGTGTCTCAGTGCGAGAGAAATGGCATTATCACGTAACATCTTTAGTGAGGAAGGTGAATGGAAGACAGCGATTTCTCGAGAATATTCTAGGAGAGTGCAGTTCAGCTGCTGAAAAGATTACATACAAGACTGTAGCCGCCCTATTCTTAAGTACAGATCCAGTCCTTGGCACGCTTATAAAGTTGTCCTGACAGTAGACGTAACAAGAAATCAGAGACGCGATTCTCATATCGAAACAAACCGATGTAGCCCATACGAAAATATGAGACGTTGTGAGGCAACTGAAATAGAAATCGTTGGATGAAACGAACCTTGAAAGTGGTATTCTAGGTAAACTGTAGAATTATTCTAGAGCCACCATAGCAAACTCGCATAGCTACAGAAAAATAAGAGAAGTAAGCCGAAACAGTGGCAGACAGTTAGTTCTCCTGTTTTCCGTATGGATTACGAGAGAGAGACAGGATAAGTTCGAAGTCATCTCCGCCACCAACTGTAGAGAATATGAGACAAAATACTGTTCGCACTGCACATCGCAAGACTTGGTGCGTTGCGCGATACGAAAGGTACTGGTGGTGGATAAAAATAGGGAACACAGTGAGAAATGCGTGTTCAACAGAAATGCAGACGCCAGCCTAACCTGCAAGTGGCGCTGTTGTATTTGATCACAAGCGTCACCTGTGCAATATCCTCAATATGTTGCAAGTATCTCTCGTGCTCAGAACAGTGTTCCGTGTAGGGGAGAGTGTATTATATAGGAGTTCTGTGCATTCGGCCATGGGAAACTTGTTGGTGCTCGTAAGCTGGGTACGCTGGTAACCAAGGCAGCCAAAGTGTTGGGTGTTTCAAGAGGCACCGTACTGAAGACTATACCGCATACAGGAAAAGCGGGTAGTCATCATTCACTATGTCATAATGCGAGGAAAGTGTGTATTGAGATGTAGTGACGGACAGTCATTGAAAAGGATCGTTATGACAAATGACAGGATGACAGCTGCAAAAATCACTACAGAACTGAATGTCGCACTCGCGAGCCCTGTCACCACCGAAAAAACACAGCGGGAGGCCCATAAGCAGGATATTTCAGGGTGAGCTGGAATTCAACAGCCACCCTTTAGTGATACAGATGGTCGTAATAGAAAACGTGGTGGCGAAGCTGTAAAAAACTGGATTATGGAGCAATGTAACGACGTCATTTGATCGGATGAGTTTTGTTTCGTACTGTTTGCAACTTCTGGCCTAGTTTACGTACCAAGAGTGAAACATGGCGGGGGTTCGGTTACGATTTGGAGAGCCGTATCGTGGTATTCCATGCACCTCATAGGTGCTCTACAAGGTCCCATTACTGCTAACGATTATGTGACCATTTTGGCTGATCAGGTCCATACACTGGTACAGTGTTTGTTCCTCAGTGGTGGTGATGCGTTCCAAGAAGACAGTGCCCCTGTTGATTCAGCTCGCATCGTCCAGCACCAGTTTTTTGAGCGCTAGGAGGAGTTGTAGCATTTCCCCTAGCCGCCACAATCACCAAATCTCAATAATATTGGGGCGGAAGGATGCATTATCGCCATTCATCTGTCATCGTCGCCTGAACTTACTTCTATTTTGTAGACAGAATGGTCTAAGATTCCCTTGAAAGCCATCCAGGACCTGTATTTATCCATTCAGAGACGACTGGAAGCTGTTAAGAATGCCAACAGTTTTCCTGCACCGTATTAGGCATGGTACTGTTTTGTGTTGTTTTTGGTGTTCGCACATTTTTGTCCACCCCCTGCATCTAAGTGTAGCAAGACGAATGGGGAATCATTCTAGAGAAGATACGAGCCTCAAACGTGGAAATCCCCTGACGTAATAGACTTTGATAAAGGACTGACTGTGTCAGTCCGGCGCCTCCGAAAAAGTTTTCCGGAAGCAGTCTCTAGTCGGCTTCTGGCATGGTACTGTTGACAGCATCTACGGAAAGAGGTTGAAGTACGGTGTACCACAAGTAGGTGATAACATGTTGGAGGTTCACGCCTCATCACAGAACGTACAATTCTGTGGCTTGCCTGTTCTGTAAAGTAAGATAGGCAATGATCTGTGACAGGTATGACGACAAACACTGATGTAGAAAAAAGTGTTTCGGATCACCATGTTCAGTGGTCATTCTTGATTATGGGGTCACGCAGCAAACGATTCCTACCTGTTCCCATGTCGACCCAATGACGTCGTCAGTTCGGACTACGATGGGTGCGGGATATTCTAGAGTGGATTCTGGATCAGTGAAAGCGTGTAGCGTGGTCCGATGAATCACGTTTCGTGTTACAAATGAGCGATATCATCTCCAGATGTGCCATCATCCAGGGGAATGGCTGCTCGACACATGCACCGTGCAGCCCTGTGGGAACGCTTTATACTGTGGGAGACGTTCACCTGGGCTTCCTTGGGGCCTGTGGTGGTAAAAAAAAAAAAATGCCACCAACACAGCTGTGGACCATGCGAACTTAAGCCCGAACAATGTCTTCTCTGGCAGTGGCATCTTTCAGCAGGATAATTGTCCGTGTCACAAGGCCAGAATCGTACTATAGTGATTTGAGGAACATTGTAGTGAACTCAACCACCAGTTTCATCTGACATGAATCCGGTGGGACACATCTGGGACGCTATTGGACGCCATCCTTGAGCCCACAAGCGCCCGTAGTTTACGGGAATAGCGTGACATGGCTTAGACGTCTGGTGCCACATACCTCCGAAAATGAAGGAAGTCGGCTCCACGCCAAGCAGAATCGCTGTTGTACAGTGCGTGAAAAACGTACCAGCGCGCAATTAGCCAGGTGATCATAATGATAAGGGTCATCAGTGTAAACAGGATGCTTCTAATTGCTATACAAATTACGGTCGCTTATATAGCACAAAAGTAGTTGTTTCAAACAGTCCACAGCTGGTGGCAGCTATCGGTAACAGACGATGTAACCAGCCAAGGCTGAGAGCGGGTCTGGTCTGGTGCAGGACCTGTCCACCGGCCACGGGTACACGGTGTGAGGTAACAGGCCGGGAGAAAGACGGCGCTACGTGGTGGCGGCCCCCGCCTCGCAGCTTTCGCCGAGGGTCAGCCGAGCCGACCGCTGACTGCTGGACCACTTCCGGAACCCCCACGCGACCGCGCCTGGAGCGCCGTCCCAGCTCTTCACTAGGCTAGTGAGCCAACGGTCTTGCCTCGTTCGAGACAGCGCTTCTCGCCAAATCACAGAAGCCAAGCAAAGTCGGGCGTGACCCGTACTTGGATTGGTAATCGCCCATGTACAACACACGCTGTTGGCCACATTCCCTTTAGTTTTACGGCAAAGGGGAAGAGGGAGGGTCGCGTGAAGTGCCTCATGACCAGTCGTTGCGACAGTGGCCTGGATTAAATTCAAAACATCTCCGCTATATTTCATGAAGTGAGGGCGTCTGACAGTCTAGACGGTGTTTCGTCTGTCGAATGAGACCTTAAGTTCTGCGGCCACCCTGATGCCGTTCGACAGGAGTAGGCTATGACCTGGCATCTTCTCATTTATATCATCATCATCATCATCACAAGCCCAAAAATGGCAACTCACACTACACACCAATTACAGTCACCTACACTTTCCAAATACTATACACTTTAACAGGCAATTTTCACTCATCGAAAGGTATCAGTGTGGGCAAAAGATACGAAAACCCTTTCATTTAGGAGGCATAACGTGCCGTTTGGGGTCTCCCAGCCAACTACGCCGTACACATTTACTTTTCTACTGGGATCGTCCGCGATCCGATACTGATACATTGTTCTCATTTGCCCGTTCAAAGATACGACCATCCGCCAAAGTTTTACGTCAAATACACCTAGCTATAAACAGTGAAGTTTGTCAGTTTTAGTAATGCGAAGAATACACTCTGCCATCTTCAAGGGATGACACTGCACTATATATTGGTATAAGGAAATAAAATTAAAGTTTGATGACTCACGGTAGTCGAGAGCTCGCGAGACACAGCAGTAGCACAGTTGGTCAGAGTAGGAGCGTCATACACTGTGAATGTATTTAGAGGTCCATCGCAAATGGGCTGCTCAGACCGAGATCTGTAAATTCCAGACTGCACTAACACGACTGCATTTCGTAGTTACAATACCATCTCTCACGATTTACAGACATCTGCAAACTCTGTTTTGCAGTCGTTGAGAAACGAAGAGTCTGAGATGAAAGTAAATGAGCGAAAATATCAGAGAGAACAAACAGGGATGAAAGGAGAACCGTATATTGGTTCAAGAAGTACAGAGCGACTGTGGCGACAATTGCTGTCTTCTCCGTATGAGAATAAAAGTATAATCGAAGGCTTTATCTGTACATTAGTTAACACGCAGCACCGAATCAGGATGGACAGTGCCTTGAGGAACCTGGAAAGTTCAGCCGAAAAAAAACATTTGATAGTAAATCTTATTCAAAACAATACGGATGGTCACGTAACAAGGAATATACAAAATATCTTCCAATTAATAGACGAGGAAAACATGCTATAAGTCGTCCCTTCATGTCTACCAAAATTTGAAAGAGCACTTTCAAAACAATGTGAGCAACCCAAACGTGGCCAATTACTGCCCGTATTTAAACTGTCTAAGAGATTATGGCCGTAAGAGCAAACACATCTTGAGCTACGCTACCGTCAAAATGGGACTGTCTTAGTTCTAACCTGAACATTACAGTATTGTACATATGTAAAGCAAAATGTGAAGAGTGCACTCGCATGGCAGTATCTCTTCTAAATTTCAAGGAAACATTCCACGAGCAGAAGGTAAGTTTCTATAGACAGAAGAAAGTAAAGTAACGTAAATGTTTCACATTTTATAGACCGATGGTGGAGGATAGGCTGTTAAAGCAAGGTGATAATTTACATCTGCATCTATAATTGTACTCCGCAGGCCACCTTGTGATGTGTGACGGAGAATATTCTGTGCACGATTGTCACTTTCCCCTTTCCCTGTTCCAGTCGCGAATGGGTTCGCGGGAGAAATGATTGTTGGTAAGGCTCCGTGTAGTCTCAAATCTGATTTTATCTTCATGGCCTTTTCACGAGATACAGGTAGGAGGAAGGAACTAATTCGTTGACTCTTCAAGGAGCGTACCATTTTCGAACTTCACCAGTAAACACCATCATGCAAAACGTCGCTCTTTCAGTCTCTGCCAATGATTTTGGCTGAACATCTCCATGACGCTTTCACGCTTACTAAACGAAACTGTAATGAAACACGCTGCTCTTCTTTCGATCTCTCTATTTGCGGCGTCAATCCTTTCTGATATGGATCCCAAACTGACGAGCAATATTACAGTATAGGTGGAACGAGGCTTTTGTAAGCTACCACCTTTCGTGGTTGACTACATTTCCCTACAATGCTTCCAATGAATTTGACTGTCACTTCTTTACCTGAGATCAGTTTTATGCGGTTCCTCCATTTGAAATTGATCTGTACGTACATACTTAAATATTACATAGATTTATCTGTTTCGAGTGTCTGTTCTGTACTCGCACGATACAGTAATTGGTGTTTCTGGCAATTTATGCGCACTACGCTACATTCGTTTATGTCGAGTGTCAACTGACAATAGTTGGACGAAGCTTCCATTCAATACAGGTCTTTCCCCATTTCATCACAATTTTCTAGCGTTGTGACTTCTCTGCATACGACAGTTTTATCGGTGAAAAGCCTCATGGAACTTCCGACATTATTCGCTAGGACAGAGTTACGAACTCATTTAAAAGATGCACAATGAAGACGTTGCGATTCAAGTGAAAAGTCCTTAAAGCTACCTTAAACACAGCAGAAGTACCTATTGACCAAATATTCCCGCTAGGAATTATCATTCTACCTCAGTCACACAGATGCTAGTAATGTTGTATGATCGTCACCGGTGGTAATTCAAATTCCAGTCGTAACTATTACCTTCCCGAGTTCGAACACCCAATGCTTATAAGAATGCTTCCAAAGAAGTGAGCATCGGAATAAGGTTCTCTCATCGCAATAATCTAACATCGCAACCATCTGACCGTATCCGCAGCTTAAGTTACAGCATCTCTGACGACTTACGAGAAATTCCCAGGCTCGATTCTTGATAAACGTCGCTGCGTTTTATAGAGCGGCATTAAATGCAGTTTTAATACCGTAATCCACTGTATAGTGGGTGTTGAAGAGGACTCCGTACCAGTATTGGGGAATTTCCTCCTCTGTCATTCACGTGCTAAACGAGAGAAAAATGACTACCTTTATGACTCAGTTCACGCCTTTGTCCCTCTCGTCTTATTCATATTATCGCAAGGCAACAGCTGCACTATTTTGCTCGAATACCGTTTCTCTGAATTTACACAACAGCGTTCACGCGAACGTATTTTACCGAAGATTTTCATTTAATTTCTTCGAGAATTTGTTAGACTTTCGTATGCTCTTCACTGAACCATTACTATCGTAGCAGAGCGCCTCTAAATTCGTTCAGTAACTGCTATCGTGCCTACTTCATAATGTTGGACTCAACCTCTGAAGCAATACTCCTGGCCACACTGGTATTTACGATTTGCTTCACAGATGCGCTGTGATGTTACACACACTCCCAAAAAACTGAATTCTTCGATTCCCCTTTCCTATTACTGATTTCTTTTCTTTATTTATCAGGTTTCGTGTGAGCGATAACTACCGCATACGTAGTTTACACAATGCTGGTGTAAAATTTATAGATAAAGAAGCTAAACAATTAAGAAAACATCAAAAACAATTGCAGAGGGTATACGGGCAGAGACAAGTTCTCAACTATTACGAGGAACTCTTGTACAGAATGCAAAGTGTGTTCGACAAAGGAACCTATCAACTTAGATTTGACGTTAAGGTCTATAGCTCAGTTTTTTCGGTTCTGCTGGAAAGCGATTGAAAATGAAACCAAGTGAATAGCTCGCACACCTACGTGCTTAAGGAAGTGTTATCCATATGCATATCTTTCTCTGTTTCGTGTTCACTGAACGAAGTATTTTATTCTGAAACAGTCATTTTGTCAAGAATAAACCCCGTGATGGGCTATACGGATAAGGATGGCAGAGTCACAATTCCGAGACACCTAAACTAGTGTCCACAGGAAAACAGAGAACACACACCACTGATTTGCCTGACCGCCCTGCTCTGTGCCAGAGATATTCTTGCTGAGTGCGGAGAACGGCACAAAATATGACGTCACAGGAGCTAATAGAGCGGGACTGAGGATAGAAAACAAGCCTTCCTCTTCCCGATTCAGAGATAGTGGAGACTACTCCTAGTGACGACAGCAGTATCCAGTTTCTGCACAAGATAGCTGAACGTGATATTTCCAAGACGATTGTTCGAGACTGATCTTGTAATGGAATGCTATCAGTTTCTTCCTCTTTGTTTATACAGTGGCGTAAAAGAAAGTCTGTCGAAATAATATTTATAATTTCGTGCGCCAACAGTTAGTTAAGGTAAATCTTAATTAAAACCACTGCAGCTGCAGACAAAGGAATTAAAGACATCAGCTACCCTTGGGCATTGATTTACATCAGTGGAATAAGTTGAAAATTTGTGACAGAGCGGGATTCTAACCTGGGTCTCCTGCTTACTAATTCATAGCGGCTGCAGGATGAAAATGGTATCTGAAAGAACAGACACCTCATATACACGACAGCTGTAGCTCAGGTACGTCAATACGCAAAAATCGGTTCCGTTCTTAATAAACATCTTCAGACGACACCGTAAGTTCACCAATAGTCTTCGTAACTAATTCTCACAAAGTAGCAAAAATAACGCCGGCACGTTTCTGCTATTTTATGAGAATTAATTGCGAGGACTGCTGGGAACTTTCGGCGTCACCGGATGATATTCACTTAGAACGAAAAGAGTTGGGGGCGCTTTAATGGATGTGAAATACAGCTGTGCTGATTTTTATTAACATTGACAGCCCGTGTTGCTATTTCAATAAAGAGTTGATAAAATTTACTTTCAAGTCGCTGGTGGCATTCGATCGCAGGTGCAGGAGCATAACGTGTGATGTAAGAGATGTGAAGATGGTAATAGGTTACGCTTTGTACTGTCAGGACGCAAGTTCGTCAACAAGAGGTGGTCAGGATGTTCAGCTCGGATGCAAAGATGGAAATATATGCTGCGACACACTTTCAGATGAGGCAGGCAGTTGCAGAGCGTGCCTCCTCAGTATTCTACAAAAGAAATAACCGCTCGCTACAAGCCCCTAAGGTCCCCGCTTCCCAGAATGCCTAGCGTTCATGCACTCAGGCAAACAGGTCACGTTGCCGCTGCGCGCTCTCCCCACGTCGTCTGATACGTAATTTCGCTCGTAACTTTTTCCGTGTCCGCAGTTTATTTTGTGCATCGGCGCGCTGACGAGAGACTTTCTCGACGCATCCAATCTGACACAAGAGAAAAGACTACCTCCATGGACCAGAATTAGGATCATCACCCAGAAACATCAGCTCCTTCGCACTAATTATTCGTTTCTACATATACGTCACACTCCGCAAGCCAACTAATGGTGTTCGACGGAGGATACTTTTGGTACCACTAACTGATCAACCGTGCCCTGTTCGACCTGCGAATGGCGCGTAAGAGGATTGACTGTCGGTAATCCTGTGTACTGGCCCGAATTTTCTCGTAGAGGTCATTTCGCGAGATGTATATGGGAGGAAGTAATATGTTGTCGTACTCTACCCGGGAACTGCTCTCTCGAAATTTCAAAAGTAAACCTCTCTGTGATACACAATGGCTCTCTTGCAGTGTCTGCCACTGAAGTTCAAATGGTTCAAATGGCTCTGAGCACTATGGGACTTAACATCTTAGGTCATCAGTCCCCTAGAACTTAGAACTACTTAAACCTACCTAACCTAAGGACATCACACACATCCATGCCCGAGGCAGGATTCGAACCTGCGACCGTAGCAGTCCCGCGGTTCCGGACTGTAGCGCCTAGAACCGCACGGCCGCCGCGGCCGGCAACTGAAGTTCGTTCAACATCTTCGTAACATTCCAGCGTCGACTAAAAGGTCCCGCGACGAAACGCGCCGCTCTCCGTTGGCTCTTTTCAATCTCTTTTATTAGTCCTAAGTGATAAGGATACAATACTGATGGTCAGTACTAAAGAATACGCTGAACTAAAGCTTACAAGCTACTCCCTTCGTGTATCAGTTAAATTTCCTTAAGATTCTTCCTATGAATCTGTCTGGAATCAGCTTTTCCTGCTATTTGTTTTATGTGGTCATTCCGTTTACGGTCATTCTGGATAATTACCCCTAGATATTTTACGGTGGATACTGTTTCCAGCAGTTCCTCATCGGTAGTGTAGTTGTACAGTACTCACCTTCAATCCTCAAGTAATCCTCTGTAGGTCAGTACACGTATCCACCATTCCTATCAATCTGTTTTACGTAATGCAGTCTTCGTCTACAACCACCATCTTTCCTCTTTCTAATTTCTTCCAGTGGCAAACTATTTCTGAATGTCTGAGCAGCTCTCTCACTAGCCGTCTATTACTAGTAAGAATTTTCCGCAAGCTAATCCCCCCGTCTATTCTCTCTCTTACTTCTTCATACAGTGTTTTAGCCCTAAACTTAATTTTCAACATTCTTCTGTATCACCACACCCTAAAGGCTACCAGTTTCTTCTTCATTAGATTTCTCGAAGGCCGCGTTTCACCCCTATGCATGACAGTGCTTCAAATGTACAATAAAATCTTACCCGTTTCCATACCAGTACTTCATTTATGCCAATTTTGCCTTCTGCACCTTACTGCATCGGATTTCTAATTTCTAAGCCCACTATGTGTAATATCGTTTCCTAAATAGAAGAATCGTTCCACTTATTTCTCCACCAATACTGAGGATTATCAAGTAAATAGCCTTAAACACTTTTATATTGCCCTTACTCATTCTTAACCATCATTCTGGACTAAGTAATTACTAGTATTAAATTCAACAATTTTTCTTCTTCATCCTCTCTTGCTGACAAAACTATGACTTGTACGAATCTTCAGGTAGGTTTCTGTTTTTAGCTGCACGTAAGACCACGTTTCTCTTTTAATGTGCATACAAAAGCAGTTTATGACACAAAACTGCAGACTATTGTTAGTAGTAAAAGTGAATAATGCGGAAAACGCTTTCAGTGTTGCGAACGTTCTTGTGTTATCTGATCCCTTTTCACCTTTATCCTTTTTTCCAGGAGCTCCTTTAACGTCATCAATGTTTTATGTGTCACACCAGGCAAATTGCTGCGGCAATTAATTGCAATCCTGTCCTATATAGTTCCTAAAAAGAATATTTACTTATTAGTTTTTGCGTATATGTTGCTCTCAGTCGAGTTCTGTAGATTATTCGTCTCGTCCTTATTTCAGTTTCGAACACTCCGTTCGAGCATTACCGACCGAAAATTTTCCTTCGCCGATCTAGCCTGATGGTTTCATTTACGCGCAGCGCACAATTTTTTGACCACTGACCTTGTCGAGCAGTGCTTTTATTGAAGTCTAGGCAGCGATCACATGAAAGATCGGAACTCTCAGAAGCAGGCATTTGTGATGTCATCGGTAGTGAAATATTGTGCACAAAAGTGGAACCGCTTTCCTGTCGAAAACAGACATTTCTTAAAATATTTCTGTAGCAGAATTACACAGATTATCGCTTGCATACAGCAACCGGCAATAAGTATGGTATAAAAATATTTATACATTTATCTGGTTTCGGATTTTCTTTAATCCACAGTCAGATGGTTCATACATGATTCCTTACTGAGGCCTCATCTTGTAACTGCCATTTGTGGTCTAATTGTAAGATCAGTTTACATATGGAAAAGATTTGTAATTTGAGGAGTAATGCGGTGACTGATTTTAAACTTGATTATCGTATAATTTGGCGAAACTTTACGTGGTGTATGTTCCTGAGCGATGCGTTCGAACAACATTTTGCTGTACTTTCCAAATTGCCACATGAGGACTATAAAATCTTCCTTTGTTAACTTCCTGAAACTGATTTTTAAGCTTAATAAATTTCATTGTATAGAATCAAGAGTAGCCGTGAGTTATGTGAAAGATAAACTATAACGCTTTTTAATTTTCAGCTGTGTGAGGCATGTAACTTAGACTGTAGAATCAAATTGTTGGTGAAATCGTAATCTATAGAAATATTGAATGAATTCAACATTGAACCTTAAGAGTTGGCTACAGCAAGTTGTAGAAAGCACTAGGTTGGGACGTGATATCCAAATATAGTCAAAATGGTTCAAATGGCTCTGAGCACTATGGGACTTATCTGCTGAGGTCATAAGTCCCCTAGAACTTAGAGCTACTTAAACCTAACTGACCTAAGGACATCACACACATCCATGCCCGAGGTAGGATTCGAACCTGCGACTGTAGCTGCCGCGCGGCTCCAGACTGAAGCGCCTAGAACCGCTCGGCCACGACGGCCGGCAAATATAGTCATTTTCTTTCTTCTTATTTTGTCGAATTCGTACGCTAGGTGCTAAATAATTGCACGCTTAAGTTCTACATCTACGTTTATACTCCGCAAGCCACCCAACGGTGTGTGGCGAAGGGCACTTTACGTGCCACTGTCATTACTTCCCTTTTCTGTTACAGTCGCGTATGGTTCGCGGGAAGAACGACTGTCTGAAAGCCTCCGTGCGCGCTCTAATCTCTCTAATTTTACATTTGTGATCTCCTCGGGAGGTATAACTAGGGGGAAGCAATATATTCGATACCTCATCCAGAAACGCACCCTCTCGAAACCTGGCGAGCAAGCTACACCGCGATGCACAGCGCCTCTCTTGCAGAGTCTGCCACATGAGTTTGCTAAACATCTCCGTAACGCTATCACGGTTACTAAATAACCCTGTGACGAAACGCGTCGCTCTTCCTTGGATCTTCTCTGCCTCCTCTGGTACGGATCCCACACTGATGAGCAATACTCAAGTATAGGTCGAACGAGTGTTTTGTAAGCCACCTCCTTTGTTGATGTACTACATTTTCTAAGGACTCTCCCAATGAATCTCAACCTGGTACCCGCCTTACCAACAATTAATTTTATATGATCATTCCACTTCAAATCGTTCCGCACGCATACTCCCAGATATTTTACAGAAGTAACTGCTACCAGTGTTTGTTCCGCTATCATATAATCATACAATAATCATACTTCTTTCTATGTATTCGCAATACATTACATTTGTCTATGTTAAGGGTCAGTTGCCACTCCCTGCACCAAGTGCCTATCCGCTGCAGATCTTCCTGCATTTCGCTACAATTTTCTAATGCTGCAACTTCTCTGTATACTACAGCATCATCCGCGAAAAGCCGCATGGAACTTCCGACACTATCTACTAGGTCATTTATATATATTGTGAAAAGCAATGGTCCCATAACACTCCCCTGTGGCACGCCAGAGGTTACTTGAACGTCTGTAGACGTCTCTCCATTGATAACAACATGCTGTGTTCTGTTTGCTAAAAACTCTTCAATCCAGCCACACAGCTGGTCTGATATTCCGTAGGTTCTTACTTTGTTTATCAGGCGACAGTGCGGAACTGTATCGAACGCCTTCCGGAAGTCAATGAAAATAGCATCTACTGGGAGCCTGTATCTAATATTTTTTGGGTCTCATGAACAAATAAAGCGAGTTGGGTCTCACACGATCACTGTTTCCGGAATCCATGTTGATTCTTACAGAGTAAAGTCTGGGTTTCCAAAAACGATATGATACGCGAGCAAAAAATATGTTCTAAAATTCTACAACAGATCGACGTCAGAGATATAGGTCTATAGTTTTGCGCATCTGCTCGACGACCCTTCATGAAGACTGGGACTACCTGTGCTCTTTTCCAATCATTTGGAACCTTCCGTTCCTCTAGAGACTTGCGGTACACGGCTGTTAGAATGGGGGCAAGTTCTTTCGCGTACTCTGCACTCTTGATGTTAACAACGATCACATCATAACACAAAAGACATTCCCACTATGTACAGGTTATTCCCCTGAGCTCCCCTGGCTCTTCGTCAGTCAGGGACAAGTTACCTGTCGAAACATAGCCTCACTCGGCGGCCTCGAGACAAAAGAGTTCGTGTCCCGAGCAGCAGTTGTCGTGATCGTGGTGGCTGCCGAGGCTGCTACTGTGCAATCCGGCGAGGTAATGGCGCTCCTGACATTGGAGCAGAACGAAACGAGGGAAAGGAGGCGCCGGGCCGCACAGGAACTCGGCGCTGGGTGGTCACAGCCCAGCGGTGCCGTAGACAGCACACCAACCCCTCCTCGCAGCTCTCTGACGTCACGTCTTCTGCACGCTGGACGCTACACCGCACAGCCAGTGCACGCGAAGTCATAAGTGCTGCAAAGACGGAACAAATTGGTTAGCAAAGAACTATACAGTATTGGATGTCACAAACCTTCACGGTCACTTTAATAAGGACAATCCTAAATTGAGCACGACGAGATCAGATAATAATGATCAGCAATGAATACTTTCTATCTACGCTTACAGCAAACACTTCATTTACTCGTAGCTGTCAAAATTGATACACAAGGAAGGATTGAAAATAATGAACTTCCCTGAGCATAAACAATGTTATTAAAAACAGGGTGTCCCAAAAAGAATGACCCGATTTTAAATAGAATTATTTATTAGGAAGAAGGGCTTAGCACCAACAAATTTCATACTAAATTACTCAGAAAAGACAGACGTTTATAAAAATCCATCATAAATGTTCAATATGTCCTCCATTGGCTGCACGGACGACATCTAGCCAATGGCCGAATTCATCCCGAACTGAGTGTAAGGTGTCTTCTGTCACTGAAGCTACAGCAGCTGATATTCTGGTTTTTAGTTCATCAATGTCACGAGGTAAGGGAGGAACGTAAACGCATTGTTTAACATATCCCCATTAACATATCCCCACAGGAAGAAATCACATGGTGTTAAGTCAAGGGACCTAGGAGGCCAAGATTGTAAAGCCTGGTCTCGCGGTCCTGTACTCCTTATCCAACGTTGAGGCACGTTGGCATTTAGGAAGCTGCGCATGTTGTTGTACCAGTGTGGTGGTGCTCCATCTTGCTGATAGATGAAATTGTCAGAGTCACGTTGTGGGAATAACCAGTTCCGTAGCATTGCAAGATATGATTGTCCTGTTACGGTTTCTTCCTCAAAAAAGTATGGTCCATAAACCTTGCTTTTCGAAATAGCACAAAAAACATTCACTTTTGGTGAATCACGTTCGTGTTCAATTGTTTCATGAGGATTTTCTAGCCCCCATATACGCTCATTATGACGGTGAACCTTACCACTAATATGGAAAGTTGCCACATCGCTGAATATCAACCGTGACATAAAAGTGTCATCTTCCATGTCCACGCTCTAGGTCAGCGCTCGTAGCGACATCTAGCGGATTTTTTCTGAAACTCTAGACCATGCCGATTACATCTAGAGCTGTTGTAGTTACCTAGTGACGTTTGTCTCAATATTATTACAAGTTAAAATCGGGTCATTCTTTTTGGGACACCCTGTATGTAGGCGAAAGTGGGGAGGGAAAGGGAGCGGCCGCAAGGGGTGTGAAATTTAGTAAATACAGACAAACTCCTTGTGAGGGTTTCGACAGCAGTGAAATGAATTTTTGTGTGTGCTAGTCAGAACCCTTGCTGTTGCCAGACATTTTTCATTTAATGCTGCTACCTCTGCGAAGTAAAAGATCGTGTATACCGAACAAAGTTTGGGTTTTATTATCTCCTTTACAACGTGAACGTTCAACAATTGAAAGGCTTGACGTACGAAACACTTCAGTTCTCACGCACAATATTCTCTTTGTCGAATGCATTCATACAGATAATTTATTGAACTACTGTGAAGTCCAAGCTACAGAACTTCATGATGCGGCGGATGGAGCTACAGACTCCGAGGAATTACGCCGACGTTAGTATGTCGAATGGAAGACTTTCAACGCCGCACGATGCTCCAGTAGCATCTCAAACATAAAATAACAAACAAACAAGCAAACAAACAAACCCAGAATCGCACTAATCATCTAATAACAACCGAACCGATCAGAACGCCACCGAGCGAAGTGACGCAGTGGTCAGCACACAGGACTCGCATTCGGGAGGACTAAGTTTCAGCCGGCCGTTGTGACCGAGCGGCTCTAGGCGCTTCAGTCCGGAACCGCGCTGCTGCTTCGGTTGCAGGTTCGAATCCTGCCTCGGTCATGGATGTGTGTGATGTCCTTAGGTTAGTTACGTTTAAGTAGTTCTAAGTCTAGGGGACTGATGACCTCAGATGTTAAGTCCCATAGTGCTCAGAGCCATTTGAACCGTTTGAACTAAGTTTCAAATCCGTGTCCGGCCACACACATTTACATTAACCGACATTTCCCTAAATCGCTCCAGGCAAATGCCGGGATGGTTCCTTCGAAAAGGGCACAGCTGATTTCCTCCCCCTCCTTGACGCCATCCGAGATTGTGCTCCGTCTCTAATGACCTCGATGTCGACGGGATGTGAAACCATAGTCTTCCTTCTTACTATCAGAACGCCCTATATTTGAAGCTATTCACAATTACTCAGTTACATCAGTGGTGTTTAGAAGAAATGGTACGAAACGACGCTGTGGGTATAATAGAAGTATTTATTCAAAAGTAATCACCAGAGGCCTAAGCCGAAGGATTCTCTGTTCCCAGTATTCCTGCGGCTGTGACGGGAGCCAGTCCTCCACTGTGTCCTTCAGTTCATCATCGAAGTGCTTCCCTTTGTGATGGTTTTTATTTTTAGTGGACCAAACACATGGAAGTCTGATGGCGACATGTCCTGGCTCTAGCGTGGGTGCTCAAGCAGCTCCCACTTGATCTTAGCCATTACACTTTGTGTGGCCTTAGAGATGCGTGGACGCGCGTTATCGTGGAACAGAATGGTTCCCTCCGTGAGCAGCACACGATGTACTCCCGTGATTGACTTGCATATACTACGGAGTATCTAACTTTACACGTCGCTGTTAACGGTTTTTCCGTGCTCCAAGAATTCGATGAGTATTGGGCCTCGGACGTCGAAAAAGACGGTGAGCATCACCTTGTCTGCTAGGGCACAGCTCTGAATTCTTTAGAGGCAGGTGATGATGCAAAACCACGCTAAACATTAAATTTTCGTCTCTAGGTGTCTAAGTTGTCCCAATGTAGCATATGCAAATTACAGCCGGTTTGGTTGTTACAACGTTTCGTACCTTTTCATTTGAACAATCCTTATAATTATTGTCAGTGGTAGAATTGTTCTGCTCACCTTTAGTTTATTAAATACACCCGTATTCTCACAGGCTCTAACCCGCCGGGGCGTTGAGTCAGACTGAGCTTGGATGGTAGCTACATGTCAGCAGTCATCGATCGAAGTGGCTGGAGGGTGGTGACTTTCCACTCTCGGACATCCATTATCGGGTATTATTAATGGCTCCGAGCTCTCAGTAACGTGCTTGCCACAGAAACAGTCGACTGCCCTCTACTGAGATAGGTCAAGACAGCCCAGTAGAAATGAGGTCTTGCATCAGCACGTCGCGAGATAACATCACGGAGACCTCAAATAAAGTGGCTGTTGTCCCAATTACGGGCTGTAGTAACCTGAGGTCGTGGTTTTGTGCACCCTGACCATCACCACAGGTGCTGGGCCCACTTGAAGATGACGAATATAATCTGCCTCTACTCAACGATACCTTCACCGTCTTGGTTTACTCGGAACCGAGATTCGTCTGAAACGAGGGCGTGTTGACGCTCCTCTGTTCATCCAGTGTTGTCGTTCGACACCCCTCTATCTCTATCTATCTATCTATCTATCTATCTATCTATCTATCTATCTCTCTCTCTCTCTCTCTCTCTCTCTCTCTCTCTCTCTCTCTGCTGCAGCGGCAAGGGAAGCTGCAACAATGATCGCCAAGGCTGTGGTGCTCAAAAGTCGTTGCACTATCAGTTTAGTTTCTTGTCTTGCTGCACTCGAAACAGTTCTCTGATTGAAGGTACGTAACGACGTTGTTCGATCCTGCACGGCTGAGCGAACACTAAGACTACCCTCTCGGGCGCTTATCGAGTGGGGCAGTAGTGTTCTGTAACACGTTGAGTACGACCCACCTATAAGCATCTATATCATGTTTCCTTGACAGTCGTTTTATCTCGAGTAACATGAGCAGAAATATCGCGTAACTATAAACTGAAATCTCGATAAGTGACGAACCTAATCAGACGTCGGAACAGAAGTTTCTCCTCCATACACGACATAAATACACTATTTTTAAAACCATCTAATGTGATTTCGTAATTAGAAACTGGCTACGTGATCTGTCCTTATTCATAAAACACAAATACCGACGATCCTACCTACTCTATAGACCTGCATTTTAAAGTAGATCGTTTGCATATCTAAATGTGCCAAGGTGACTCTGGGTGAATAACAACTTCATTGTGTTGCAGCATTAATGGCCATCAGTGTAACAACAGTTTAAGCTGATACCACTCCCGGTATGCAATAGCCACTTCTGCTCTGACTAATATCCAGGCGCCACGACCGTCTCACCAGCAATTCTTTATCAAATGTGCACTGCAGTTGTTGAAGTAACACTATTTCGCTTGCATTTATCGCGAATCTGTCGCCCCGAGATAAGTCTCAAGTGACTGAAAAAAAAACTCAAGTGATTCCTGTATATAAAAAAGTTAATGGAACAGACTAATATCCTTATACATTGGTTTGTTGCAGAGTTCTTGAAGATATTCTCAGAACAAATGAGACAGAAAATCTTTGGTCTGTGTATTAGCACGGTTTTAGAAGGCATAGCTAGTGCGAAATTCTGCTTGCCCTTCACATGACATCCTAGAAACTGTGGATGGAGGACAACAGGCAAATTAGATATTTCTATATTTACGGTGTCCCACTGCAGGCTGTTAACGAAGGTACGAGCGTATGGAATAAGTTCTCAGATATGTGACTGGCTCGGACACTTCTTAAGCAAAAGAACCTTGTACATTGTGCTCAACAACGAGTGTTCATCAGAGACAATCGTGAGAGAGAGCAGAATAGGGCGCTCCGCGGAACTCGCATACCGCACGGGACTTTCGGAGTATCTGTGTAGCTGCAGATGTAAATTTTGTTTCCACCTCTCTAGAATGTACCAAGTTACGTGGTGTGTATAGAGATGTATTGCCTTAGTTACTGGCACAGCAAGCGGTGCAGTCTGAAACTACTACGTTGTTTCAACAAGACGATGTCCAACCTCACGTTAGTATTAACGCCCGACAGCATCTAAACAGCATATGCCCTCTTCGTTGGATTGCAAGGAAAGGATCTGTCCCATGGCGGGCTATATCATCTGTCAACCAGCTCTCTTCACTTGAAGGTTTGCGTGAATACAGTCGAGTCTGTACATTGCACTCACACAAATCTTCAATTGGAGACGGTTGCCTGCCTAGGTGGTGAGTCTTTTTCTTGTCTTTTCCTTGTGTTTTCGTTTGTTTACAGTCAACTGCAGCAAGGGGACGAGCTACGTTACCCACTCGTACTGCACTGGGTATAGCACTGGAGAGTCAGTCAGTTTTATGCTACCTTTCTAATGTCACGTTTACTGAATGGTACGCTGTAACACGCTTTTGAACAGATCTTGAGGAGAGGAAGTGGACTACATGATAAAAAAATATAAGGCACTTTTTAAAACAGACGTGTTGTTGCTCATATTTTCGTAGCAAACGGAGAAAGCCAATCATCCTAGTTAATATCCATCCGGTAGTTACACAACATTTTCATGACATTTTTTATTTTGCCTCGGGGCAAAAAGTTATTTGTGGTGGTCATGATAAATGGTACAATCCTCATACCCTTAGCAAAGATACACTGCATTTATTCTTCATAACATACAAAAGCAGTACAGCTTCTATGCTAAGCAATCTGAGACTCTCCCTCTGGTAGAAACATAGGTCAGCATCCGCCTCTGACCCGGTAAAATTTTCTTAAAATCCGTATTACTTGTTGTGGCTCTGACACGTCGCATTACACCAGGCTGCTGCCTCCGCCTATGGTAGCTGCGAAGATAAACACGACAACGGTACTCAATTGTCGGTGAAAGAGACTAGCTCGTTGATTAGCACGTTTTCACTACCGTTACCCACACTCCATTAGCGCTCGCGTCGGGTATCGCCGCAGCTTCAAGAACCGCCGCCTCCCGTTAAAGTAATGTCACATGTTGTTCAGTATCTTTGTCACTCAGCCTGTTATTGGCGGTGACGCACTCTATAGGCTACTCTCTATTTCTCGAACTATTATCACTCAACACAATCGTTAATTTCAAGACAATGTTTGCTAAAAGCTAAATTTATTTTTGTAACTATGTTCCTTTGTTCTCCCCTTTTTATTTAGTAAAATGAAGGTAAAGTCTAAAAGCTTTGTTAAACAGATGGCGGATTCAAGCTATACAAATGAAATACGTCCGTTAATTTCATAATGTATTTTAAGAATTATATAAACATGAACTAAAATGAACGACGCACAATGTACTGTGAAATTATTTGTTACATCTGTCCTCTGTCTTTCATCTTTTGCTGAATAACGCATCACACGTGTTGAACTATATTACATTAATGGGTCTTTGAATTCTTATTCTTCTTTCTCTTAGGTCTATAATCTTGTTCTGTCCTCGGTTCCATCTTTTAAATAGAGCGTATTGTATTGTATTTGTATTGTTCTTTGCATCCGCTCCACATGTTCCTTCTAGTATTGTTTATGGTCTTCTATTTTGTGATTTAGAACAAAAATATTCAGTTCTTATTTGTTTTCAATAAGAATCCTGTCCACCTTAATGCAATATTTGATTTCTATTAATGATTTTAATTTATTTTATGATGAAAGAATCTCTCTTACACTATTTTGTTGTATTACACACGTTACCTAACTATACGAAGTTTCATTCCGCACAACGTCTTTGTATTTTACTTTAGTTTTAGACGACTGTTGACAAAGTGCAATTTGCGACGCTTGATATGTGTTAGTTCATAATATTTTGTTATTTGCACCACCTTTGAGCGAAGTATTTGTCACGACACATCTACGTAAATTTTTTATTGTTACGTTTTTGCACGTTCCAACCTAGGACGAAGATGGTCTGCACCGCAGATTGAAACTGGTAGTCGGTAACAAATACTTGTGATCTAGACACAGCTTATTTACACTATGTGACCAAAAGTATCCGGACACCCCCAAAAACATACGTTTTTCATATTAGGTGCATTATGCTGCCACCTACTGCCAGGTACTCGATATCGATGACCTCAGTAGTCATTAGTCATCGTGAGAGATCAGAATGGAGCGCTCCGCGGAACAAGGCAGGTGATTAGGTATAACTTGACTCATACGTCTGTACACGAGATTTCAACACTTCTAAACATCCATAGGTCCGCTGTTTCAATGTGATAGTGAAGTGGAAACGTGTTGGGTCATCTCGTCTGTTGACTGACAGAGACCGCCGACACTTGAAGAGGGTCGTAATGTGTAATAGGCAGACATCTATCCAGACCATCACACAGGAATTCCAAACTGCATCAGGATCCAGTGCAAGTACTGTGACAGTTAGGTGGGAGGTGAGTAAACTTGGCTGCTCATAAGCCCCACAATATACCCGTAAATGCCAAACGACCCCTCGCTTGGTGTAAGGAGCGTAAACATTGGACGAATGAACAGTGGAGAAACGTTTTGTGGAGTGAAAACCACGGTACACAATGCAGTGATCCGATGGTAGGGTGTGGCTATGGCAAACGCCCGGTGAACGTCATCTGCCAGGGTGTGTAGTGCTAACAATAAAATTCAGAGGCGGTGGTGTTATCGTGTGCTCGTATTTTTCATGGAGGGGGCTTGCACCCCTTGTTGTTTTGCGTGGCACTATCACAGCACAGGCTTATATTGATGTTTTAAGCACCTGCTTGCTTCTTTTTGTATCCCGCCCGGAAGGCGGCGCGTGGGTCTGCTCCTGTAAACTGAAGGGTAGGCCGAATGTAGGAAGCGAGTAGGAGCAGGAAAAGGTGAAATGCTTCGGTACTGCGTTTCAATTTAAACCACCTTTACTATAGGAAGGATTCGAATACATAACTTTGCACTGAGGAGCACGTAGGTACGAAGCTGTACATCAGTCACATCTAACATCGGCTAGAAGTTACAAAGGTAAAATCTGTAGTGGCTCGCCAGCTATGAACTGGAAACAATGTTGCTTGGTCGTCTACTCGGAATCAAATGGGCGAATCTGGAACGGCGCTGGTAGAGCTGCACAGCGCCGGCTAGAGGGCGCTGTCGTCGGTGTCGTAGTGCCAACCTAGCAGAGCGCACCTACGTTGTGGCATCCTAACTATCGATACCACACTTCCCACTGTTGAAAAGCAATTCTGGGATGGCGATTGCATCTTTGAACACGATCGAGCACCTGTTCATAATGCACGGCCTATGGCGGAGTCGTTACTCAACAATAAAATCCCTGTAATGGACTAGCCTGCATGGAGACCTGACCTGAATCCTATAGAACACCTTTGGGATGTTTTGGAACACCGACTTCGTGCCAGGCCTCACCGACCGACATCGATACCTCTCTTTAGTACAGCACTCCGTGAAGAATGGGCTGCCATTCCCCAAGAAACCTCCAAGCACCTGATGAAATGTGTGCCTGCTAGAGTGGAAGCTGTCATTAAAGCTAAGGGTGGGCCAACACCATACTGAATTGCAGCATTACCGATGGAGGGCGCCACGCACTTTTAAGTCATTTTCAGCAAGGTGTCAAGATACTTTTGATCACATAGTGTATGTATCGTGGAAAATAACCGAAAACTGTCATCAGAACATATAAAAGCGAATGTATTTGAGTTCTACGCTATGCACAGTTCATCGCCTGATGCGCCATGATTGAAACACTCTCTCAGCCGGGATCGTTCATCAACGACATTGAGATTGCTCCGTGTCCTGTGCATTTCTTGTACAAATGAGCAAGTTACTGGGGCAGGTATCTGCAGAGAAAGTCTCTCAAGAAAGGAACTGGTCCTAATTGGATGGCGGTGCAGGATCTCTGCGGATAATGTTCCTGTTGTCGCTTTCAGCACCGCCAGCATCCGGGCCAAAACTCTCTGCGCTTTACGTAAGGTGGCGAATTTCTTGCTTGCAATACAGGAGCTTGTGCAAACGTGTCGAGTGTAACTGCTAGCTTCAGAGTTTTACAAATTTCTAGGTATATGTTATCTTTCATACTCGTGGTTTGACTAGGATTCGAACCCTTCCGCCGGCGTCGTTCCCCGGTCGAACCATCCATTCACTTGGTATCTACCGTCATTAAACACGGAACTGCAAGTACATCTGTTACTTTTCCTACTCCCTTACCAACAACGCGCTACAACCAACAGAAATACTCAAAACATTCTTTGAAACTGAAGAAACTGGATCTGGATCTGTTTAATTTCTGGAACGTTATCCTAACTACAAACATCTAATGTGTGTCCATTTGCTCGATTATTAAACAATGACAAGTAGATGATATTCGACATGTACTGGGTACCTATCTGAAATAACTACAGACAGCCTATGAACACGGAATGTGTGTATACACTGTAGCACCACAGGCAGATTCAGTGTTCCCAGAATCCAACAAGAAAATATTGCCGGACACTAACTGCACTATTGCTGTCAACAGTGGTAGCCTTTTTCGATACTTAACAGAGAGTAAAACAGATAAAACTAAGAAACGAAAAACTCAACATCAGTTGCAGCAGCATCAAGGAGTAAACCATTTCCCGTTCACACAAGTGTATTTCTTGTGAGATCGTAGTCTCGTAGAATTTTTTAAACTGCAGCGAATTCGCTTTGACTTAACTACTTATTACAATCTCCACGATTGTAACTTCGATATTAGTTCTTTTCGAAGCGATGTTTTCAGCACATTTAAGTACCTGAAAATGACCTAAGATCGAAATTTCAATCGTAGAAATTGTATTAATTAGTTCAGTCGATAGTTAATTTGATGTCATTTCTGGTTCGTTTTGACCACAGACATCTTGCAGTGATATGTAAAAGTTTCTAGTTAATGTGCTGAAACGTCATGTGACGTTAATGCATCGGTCTGAAAATCTGATGTCACAGTTGTACTTTAAACTGAACTTCCGTTGTTTCCCGATAGCTTTAATTTTGATTTTACACCCTAGGACGTCCTGTAGCATCACAGATATCTGTTTGCTGTGTTGAATACATGACTAGTTCATCCATTCCGTCACTTAGTACTACCCTGAGTGATATCTTGCCACCACTTATTTTCATTGTTAAACGCAATGTTCCTATACTACAGAAGTCGTTTACGTATTTTACTTCCGTACACGGATTATACGACATTCATTCAAAATTTCGTGGAGATTATACTCTTCTTGTTTCCTGATATGATTTGCCATGATGCAAAGTTGTGCCACTTATATCCACGTCACCAAATGCTGAACAGTTCTCTCTCTGCTGCTTTATGCTCCATATATCAACATGCGCAGCAACTGTCCAAAAAACACATGTTTTTAAAAGGCTTCCATAGTAGGTGAAGTCAGTTGCGGATAAACTAACAGTTTCAAATGCAAACTGAAGCATTTTGTGGTGGTAAATTGTTAATATTTCCCGTTGTGATACGAAAGGTACTCTTGTGTTATGGGGCTGTAGTTGACTGAAATAAGTGTAAAAGTAGAAAGTACTGTATCTAAATATTTCAGGCTTGATTAATTATGTTCTATTAATTGTAATTCAGTGAGCTGGAAAGTAGGAACACGCTGTCCACGTGAAGAAGATTAAGATCAAACGCTTCAAATTTTCAACGGTTCTTACTATTCATTTAAATTGGTGTCCGCCCCAGTAGCTGAGTGGTCAGCGTGACGGATTGCCGTCCTCTGGGCCCGGGTTCGATTCCCGGCTGGGTCGGAGATTTTCTCCGCTCAGGGACTGGGTGTTGTGTTGTGTTCATCATCATTTCATCCCCATCCGGCGTGCAGGTCGCCCAATGTGGCGCCGAATGTCATAAGACCTGCGATATGGCGGCCGGACCTGCCCCGCGAGGGGCCTCCCGGCCAATGACGCCAAACGCTCATTTCATTCATTTAAATTGAATTTTGGGGTGAGCCTCAATTGATAGATGTTTCCCGTTCCTTAGGCATTATTGCGTTTTGTAGTATTATTTTTGTTGTGTTTCATCATTTTTATATATACATTTCGTACTCCAGTAGAATGGTAAAACCAGTCCAAAGCTGCAAATCTTACTTTTTTTATTCACTAGATGGGTCTCGGCCCGAAAGAAGTCATTTTCAAATCATCTTGAAGTAGTCAAAAACGGTATTTCCGAAGATGTCAGAAATGTGCAACGAACGTTACAGCGCATACAGAACTTCTGTTACCTAAATGCGCTGTAACTCTTCGTTGCACATTTTTGACATCTTAGGAAATGCAATTTTCGACTATATTAAGAGGATTTGGAAATAGGTCGCTGCCAGAAACTAGTCATCGAGTGAATAAAAAGTAAAATTTTTGACTTTGAACATGTTTTCCGTTCTACTGATTAACAGAAATCGCTGATTCAGGGTACTCCAGTATGCTGAAAGTTTGTAAATTTCTTAATTCAGATTTACAGTTTTATTATTTTCCTCTTAATAAGTTCCTTACATTTAGTGATACATTCTATGATAATGCCTATTGATACAGAAATTTAAAGTTACAAGAAATTATTAATTAATAAAAATAACAAGCAGTAGCACAACGAGGCGCTTTCATGATAACTTGTGTAGCATCCTGAATTTAACGAAATCCCTTAACACAGTGTGTGTTCTAGCAATCTACACATGACTTGCCTCGTAATGCACGTTTTCCGTCTGAGAACTTTCTTGGAATGTAAATTCAGGGTACAGGTTGGCAAAGCTAGGCACAGTTACTGTACAAAATCGTGTTGTCGCATCGCGCACATAAGCGTACACACGCGTTCGACCTCCAGCGCAATTCTGTGGGACGTTCGGCCTTACTGCGAATTCTGCAGCTGCCTACAGAACATGGAAGGACGGACACTGCCCCGCCTTGGAATAACGACCTGCCTTTGCCCCACTTCCAGTCCTCCCACTGCGCTCCACAGAAAGTTGCTGTGCACCTCTTTCAAGTTCTCCATTCATCAATGCGTAACATCATCGGGGTAAAAAAAAAAAAAAAAAAAGCAGTTTCCAACTGCGAATAGTGTCAACTTGAAAGTCGTATTAATCTACATTGTATCCAGTGGCGGCGCTCACGCTAAATATAAGTGCAAATGTCGTATGGCATTGTTGCCTGGGATATCCCACGGCGAAGGTTCAACCGCCTATCAGAAAGTTTGTTCCAGAATGAAGTTTCTCTCTGCAGCGGAGCTTGTGCTGTATGAAACTCCCTGGCAGATAAAAACTGTGTGCCGGACCGAGACTCGAACTCGGCACCTTTGACTTTCGCGGGCAAGTCCACTGCCAACATTTCTTCTTTTTTAAATCTCATTTCGTTCGTGATTGTTTGTTGCATTTGTTCGGGGCGGACCTCCCCTGATACCCGCTGAAGTTCATTGTAGATCTATTCATTCAGTTTTTTTTTTTTTTTTTTTTTATTATTACAGAGGGCAGCTAACCCTCTGAAAGAATACGCTGAGCTGCCGTGCCGGTACCAACTAATCTACTCAAGCACAACAACCTGTCCTCATAGCTTTATTTCCGCCAGTACCTCATCTCCCACCTAGTTTGGAAGGTAGGAGACGAGGTACTGGCGGAAGTAAAGCTGTGAGGACGGGTCACAGTAGCGCTGTTGGAAGAGCACTTGTTTGCGAAAGGCAAAGGTTCAGAGTTCGAGTCTCGGTCCGGTAAGCAGTTCTAATTTGCCAGGAAGGTTCAGAAAGTGTCTCCTTCCTCAGAGTACCTTGCCCACCTTTCCTGTGTGTAGAGTGTAATGGATGCATGTGTAGTGTAGCGTTATGTTCATGTATGATGATGATGATGATGATGATGATGATGTCGGGCGAGCGAGCGAGTGAAGGGAGTATCGTCACATAGCTTACTCTTCTCGAACAGCACCACCGTAGTTGCCGAGCTGAACACCCCAATCTGACGGACAGATCACGTCCAATAGTGCCACATGCCCTTGCTTCATAAGACACTGAGGAGACGTTTGGAATCTAATCCAGGACAATGGCGCAAGATCAGGAACGTTATGCTACAACCTCTCCTCATCTTACCAGTCCAATAACGGCAATCACCATCATCGGGATTCGAACAGGCTCACCTCAGAGTCCATAACCATGCACAGGCGTGCGTTTGCGACTTCGGCTACAGCGGCGGGTAGCGCTCATACTGCTCCTGTGTCGCAAATAATTGTTGATTTGATAGCTATCCAAGCGGCAACGTATGTCAAAATATACGCCTGATGGAAACCTAACGTTGTGAAATCTCAAAACTGTTATCATATTGCAATGTAGCAACACACAAATCTCAAGTTTTGCTACAAACTACGAAAAACGAAAACGGAAACACCTACAAAATTAACGCACACAACTGCAGACGTAGAGAGAGAACGTCTTAACAATAGGTTCAAACCGTACTGCGCAGGAAGGACATTTATGAAGAGGAACCTTCGGTTTCACGGTCAACCGGTAAAGATGTTGCCACGAAATCGGCGGCTGTCTCTGCGATTGATAAAAGGGAAACTGGAGGATATCGAATGCGGTGCTAACGTTGCAAAAAAAAAAAAAAAAAAAAAAAAAAAAGGCTGTGAGCACTATTGGACTTAACTTCTGAGATCATCAGTCCCCTAGAACTTAGAACAACTAAAACCTAACTAACCTAAGAACATCCGTGCCCGAGGCAGGATTCGAACCTGCGACCGTAGCGGTCGCACGGTTCCAGACTGTAGCGCCGAGAACCCCTCGGCCCCACCGGCTGGCGCTAACGTTGCAAGATTTGAATAAAGAGATGTCCGTTCTCGATGTGAGGTGCACAAATTCACTGACGGGCGGAGAGCAACAGGAGTCGAAATTGCTGGAGCTTTCACTGACTCGACTGAATAAAATATATCATTTTTGTAAAACTTGAAAAGATCACAAATGGGTTAGTTCGATCTTGAGCAGGATAAGTAGCGATCATAGTAGCAAGTGCACACCTCAGCACACTGAAGCAGATGTCATTTCAACGCTTCATTAGCTTCCACAGTGTCTTTGCTGACAGTGCTCGGCTAATATATAAATATTGCCAAAAGCTTATTTTGACCAAAAATATTATTGTGTGAAACGCTAAAGACGAGGACGTTTTGTTATAATGTGTTCCTTGTTTTGAGATGCCATTCAGCGCAGGTTTTAACTGCACCTTGTGTATTAGAGTAGATCGGTTTGACTTCATGGAAGATAAAATCTGCCAGAGGAAGACAGTGCTTAGTAATGATAGAAAGAATACGGGTAACCAGGATATTTACATTCTGATTGTAAGCATTAACATTGCCAGAGAAGGTATAGGTTCATAACCTCGAGACTAATGAGAACGAATAACCTGCCACATTTACTGTTGCAAGCGGGACTGCAAACAGTGGAATTTCTTCTAAGACTGTGAAACGAGACATTGTGCCAGAGAGCTTATTTTTTTGAGTATGTTTCCTCCACTGGACCTTTGTGTCCGTGACACACCATCATAGCACATGTTAACACCTAGCCAGAAGTTCTTAAGTGGAAAGCGTCAGTTTTTCCACTGGTGAATTTAATCTGTGACGCCCTGCTTGCTGTGGGCAACAGCATTTTATTTTGGAGCAGGTAGAGTCCTCTTCCTCCACATTTTTATAGGTTTAATGTTTTGCTTACATATGAACACCTGTGGATGTGATTTGATATCACGAAACTGGTCGTGTTCCTGTAAATTAATGTTCATATACAGCTGAAAGTGGTTGATTTCTCAAATGTGGAGTACTTCATCTGCTGTTAGCTATGTCATAAAACCGCCTTAATTAGAAAAACTACGCAAAAATCAGTGTCTGAATATGAAATGCCTACATTAAAATAATCACAATAAACATTCACTACATAAATTTATCTTATTTTATCAAGTTTAATTATGAGTATAAACGAAATTTATCCTTGGGCATTAATCCAACATTCCTAGTCCAGTACGTGAGAAAAACATGAAAAATATCGTCGTACTGTTATTTCACTGGTACAAGTAAGAAATAATGAAGAAAAGCTTCATAACAAGAACAAAACTTGAAGGAGAACAAGGGAGACATTTTATTTCATTGACGACACCTACTGATCGGCAGCAGTTTCAGCTCAAAGACCAGGAGAAGAAATTACTGCTCTACTGATGAATGTTACGGTTGTATAATTCATCGACAAAAACTCTTTAAGACCGAATCTTCAGTGTCGCTCATCAGTCAGGGGCCTTTAACAGACTTCATTAATAGAACAGATAGACTAGTGTCAGCGAAGAGCGGCCTGATTTGTCACGGGATCTTTCCGTAAGCACGAGCTCGACGGAAATGCTCAACGAACTTCAGTGGTAGATGCTATCAGAGCATCATGAACAGATTTACTCCCGAAATTCCCAGAGCGTACTCTCGAAAAAGGGCCAGAGACAGCTTACTTCTTCACACATGTCTCGCGAAATGACCACAACCAGAAAATCAGATGGTAAAGTCGCTTCCCCTGCGCGCCATTCGCGAGTAGTGGCTTTCGGGACATTGATAAAGTTGCAGTAACCTGGACATGTGAACTCTGGTGCACCGCGCCCTTGCCTCTATCAAGTTGTCATTTAATAGCCTCTTACTCACGGCAGCAATAGTTGCCCATCAAGCAGGACACCTGCTTTTCTGTCTTTAAACTAAATTACAGGTAATCAACAGACGGATAATCCTGCATTCTTGCTACTGCGGTTTCTCGCTAATTACGTGACTTTTTCAAGCCGTGCTGCCCCCGAAAACCAATTACTCATACAACGTCGAGGCCGCTGTGTCGGAACCCACAATTCCAGCCGCCGAGGGTGAGAGGTAAATCCCCGGCCTGGAGGCGTCATTTTTGTCGAAGTAGCTTGCCGTTCCAGTGCTGGATGTAATAATGACCCGTGTTAAGAGGCGCGAGGAGACTGCTCACGGTGGTCTCTCTTATTTCTGCCGACTAACCTGACCCTTTACTGTCGCTGCATCGACGTTAAACAGCTCCGCACGGGTCAGAGTTAGGGATGGCAGCTATCACTGAAACGACTACTTTCCCGTTATATATTTCTTTTTTCACACCACCTTAACCAGAGTTAAAATCGCTCAAAATAACAGGTTTCGGTTTTTTCCTATTATTTTCTGTAATAAACGTAAAAATCGAATAAAGATCGAAAAGTTTTGACTCAGTTTCAAGCATATAGAATGAGAATATTAAATAGGCTAATAAAACAGAATAGTCCTTCCACCATTCGCTACTTTTCTCTAAAAATGATAAGTGCTTGAATACTACAAAAAAACACCATATCCTCCTATTGATTCTTATTTTTTGATACTCTGCTCAGAAATCATGTAAACGAGAATAACACCACTATTTGGGCATTACGAATAGTCAGTATTAAGGGGTACAAACTGCGACTGAAAAATATTTTTTGTGTTAATTTGTCCGTTTTCAAGGGCTACAAGTATATAAAGGCGTATTATGTAGACACAGACAGCAGATGAGCTACTTTCTATTTTTATTGTATACTACGAGTGAATTGCTAAGTTCCTAATTTATTACTGTTACCATAATTTCCTTCCTCTTTTATTGTTTCAAAGAATGGCAGACAAATCTTGAAAATTTTAAAGCAAATGAAGCACTTACTTCATTGCTACGTCACTTCGTAAAAATATTTCGAGACTAAGGTTGGTGCCACTCTGAACTACGACGACGATAGCGAGAAATTACCGTACAGACCAGTGAGGGCAAGTCTTGGACACTGCACGTACTGCCTACATTATGCCACGACATACGATAACAGGGAACGAGCGGGGTGGTGTAGTGGTTAGCACACTGGACTCGCATTCGAGAGAACAACAGTTCAAACCCACGACCATCTTCATTTAGCTTTTCCGTGATTTTCCTAAATCGCTTTAGACAAACGCCGGGGTGGTTCCTTTGAAAGGACACGGCCGACTTCCTTCCCATAGTTCCCTAATCCGATGGGACCGATCACCTCGCTGTTTTGTCTCCTCCTCTAAACCAACGAACCATCTACGTCAACAGGGAAATTTTGACAGTAATGCTGTACCAGTGCTTATACCATGTGTTTGTTGTTCGTTTGGCTCAAATGGCTCTGAGCACTATGGGACTCAACTTCTGAGGTCATCAGTCCCCGAGAACTTAGAACTACTTAAACCTAACTAACCTAAGGACATCACACACATCCATGCCCGAGGCAGGATTCGAACCTGCGACCGCAGCGGTCGCGCGGTTTCAGACTGAGGCGCCTAGAACCGCTCGACCACTGATCGCTGTTCACATATTACAATAACGAAATACTTCAAACCAATGCAAAGTTTACGAATAAAAATTACTCCTTTTTTTTAAAAAAAAAAGTTATTTAAAAACTAAAAATTCTAGCACTGTTATTATGGCTAATGATATTTCGGTCTTCCTCACGGCTACTAGCAAAAATGAATACCTGTTATAACCAAGAACAAACACCGAATAATACCTGTTACTCAGAATTTAAATACCGGAATCAGTTTTAAACGGTCCGGTTTTTCTATCGCTAGCCACTGAGCTACCTCGCTCATCCCTCACCCTGCACGTCTTTGACAGCGTTAACGACGCTACAACCAAATGCGAGATGTAAGGGTTGTTATACTGCAAGCAGGTTCAACGGATTCTTAGCCTCGAACTCTCTGCTGCCCTGTGATGGTCAATTATTGCACCCATATTTTTGTATTTCACAACGATACAATATCGAGCGCAGCAAGAACCGTCACATATTCGACTAAGACGCCGCGAGTGTAAGCGATACTCCAGAGACTGCAAACTGCTCACATTAATGTGCTACAGCTCCGATTAAAGTTTCATGAAACGCAAAAGAAAGTATCATTAAATCCTAATACCACACAAACTTTGTATGTGAACCAATTTCGCAGTAAGAGTTCTCATGCGGTATGTATGAATATAAGCATTGGTGTCTTACGTAAACCTGACAAGCAAACAGAAAATCGCTGCCGTTCAAAAAACATTGACTCTGAATACAGTAAAATATTTTTTTTAAAAAATTACCTTATTCTCTGTCGATCGCTGTGTATTATTTCATGACTGGTTTCCGGCATCTTCAGATCATTCCTCATAGTTACAGGGTAACCCATCTTACTGGAACTATCAGTATACGTACATACAAATTACGCTATGCACACTGCAGAGATATTGTTGCTCTAAGAGTTTACAACAGAAAACGTTATGATATGTAACCAAAGAGCTACTATTGAGCAGAGATGCAAAGATGTTACCACAGTCTAACATAACAGTCCCGTCTCTCGGTCTCATTTTTGTTACCCCAGTGACAGCAGCGTCCCAAGCGGCCGGCAAGTGAAACTTCTGAATAGGATATCGGATGAGTGCGCATACTAACGTTTATATTGATATGTAACATAGTTTTTTGCAATAGGGAATCTACGTGTTGCCATAAAAATCGACAAAACAAAAAATTACACTACATTTGTGAACACTTAGTTTCCTGAAGACTCTGGCAGATACGAAAAGGTACATTACAGGACAGTCTGTTCACGATAATGTTATAACGTAGACACTTATTGAATAATATCGTTTTCCATTAATAACAAAAATCTGCTAATAAACATCAGAAGACCCGATCTTTTACAGAAAAACATCGTGTATCTACCCAACAAATCCATCACAACTGTAGCTTAAGGCAAAAACGCACAGACATGATAACAAATCGTCAAAAAGTATAAAACTCTTTCCCGGCACAAGAGAAATCGATTCCACAATTGTTGCTCAGTCCGAGCCAAATACGGAAAGAATCTTCGACACATTCATTTTTGAAGCAAAGGCAATTACATTTACAAAAATACTAGTGTATTAGAAAGTCGAGTGAAGGCCGGCCGCAGTGGCCGAGCGGCCTAGCTTCAGTCTGGAACCGCGCGACCGCTACGGTCGCAGGTTCGAATCCTGCCTCAGGCATGGATGTGTGTGATGTCCTTAGGTTGGTTAAGTTTAAGTGGTTCTAAGTTCTAGGGGACTGATGACCTCAGATATTATGTCCCATAGTGTTCAGAGCCATTTGAACCATTTTTGTCGAGTGAAGTGTAAGACTGCGCGACTCATTGGACTCCATAAAAAAATTTTGTCTGTGAAAGTGTCTATGATAATAACAACAGACAGTAACAGAATTATATGCTTTTCATGCTTAAAACGTGTTTTTAGCGGAATAAGCTGTAAACACAGATACATTCTAAAGTATTTCTTCATGAATGGGTTGTAGTTTGTCACTGAATCAATGTGATGCAGCTATTTCTAAGTGTATTTCAAGATCATTCATGTCTCTAGGTAACTTACTAACACATGGAAACCAAAAATATAATAAACTATTCCGTTAATTAAGTAGAAATAATTAAAAACGAACATTATCCTTACGACGCTTGTGACACTCTGCTTTCTCACCGCTTGGCGCGCTAGTGTTGCTCCAGCTATTAAACAGCAATGACACTAGCACCAATGTGTGTCCTGACTGTGTTTATTAGACTGTGTTTATTACAACTTAGCACATACTGTCGCAACAATTCCGCTCACTTTTGCTATGCACTGCGACTATAACGCGCCAAAAAATGGTTCAAATGGCTCTGAGCACTATGCGACTTAACTTCTGAGGTCATCAGTCGCCTAGAACTTAGAACTAATTAAACCTAACTAACCTAAGGACATCACACACATCCATACCCGAGGCAGGATCCGAACCTGCGACTGTAGCGCCTAGAACCGCACGGCCACTCCGGCCGGCGTAACGCGCCAAGCGGACCGTAAGCTGCATTGTTGAACATGTTGATGATCTGTAACACGGCTTTTCCAAAAGGGAGTTAACTTAGTGCAATAAGTTGTACCAATAACAGAAAGAACACACACAATTTGTCATCCTATGGGTTTCCTAAGCATCACAGGAGGTACGAAACAGCACATTAGAGGTCCATTAAGTTAAGATTTTCTTGTAACCTACAGATATTTACTGAAGAATCATGTATCTTTTTAAGAGCAAAAAATGAACAGTACACAGTAGAAGACACGGCGAACAGCTGGAAGGTGCCGTATATCAATACAACGTGAAGTTCCGTTCATTACACTTGGAAGTAAATTAATTTGTGATTGCATGAAGTAGGAAACAGGTGTTGAATTCAGTATCTACATTATTTAACGTACCAAGTAAGTTGCCATAACCGTAGCTGAAGAGAAAACTACCATGATAATAAAACGACCAAAATAATAAAACTATTTGCCGGCTCTATAAAGAATCAGAGCCATAACTTCAAAATTATTCAACACAGTCGTTTGTTGAAGAACAACTTACCACTTCATATTAATTCAGAAACACGAGTGAAGGGCAGCAATGATCAAATCTTTAGATTTCGGGAAAAATTATTGCATGTCGAGTAAAATTCCAATCTTAATAAGTCAGCAACAGATCTATGTGATTCCTAGGAGTGAAATACTGTGTTTATATCTTTTTGCTTTCAGTGGGCCGAGCTGCAGTTACATACAGTTTTTCAAGTATTTCTACAGGAAGACATGGTAGCTTATGATATTTTATCCATGAGTTTGGGCTCTGTTTACATTCATTTTACGATTATTCAGGTCTCCTGATATTTTCCGAAGGCTTGGGGCGCAAAAATATAACAGTTATTTCGTAAATTAAGTAGAAAAATAATTAAGACAGACATTAATGGTATGGCACATACGACGTTAAGTGATGAACGGCTTTCTTGCCACTAGGCGTGCCATTGTGTCTTCACTTGCGAAACGGTTAACTTTCAGAGCAGAGAGAATAGTGACGTATATGTCAGGGTATGATATTATCTTGTGTACCAGTAAACTCTACAAAGGATGTCATTAAGCAGCAACAGAACAAAGCCTGTTACTATATTCTCTCTTCGAAGGACTCTCATTCGACACGCAGTTTCAATTGTGTCCTTGACAGTGACACCAGCCATGTTAACGAGGCACTTGGGTCAAGACGAAGCGAGAAGGCGGCGTAATTGTGTCCATGGGAAGCCTCGCCTACACAAAGGACCGGTTTCCAGGATGCCTGAGTCCTTGAGGCCGAATCGCTTGGGCCTAACGTACGCCAGAAATCTCTATCAAGGATGTAATTACGACTAGAAACTCATGTATTCGTTTTTTCGTATCCTTAACTGGAAGATAAAACCCACCTTTGCTTCTGACAGCCTCGAATAACATCGAAACCAAGTAAAACATATCATGCATAACTAACCTTTCGTTTCTACCAGCGGGTGAAAAATTCGCTAACTTGCTACCTTGCGAAATGCTTCGAAACAACCAGTTGTTATCAATATCAACTTAAAATACTGCCAAATAGTTTGGTCTGTTCTCAAACATTAGTCTCCTATTTCAGTTTTTCCCAACAAAATACGGCATATTTTAGGAGGCGACTTTCAAGATCACTCGTGCGTTGGCGCTTTGTAGATATATCTCTTGTTTCAATAGAAATGGATGGCCGTTTACGTATTGCGAGGGGGATCAGTAACCGAAGCTTGTGGACGCCCTTCGTATTTCCATGACAGACAGATGAAATGAGGACTTTTGGTTAAATAATTGAATTTATTGACGTATTTCTGTAACATTCTGCTTGGACAAGAGATAAACTGGTCGTTTATTATAACAAAACATCTGTAAACGAATGGTATTCGTCCGTATATCGAATTTAAATGAACATACGTTGCTCTTTCACAGATGACCATAGCACTAAGTAGTAGTTACTGTGAATTTAAGTCCAGTAAGTTATAACTCTGCATCCAGTAGTAAAGAGTTTCACAAAAGCTTCCATTGTTATACTACCGTCGCACCGAGCGAGGTGGGGCACTGGCTAGCACACTCGACTCGCATTCGGGAGGATGACGGTTCAGTCCCATGTCCGGCCATCCTGATTTATGTTTTCCGTGATTTCCCTAAATCGCTCCATGCAAATGCCGGGATGGTACCTTTGAAAGGGCACGGCCGACTTCCTTCCCCATCCTTCCCTAATCCGATGAGACCGATGACCTCGCTGTTTGGTCTCTTCCCCAAAACAACCCAACCCTACCGTCGCAACAAAATGCGTTTCCATTTTGTCGTAACTGTTTTGAGACGACAATGAGGATTGTCTGTTTTTCTGGTGATACAGAACTTAATTATTTTTAACAATGTTGCAGACTCGTTTTTACTGTTGTTTGAGATGACATGAGTGCATTCTGTCTAAAGATTGTTCACAGACTTCTTTGGGAGTAAAGTGGGCGGATATAGTATCTTTCTACAGCCGTGAGTGTGGGTACAGTATTCATAGGCCAGTAGACTTACACTCTGGATCTTTTATAAAGTCTCGAACACCCACGTATAAAGTAGCTCCAAACGACTGATTACTTCACAAATTATTTAACGTGGTAAATATTTGAATGTAAGCATGTAAGTGAGAAAAATTTCTGAATTCTGCTTGAACTTCGTTGGAAGTCGCTAAGTGCTCTCGTATTCGAATTCTGGATGAATATAGTCTGGGTTAGTCGTGACCTACGTTGCCTCAACGTATTTCTAACTTTAATACTTCCCTCACTGTGTTAAACTTGTACTTAAGATTATGCCTCTTAATGAACAGATAATAACAGCACTTTAAATTTTTAAATTTCGTCGATAACTATACGAAGTGTTGAAAATTAAAATTTTTTCGACCCTGGAAACCATTAGCTTGGCAACCAGGAACTGGAACATTGCACCACGAACCATGAACCGACTTAGTCGTTCAGTGGTACAGTAGATAATTTGCGTGGTGTCCGCGTCGCGCCAGCATCATAGGAGATAGCTGCAACACACCACAATTAAACTTGATTCGTGCACAGATCTGGAGGGCGAATAAATTTTTGACACACGTCAAAATAATTATTTTTCGTATCTATTCCTGTGTACCTTTTGCTTTGCACGGTAGACTTATGTCCATTTGTTGTTGCAGGTCGGCTTGCCGTGATCGTGGTGGGAGTCTTCACCTTGGTGCTGGGTATCATCCTGTCCACCATCCCGTGGGCGGACTACATCATCCTGAAGGTGAGGACGCAGCCGCTGTAAACTCCAGGCAGAACAAAGCATGCATTTGGCCTGGTCTTAACAGTGAAACACTCGGCTCGCTGTAAGATTTTCCCCCATTACGTGCTTCATGTCCACAACAGATTGGTAGCAGTTTATTTGGCCACTTCGTAAGGCTATGTCTTCAGTAATATTAAACAGTAATAGTCTAGGTGGTACTGGTATCATCTCGAAACATTGGTTTTTTACTTTTATATTCGATCGTAAAATTATAGGCTGGGGTGCAAAACTTAATTTTCGTATGATTTGTCACTGCCAACTAACATAGCTCTATGAAACTTAGAGCATATATATAAAGAACTGCTACGGTATAGTAAAGGGGATAACTGAAAGAAATAGGCAACGATAACAACACAAATGACACTTCTATTCAAAGACAATAGTTACTCTAAAGCCACCGCAGTTAATGATGATCACCTTTACGTTACATGGGGCGGGACATGGTTCTTAATACGATGTTTAATCAGCATGGATGTCCGCCCCCGGTAGCTGAATGATCAGCGTGACGGATTGTCAATCCTCTGGGTCGGGGAATGTTGTCCGCCCAGGGACTGGTTGTTGTGCTGTCCTCATCGTCATCCTATCATCATCGACTGCAGCTCGCCGAAGTGGCGTCAAATTGAAAGACCGGCACCCAGCCCTAGCCATACGATTAAATAAATAAATTATCACGGATGGCAGTGCATGGTTTGCAACGTCCTCCCATGCTGGCCACAATGCTGGTAAAGAGTTATTGTGATAGGATGTTCAGTTCCTCCATCAGCGCGATTGACAATTGCTTGATGGTCGTTGGGCAAGGGGACATGCTGCATTACGTATCCAACATGTGCTAAATGGTATTTAAGTCCGAGGAGGTGGGGGAACAAGTAGGCCAGTCCATAGGCCAAGTACCCTCTCGTTCCGAGAGCTGCTCCACCTGCGATGTTCGATACAGTCGTGCACTGTCCTCTACAAAAATGAAGTCAGGGCGAAGCGCACCACAGAAATGATACACATAGGGAAATACTTGACGCTGACCGGAGAGCGTACCGGTTCAAAATTTTGGAGGTGAGTACGTCCATGCAGCATAATGCCACCCAACAATATAACATCTGGACCACCAAAGCGATCATTTTCAACAATATTCGTGGTTGTATTACGTGTACTCACCTCTATCCACATGGGCGTATGTCCAGAAACACTGATCAGACCGAATGTGCTCTAATCCTAGAAGAGTACGCGACACACTGCTCGTTGCTGTTAGCACCATCGCAAAAGGCACCATCGCAAACGGCACCGCCGATGAGCGTGTGTCAAGGGAATGCAACGTACTGGTCGCGGGCTAAGAGACCACCACTAGGCAGTCGCTGCGCCACTGTGCAGCGCGAGACTGCCTGCCTTGCAGCCCTGTTAAATGTGTTTCCAATTTCAGCCATTACTTGACACCGGTCTCTTCTCATCTGTTGCGCAATGTAGCGGTCATCTACTGCTGCAGTTAACCGTGGTCGACCATCTCCTATCCTTCGGTCACAGTGCATTTGGTTCATAACGCTGCCGAGTACCTGAAACAATGCTGTGAGCAGTACCAATATCCCCACTCGTCACCATTCATCGATCCTACAGTTTCCCGCCCATTATTACCCGCGTGAAATCATCCAAGCGTTATCGCCGCGACATTTTGTAGCGAAGACCATCACAGTGCACCGTAACTGCTAGCTAATTGACACAAACAGCAAATGGTTCAAATGGCTCTGAGCACTATGGGACTTAACATCTGAGATCATCAGTCCCCTAGACTTAGAACTACGTAAACCTAACTAACCTAAGGACATCACACACATCCATGCCCGAGGCAAGATTCGAACCTGCGACCGTAGCAGCAGCCCGATTCCGGACTGAAGCGCCTAGAAACGCTCGGCAACAGCGGCCGGCGCTTTCGTCACCTCAGCGTATTATGGCAATAAGTTTGTCCAGTGGGTACCTTTGATTAATGGCCCGTCATCTGTATATAGTCAAGAAATACAAAATTACCATAGCGTGGTCGGTGACGGTTTTCCAGCTAGATGTGATTCGATAACCGCTAAAGGCCGTGTAGTACAACTCAAAAGAAGTTTTGTAAGACGTCATGTGTACCTTGACGTTTTGGAGCTGTTTTAAGGCGCTATTAGCCATGTTAGTCCGCCCCCGGTAGCTGAGTGGTCAGCGTGACAGACTGTCAATACTAAGGGCCCGGGTTCGATTCTCGGCTAGGTCGGAGATTTTCTCCGCTCAGGGACTGGGTGTTGTGTTGTCCAAATCATCATCATTTCATCCTCATCGACGCGCAGGTCGCCCAAGTGGCGTCCACTCGAAAGACCTGCACCAGGCGAACGGTCTACCCGACGGCAGGCCCTAGCCACACGACATTTCATTTCATTTTCATTTTTTCAGCCATGTTAGTCAACTTCCTGCTACCACTTTGCTTACGCTGAGAACACTGTCGGATTACGGATCCATCATAGTTCCTTGTCGTTATAATACAGTATCTGATGGGCTAATGCCACTAGTCAAAGCGCTGGAGAATGAATGGGGATTCGTTCCCCACAATTGCAGGCGTATACTACATTGGATTACGAAAACTCAAGAGTACTTAAATCGACACTTATCACGTCGACAGGTTGGTCGCGCACTGTGGGAAGAGAAACCACCTTCTACACACACACACACACACACACACACACTTGCATGGTCGGATCTCAGAGTGTTTGCTGCTTTTGTTGCCATCGAATTCCTTCACTAAAAATATTTGGATCGCGTCCTTCCACTTCCAGTGATAATGCCAGAATTAGAAGATACACTCCCCACGACTAGAAGAACAACACACCAGTTTTTTTAGGCTGCTTGAGATGGTTTGGTGCGTGTAGCTGTCGCGCTACAGTTGGGCCTCATAAAGAAAGCGTCTGAGGTACTCGTAAGACTTCTATTTTTCTTACTTTGAGTGATGGGTAGATTTCGATGTGTTGGCAAAACAAAGCCATATGACTTTGTCCATTACTGACTCTATACCTCGCTAAATGGTAGACTTGTTAATATTTGCTGTTCGCAGAAAAAGTTGGAAATATTACCACCATCCACTTGGGATAGATAAACCAGAGACTGATACCATCCGTCGCCTTTGATGAATGATGTCATCAAATTACTAAAACTCAACACAACATTATTGCAAAATAGCGACTGTGATAAAACTCGTCCCATGGCACAAAAATGTAAATATATAAAAAAATCATACAAATCGTTGGTAATAAATATTGAATCTAACCGGGCAAACGCGGGAACTTCGCGGTCTTGTGCAGTGAAACACTAAAATCTAAAATAATATCATGAAGATAACAAAATTTACAAAACAAACAGAAAATCACGATACAATGGTAGAATCAAAGACACAAAAAATACAACCTTACAGGGAAAACAATGTAATTGGTACGGCAAAATCTTAACTTGATCTATAAACACTGAAGAGCATGCGAATTCAAATACAGAGATATGTAAACAGGCAGAATACGGCGCTGCCGTAGACAACGGCGATGTAAGATAAGTGTCTGGCCCAGTTATTAGATCGGTTACTGCTGCTACAATGGCAGGTTATCAAGATTTAAGTGAGTTTGAATCTTGGTATTATAGTCGGCGCACGAGCGATGGGGCATAGCATCTCCGAAGTAGGGATGAAGTGGGAATTTTCCCGTGCGACCACTTCACGAGTGTACCGTGAATATCGGGAATCCGATAAAACATCAAATCTTCGACATCGCTGGGGCCGGAAAAATAACCTGCAGGAACGGAACCAACGACGACTTAAGAGAATCGTTTAGGGTGACATAAGTGCAACCCATCTGCAAAATGCTGCAGATTTCAATACTGGGCCATCAGCCAGTATCAGCGGGCGAACCATTCAACGGAACAGCATCGATATGGACTTTCAGAGCCGAAGGCCCACTCGTGTACCCTTGATGACTACACGAAGCAAATCCTTGCTCCTTACCTGAGCCCGTCAACACTAACATTGGATTCTTGATGACTGGAAACAAGTTGTCTGGTCGGACGAGTCTCGTTTCAAATTGTATCAAGCGAATGAACGTGTACGGTAATGGAGACAACCTCACGAATCCATGGACCCTCCATATCAGCAGGGGACTGTTGAAACTGGTGGAGGCTCTGTAATGGTATGGTGTGTGTGCAGTTGGAGTGATATGGGACCCCCAATACGTCTAGATGCGATGCTGGCTGGCGACACCTACGTAATCATCCTGTCTGATCACCTGGATCCATTTGTGCCCATTGTGCATTCCGACGAACTTCGGCAATTGCAGTGGGACAGTTGACACCCCCACACGTCCAGAATTGCTACACAGTGGCTCCAGGAACACTGTTCTTAGTTAAAACGCCCCAGACATGAACTTTACTGAGCATATATGAGATGCCTTGCATCGTGCTGTTCAGAAGAAATCTCCACACTCCCCCCACCCTCCTCCCTCCCTCGTAATCTTATTTATGCGCAGCCCTAGCCCTGCACGATTGAAGGTGTCAGTTCACTCCAGCGCTACGTCAGACATTAGTCGAGTCCATGCCATGTCATGTTGCGACACTTCTGCTTGCTCTCCGAGGCCCTACACTATTAGGCAGGTGTACCAGTTTCTTTGGCTCTTCAGTGTAGCTCAAATGAAAAATCAGGTACCAATACAGATGGCCAAAAATCGCGACAATTAAAGAATTATGGCATCTAAAATATCTCTTAACCTATATAGCTCAATCGAAAATCCTGATGCCAAATATAGACGACCCCAAACTGGTAGCAATAAATATTTTCACGAAATTCTAATCACCAACTTTCTCCTCTGAAGGCGAAAAAATTCTTTTGACGCCCACATAAAAAGGGAGAAATGATCATCGTAACTAGACAGATCAGAGTTCGCTCGGATAGAGTTAGGCGTTCGTTTTTCCCAGGCCCTGTTCGAGACTGGAATGCTTGAAGGTGGTAAGGCGAAACCTCTGCCAGGCACTTAAATGTGAACTGCAGAGTAGTGTTTTAGATTGAGGTAGTATGTGTTTGTGCTACACAGATAACGGCATGTGTTAAAGACTTCTCAGGACGTTCGACGTATCTATAACAATGCAGAGCCGCGTCAGTATCCGAAGACTGAAAGTTTAATGCGAATGAGCAGCTAATCGCGTGCGTAGAGTCGCACCCATGACAGACAGCTGGATCCACATATATTATTCTGTGCCAGAGTTGCGGTCAATAAATGCGCTAGCTCTTTCAATGGTTCGCCTCTGGTGAGTCATAATTTTGCACGGCGATGCCTGCTCTAGCAGAGCACTGGGATGACGTTCGCAACACTGTGGACTCTACTTATTGACACTTTCGACCTAACAAAACCCCACACTGCGAAATACTACGCTATTAAAGACACAATCGCCGTCTAGGAAAATCGGGGTCAGGATAGCGGCAGCACGAATGGCTTCGCGCCACTTACCGAGAAGCAGGAGCGCCAGTCACACAATCACGTCTCTATCTCCCCCCCCCCCTTTTCCTTCTCTCTCTCTCTCTCTCTCTCTCTCTCCCCCCCCCCTCCTCCTCCTCCTCCGCCCCCCCTTTCAGGTCGCAGACAATTGCAAAGGTACCTGCCGCGTGTTCCGGTAGCTGAACCAGCAGTAAAAAATCTAATACATTACGAATAGTGCCATTGTGAAGTAGTGCACCACAAAACTATAGAAAACAGTGAACTACTATAAGAGACACTGATACACAAATGATCGACTTGCAAAGCATAGCGATATTACACTGAGAGATGAGATTTGTTCATTTGTGTCCAAGCAAGTAGTAGGCTTCATTTCATTGGCAGAATACTGGGCAACTGCAACATGACAACGAAATAGGTTGGATATAAAAAGCTACAAGCCTTAGACCACGATACATTTAGCGTGTATGTACGACAACTTCTGTATGCAAGCTACGAGGAGGCAGCGAAAATGAAGAGCAGCTCATGAGTTTCAAAATAAATAATTATTTAAATAAAAATGTGTACTATAACGTTTTCAAATCATACTAAAAAGTATGTCACATACAGACTACTAACCCATACAGACAATTATTAAAATTTTTGACTGTAAGCATTTAATACCTATGAAAATAATGGTAAAATTTAAAATGAAAGATGAGCCGGCCGAAGTGGCAGTGCGGTTAAAGGCGCTGCAGTGTGGAACCGCAGGACCGCTACGGTCGCAGGTTCGAATCCTGCCTCGCGCGTGGATGTTTGTGATGTCCTTAGGTTAGTTAGGTTTAACTAGTTCTAAGTTCTAGGGGACTAATGACCTCAGCAGTTGAGTCCCATAGTGCTCAGAGCCATTTGAACCATTTTAAAATGAAAGATGTGGTTGCACGCCAGCAAATAATATGAGGAGGAGAACTATTCATGCAATAATTGTGTAATGCTCGCACCTGACGTTTTTCATTTTAAATTTCATAAGTAATTTCATAGCTATTAAAAATTCACAATCACATGTTTTCATATTTTCTAGTTTCATGTAAGACATGTTACATTAAAAATTTCTCTTTTAAATTATATCCTGATTCTTTTAATGGTGTGTGTGTGTGTGTGTGTGTGTGTGTGTGTGTGTGTGTGTGTGTGTGTGTGATTTATCAAAGAATTTTAAATATTTTGATGAGAATTTGTTATTTAGAAAAATATATGTTTATAGATACTACTAACTTTTTACCCAAGGCGTCACCTGTGTACACAAATGTATACCCCCTCTTTCAGTCTCTCCCCCTCTTTTTCCCCTCTCTCTCTCTCTTAGCTGTGCCCATCTGGCCGCATTACACTTGGACACATTCATATACCGCCCTCACACCAGTTCTGCACAATAGCGAGATGTCAGGCTTCACTAACCTCTTTCAACTCGTACCTCTATCCCTACCGAACAGAAGGATAGGAAAGCAAACTAAAATTGCATTGTAACCCAGTTCGGATCTGTGTTTACAATTTCAAGTCTGTAGCTCATCGGGAAGATAGTTTAAGATCTATTGCACCAATCGTACTGAATATAGACAGACAATAAAGCGACCAAAGAAAAACGTGTTAAAGTAAGTTAGTGAGGGTGTTGCCTCTGAAAAGCACAGGGCCAACATAAATATAAACAGGCTGGTCAGTGAAATGGCAGCGAGACTATTGTAACACTGTGATTTCTCAAATAAACCAGCGTGCGCCACTATTCATCGCTGAGCTGACGCACGATACGCCCTTTGATGCTCTTGTTTTTCCAAAGCCCACATTAAAACTGGGTGCTAAAGACTCTGTTCCATAGAGTTCTAACACTTCCTTTTAAGAAGCACCTCACTGAAGAATTAAAATACCTACGGATACAGTTCTCAAGGAATTGCTAATGAGGTCGTCAGATTGAGTGGATGTTTAACACAAATATAGAACACCCGATAAACAGCTTGAAACTAAGACGGATAAAGAGAAATGCTGGTCCAACATCTGCAAAGATCGGTCGACTATTACGGAAACTTGGTATCCAATGTATTTGCCTCCCGCCGATGTCATCTTTGTAACATTAAAGAGAATCTAGGCCTCAGAAAGATGGGTGTGTATCGCATACCGTGCAAATGTGGCATATCGTACGTTCGACAGACTATTAGAGAAGTCTGGGAGAGATGCAAACAACATCGACAAACCCGGCTAAAAAAAGCAAATCAGCTCTCTAGGCACCATCTCTAATATAATCATGAAATAAAATATGGTGACGTCGAGTCTACCGAATTAAAGATGTCAGAAAACCTGCTAAACAAAGACGGAGGTTTCAATTTAACCAAGTATTTGGGTCTGGAATTCAGTTTGTTAAGATCTTCCCGGCCATTACGCCCACTGGAGCCGGGAAACGCTGAGTAATAATTGTGCGAGCTCTGGAAAACAAAAGAGCATCGAAGGGATCTATACACTGTTGGCATGTTAGATGTTTAGTCTGTAGTCAGTTGTCAAGAACGATATATGCGTTTGCTTACGGATGGTGATTACTAAACTGATGGATCAGTTGCTGTTGGTGAGTCTGCTACGAGTAAAACAAGAATTTACGAGTAGTGTAAGCGTTCCCGAGATGGCTTTGAAGGAGCTGAAAATGGCGGACGTTCAGGACGCCCCAGCACATCCGCAACGAATGAAAACGTGGATGAAGTGAAAGAAATGATTACGAACGATCGCCGAATCACAATCACAATCAGAGAAGTTTATGGTGATAGCGTATCGATTGGCTCATGCCATGAAATCTTTTCGGATGTTGTAGTATAAACGTGTGACAGCAAAACTTGCGCCATGGGTGTTGAATTTCGAGAAAAAACAGCGACCAATGTAAGTTACTCAGGAGTTGCTAAATGAAGTCTACAACGAGGCAAAACTACAGAAACGTGTCATAACAGGTGACGAAACATGGCTGTACGCGTATGGCGACGAAACTACGTACGGCTCAGTGGTCTCACTGGAGGCAGGCTGGATAGACAAGATCGAAAAAGGTTCGGCAAGTGCGGTCGGGTGTGAAGGTTCTGCTCACTGCTTTCTTCGATTTTAATGCGCAGTTCATAAAGAGTGCTTGCAAAAATCCAAATGGTCAATAAGGTTCAAATGGCTCTGAGCACTATGGGACTTAACATCTATGGTCATCAGTCCCCTAGAACTTAGAACTACTTAAACCTAACTAACCTAAGGACATCACACAATACCCAGTCATCACGAGGCAGAGAAAATCCCTGACCCCGCCGGGAATCGAACCCGTGGACCCGGGCGCGGGAAACGAGAACGGGTCAATAAGGAGTACTACCTAAAAGATAATCAAAATTTGCGGAAAATTCATGCGAAAAAGACGCCCGGATCTGTTATGAAACAATTTGAGGCTGTTGCATCACGATAATGTACCTGCTCACATCTCATTGCTTGTTCGTGAATTTTTGACGAACAACAACACTAATGATGCTTCAGCCTTCATATTCGCCAGATATGGTCCCGTGTAACTTTTTTCTGTTTCTAAAAATAAAGAGAATCTTAGAGACACCGTTTCATAAGCATAGATTACAAGTGCTTAGCTGAAAGAGCTAAGTACTATCCCAAAGACAGAGCTTCAGAAGTATTTGGTGGATTAGAAGAAACGCGGGCAAAAGTGCATAGTATCTATTGGTAACTTTAGTGAAGGAGATAACATGAATGTAGACGAATAAATAAATTTCTTTCCAAAAAAAAAAAAAAAAAAAAAAAAAAAGATTCCTCGAACACACCTCGTACACACAATTTAACTGCCATGACTGACTTCAGCATTGGAGGGTCACACGATCTTCTGGTGCCAGTTCTACACAGACTACATAGCTGCAAAGTGAACAGCGTGCTTTTTTTTTAAGGGGTGGCTATATTTTAATAAAATTAGCTTAATTCCGTATGGTTTTTTTTTCCAAACTACACTACTGGCCATTGAAATTGCTACACCACGAAGACGACGTGCTACAGACGCGAAATTTAACCGACAGGAAGAAGATGATGTGACATGCAAATGATTAGCTTTTCAGAGCATTCACACAAGGTTGGCGCCGGTGGCGACACCTACAACGTGCTGACATGAGGAAAGTTTCCAACCGATTTCTCATACACAAACAGAAGTAGACCGGCGTTGCCTGGTGAAACGTTGTTGTGATGCCTCGTGTAAGGAGGAGAAATGCGTACCATCACGTTTCCTACTTTGATAAAGTTCGGATTGTAGCCTATGGCGATTGCGGTTTATCGTATCGCGACATTGCTGCTCGCGTTGGTCGAGATCCAATGACTGTTAGCAGAATATGGAATCTGTGGGTTCAGGAGGGTAATACAGAACGCCGTCCTGGATCCCAACGGCCTCGTATCACTAGCAGTCGAGATGACAGGCATCTTATCCGCTTGGCTGTAATGGATCGTGCAGCCACGTCTCGATCCCTGAGTCAACAGATGGGGACGTTTGCAAAACAACCACCATCTGCACGAACAGTTCGACGACGTTTGCAGCAGCATGGACTACCAGCTCGGTGACCATGGCTGCGGTTACCCTTGATGCTGCATCACAGACAGGAGCACCTGCGTTGGCGTACTCAACGACGAACCTGGCTCTTAGGGACTTAACTTCTGAGGTCATCAGTCCCCTAGAAACCAATCTAACCTAAGAACATCAGACATATCCATGCCCGAGGCAGGATTCGAACCTGCGACCGTTGCGGTCACGCGGTTCCAGGCTTGAGCGTCTAGGACCGCTAGGCCACCCCGGCCGGCAAATGTAATCACATGTCAGTTCTAGTATAATATTTTTGTCCAGTGAATACCCGCTTATCATCTGCATTTCTTCTTGGTGTAGCAATCTTAGTGGCCAGTAGTGTACATTCAGAATAACTGCTTAGAGAGTTTCCAATACAACGGTTGTTGTCTTTTCGAGCGGAAACCAACCTAAAAAGTAAGACAAGTCAGTTTCAGAAACGCGTCGCTTTCCGCCTGTGACGGCGAGCACGCAACGCAGGCTGGATGCGACGGCTTCCCCGCCGTGCAGTGACTGCAGTCGAGTGACGGCCAGCTGCTTAGTGGACACGCTGGAGTGAAACCGCCGAAATTACTGTAATGGAGAAGATCCTTCCCCTACCAGGGACGGCAGCAGTTCAGCATCTGCCAGTACATGTCCGTCTGGTGTTTCGTGCGACAGGCAACGAATCCTTCAGCTGTCTCCGCCATTTGAGAAAATTGTATCCATTGTGCTGCCGACGCCGTGATTAGCGTTTTTGGGAAACAATACTTTCCAGTCTCCTGAGTTTTGACCTTCAAAACGTTAACTGCAAGTTCACTTACAAGCACTTCATAGCAATTTCTTCACCGCTCAGGTAAATAATAATAATAAGAAGCCATTGACCCTCGATTGAGGTTTCTATATATTATGTCTGGCATGAAACCAAGGAACATGAAATGTTACAGAAAGTACAGGAGTCAATTATATGAACTATAAACGATTGTAATAATAATAATGTCGTGTGACTAGGGCCTCCCGTCGGTTAGACCGTTCGCCGGATGCAAGTCTTTCGATTTGACGCCACTTCGGCGACTTCCTCGTTGATGGGGATGAAATGATAATGATTAGGACGACACAACACCCAGTCCCTGAGCGGAGAAAATGGCCGACCCAGCCGGGAATCGAAACCGGGCCCTTAGGATTAACATTCTGTCGCGCTGACCACTCAGCTACGGGGGAGGGGGGGGGGGGGGGGGGGGAGGGGCGGACGATTGTAATGCAAGCAATCGAAAACTGTGGTACAGTCATGAGAAACACATGAAAAATGTACAAAGTAACATAAAGAGATGTGACCAATGTAAAATTACATTAACATCAGAAGACCAAAAGGCCTAAAATTGGAGTACCTTTACACTTATCGGCAAACTAAATGCGACACTATAATTTTTTTCATGCAATCACCCCTGAAGCCTTAAGAGTTCACGTTGTTCCTAAAATGAAGTGCGAACCTTATTCCAAACTACAGATCACCAAAGCTATAAACTCTCCAGTAATTACGCTTGTACATCATAATTCTGTGCATATTAGCCGATATGAGATAGGGGAGACGCAGAACTCGAAGGTAAGCAACGAAACGTTGAAGAGCTGTGACCATGGGCCCACTATCAATGCCCTGTCTCTCTTAGACTTTCACGATGCTCAATTATATCTGTGTCAGAAATTATAGGATGCACATTGATTTTATTCAATAATTTTGATGAACGACGCTTCTGCAGTATAGTCTCTGTTTATTAGGAAAGAATTACAACGTAACAATACTTCATTCGCATTCGCGTTCGTTATTTTCACAATACTATTTCCCTCAAGTTACTGCCGTTCTGGAAATTTCCGCATGAGAATTATTGAAGTTCGGATGAAATCTCGTATTGAGTAGTTAATATTTCACATCTTGTACACGTGATTGTCAGTCTTCAGGAATCTGAAAAAGTCTCATTTACAGCAAAATAAAGTCCAATGAATGTCCTCTCCCTAAAGAGCTTGGCTCCCTCCCCGAGCGATATTTATGGTACCCTTGCAAATCATGGAATAACAGTGCATCAACAATAATTCGTTGTATGCGACTGCAGGCTTCCTAAGCGTATTTCAGCTATAAAATCTTCACGGCTTATCAGCAGAGTGGCGTCGTCTTCTAGTCGCAACGTTTCAATGGATTGCGTATCCATCATCTTCAGACGAAGTCTTTTAAATTTTTCTAGAATCGATAGTTGTTTTAAGGATGTACCTGGATAAGTTTAGAAGAAAAATCAAATAAAGACTGTGTTATATTACGAGGATATAAAATATGCAGACTGGAAATATCACGAATGGGTTCTTGCAAAACTGAAATTTATTTATGAAATCTTCACTGGTTATCAGCCTTTGCATGAAGATGGATACGCAACCCATGGAAACGTTGCGACTAGAAGACGACGACACTCGGCTGATAACCCGTGAAGATTTCAATAATTCGTTGATCGGTAAGTTTTTCCCAACGTTAACACATCAGTCCCATACTTCTACAAAAACTGAGCTAAGCTTCACCAAACCCTAAAAAAGGAGACAAATAAAAAATTTAAAATAAACCAGATCGTCCTTATTGCCACTATTTATAGTTTAACGATAAGCTGCGAGCTTCTTGACGTCAAGCGCTATTGTGACAAGGAAGTATCTTTACAACTAGTATCTACTATTTTCCTTCTGATCCGTATTGCACTGGCCTACAAGCAAAGAAATTTCTGAAAAATGTTTTTCAACCGTAATAAGTAACAATGCTTACGGTAGCGTATGGTTTCGTGTTGCAGCATCTTCGGCTGTGGAATGGAACCATCAGTTACCACTACTGGCAGAAGCCAGGCGTTATACGACTAACTAAGGTCTACGTATTCAATGTCACCAATCCTGATGGCTTTCTCAATAACGGCGAGAAGCCAATACTCGTCGAAGTGGGTCCTTTTGTCTACAGGTAAGTCTCATTTCTTCATGTGTTCCTTTAGTCATTTACGTCTAGCTTTCAAAATTTGTTTTTAAATCTAGTACTAAAATTAGTGACTCTTGAAAACAGTAATGAAGTAAGTCTTTTATTCAGGACAATTTTTTATTTATCTGCGGCGTATTCACAACCCATAGGAAGACAAGTGAAAATATTGCAAAAAGTAATTTATTTGTTAAAAATTTTCTAGACGTTATCGGAAATGGTTAATTAGGCACTGGAAAGAACTAGCGAGGGGAAAATTGTATCTGAACAGCTTATTGATAATGCTGGGTGTAATGGGTACGGAGGACTGCAAAGATTAGCACGACGTATTTGATGTCGAAGTCAGGTACTCTCATAAAAAAAAAAGGAAATGCATCGGAGTTTATGAACTGGACCTGTAAAATGTCTCCAAACCGGTTCTACAGCGTGAAAGATATGCTCACAATTGTGCTGTATGCTTTACAGTCCAGGATGAAGATTTTTCAAAAGTGGTTATAAAATACCGCTTAATTCATATAGCTAATTGGCTGAGTTTGCTATTGGTTACTAATCAGTGTATGTGTATAACATGTCACTCTATTTTTTACTGTTTTCAGCTTCAGTCCAAACCCTGTGGAATATGGATAATGCAGAAGGATGCTTCGTTTTCAATGATATTGGAGATGCAGCTCTTTGATTCTGTCAGGAAAGGAAACCGCTCAAAGAAGTAGTTATTGCATACTCAGACAGCGTAGTAATTTGTTATTAAGCAATAGCTCGGACTGTCCTAGTAGAGAGACGGAAATCGATTGTATCATCACGACTTTCGCTTGAAATGGATTAAAGAATCCCCGGGAAACTTCTATCAGGACACGCTGACCATATTGTTACCAAACTCAGAAAAAGGCGCAGGTAACAACGAATTAACAGATACTCACTTGTTACTTTAGAGTGTCCAGTTTTCTTTACATCTCATATTCGAAATTGCCATCGCCTTCTTCAATGTTTTTGTAGCTATTGTAGACCTATACTGCGTTACTAATCCGCGCTAATGCCTACATTCTTTTTTAACCTGCGCATAAACATTTGAGACGCCAACTAACAGTTTCTCCCTTCTGTCGCCTGTAGACTTCGGAACTGAACCAACGCACATTAAAAGATCGACTGACAAAGCCGACTTCTTGACGTGCTGTCATCTATGTTTCCTTTATTTCTGATGTATCTGAACTTCCTGTATTTCGGGAACCGTGGGGAACAGAGCACATAGGTATTTGACTCTTTAAGCTGTTAAGGCATGTCTGTTACCTCCAGAAACAGCCTGGATATGAATACTGTCTCCTCGTATATAGCGCTTTTCCGAATACAGAACCAGATCTGTCGAAGAGGAAGTAGAAATATGAGCTATTAAAAAGATCCATTTAGGTTAGGAAAAGGAACGTTTCACAGACACCTTAATAGTTTTAAAACAAAAGATACCCTCCAGCACACAGTCTGCGTTAGTGTTGACAATTGTTACAACATGTCTGAGGAACGTAGCATTCATTAATGTAAGAATGTAGGGTCATCTCGACTCGTCTTGAAGGAAAGACTAGGTTACAACGTCCCGCCAACAACGAAGCCATTAGAAACTGATTCAAAAATTATGGGGAAGGTATCGGCTGCGTCTCTTCGAAGGAACCATCCCGGAATTCGCATTAAGTGATTAAGGGGAATCATGGAAATCTCTCTTTCCTCAAGAACACCCTATACCTTAAGACTTTGCGCATTTGCATAGTAAGCACACGGTACTATTTCAATGCGTTCTTAAGGCATTATAGTATTTACACCACCTTTAATTCAGTAGTTCAACATGTTTTCCCACCGTCAACTATCACCAAACAAAACTCCTAGAAACATCTTGTAAGATGTTTGTTTGATGCTACAGCCACTTCATTCTTTCATTACATGGCACATGGTATTTTTTATTACTCTTTGAACCTCATCCATACTGTTTTCTTCTTCTTTACCTCCATGCATTCGGCTGTAAATCATATTTCTGCTACTTCTGTTGTCCAGAGACCGTGTGCTGTAAATTAGCTTGTTTGTATCCTTTAATAAAAATGTTAGTATCACCTGCAAGAAAGACTCCTCCTGCTGTCTACAAACAAAAAAATAACGTTTACTTTCATGGCATGTCAACCACTTACTGTCTATTTGCAAGATAAAACTTAAATCACTTATTGCCAAGTCCATGAGTGCTGTATATGTAAAATTTCCTAAGTAGCAGATCATGATTAATCATATCAGAGGTTTTAGATAGGTCTAGAAACACCTCACAGTTTAATTAAACTTGATGTGTGGCATTCAAAGCTTGCTGCAAGGGTTTAGTTTAATTAGGTTTATGTTCCATGGATCATTTGTAAAATTAATCGTAACGAGTCGTTTTACACTCGTAGTACACATTCTTAAGTAAATGTGGCTACATGCTGATCATTTACAAGTTGTCTTTTTTTACGAGTAATTTACTAATTCCCACCCATCACCATTTAAATATTAGATAAATGGAAATTCTTCTACGGAACAGAAGAGGTTGTCAAGAACAAGCTTTTCGGTTTTTCATCAAATTTACCTTCTCTATCTGCCCGACATTTTATATCATTGGCGAGGTGATTATCTCAGAAAGGACTGCACAATACTGCCCCTAAAACTGTTACAGTCAACTCTTATGTGGAATAACAGGAGTCACTTTTTCGTCTGGTGCTGTAGTTGTGTATGTCATTGCTCATTTTGCGCTATAGTGGGTTATTTACAGTAAGCATATATTTTTAAACAGTAGTCAGAATGCATTACTTCTTAGACAGGTGTCTACAAGGTGATCGTAGTGAGTACTACATATTAGTCGTATCATATCTCACTACGGAAGTCGAAACATTTGGCTCTGGAGAGGAGTGTGTGGCAGAACAGTGGCACAGATTTAGACGGATATATTCCTAGTACACGAGTGTCCAAAACTTAAGCATACTAACGAAAAGAGGACCATTGCCTTATCAGGATGCCGGAAGGATTACTGAACAAGCTATAGCTTAATCATAACACATTTGGCATACAGCAGTGCCCGAGACATTATGTTAGAAAAGTTCTAATAGCTAAGGTACACATTTGTAATAAAATAACACAACCGGAAAATCTCGTCCGCAACAAAAGAAGCGTTTAATGCTGCACAGCGACTCTTAAGAGGTAGTTAGAAAGCTCTCTCGGCAGTCGATCCCATTCCTCAGCAAAAGCGGTGCAGAGGTCTGGAAGTGGCCTTGGTGGAGGCTAGTGGGATTCAATTCACCTCTCTAATGCATCCCAGGCTTATTCTGTAGAACTCAGATCTGGAGACTTTACTGAAAGTCCATGTGACAGAGGTCTTCACCTTCAAGAAAACCACCCAGCTGACCATTCATTCTGTACCTCTGAGCATTTACAGTATACCCCCAACGATGTGCAGTTCCTTACAGGCATTCCATGTGATGTTTACCATCACCACCAAACTAGTCTCTTTCCACTATGTCCCTGGGGTTGTATCGGCTATCAAATTTTCCAGAAAATTTTTTAAGTTATTTCGTCTTTCTTTCAGCTTTACAACTTTATTTTGCAATTGAAATCTCGACGTTAAGCCATTTTTAAGCAACTACAAAACATAATACAATGTAATAAGAAAATGTACAGTGGGATTAACAATAGGTACAATCAGATTTGTAGTTATTTGAAATTCTTATATTATATTTACAAGATACTGAGATACAGGCAGAGATAACAACGTAATATGCACAACTGCGCACCAAGGAACAAGTAAACAGCGCTACTAGTCAATATTCCATTTCATGTCCTGCGATTTTGAGTGGACTGTAAATGTCGCAGAACTAAAAATGTATATTTACAGTATATTTGAGAGAATGTCTAAAACTGTCTAGAAATTTTTTCATCCTGTTCACTCAGTACGTATTGCGGCTGTTCTTTAAATGCGCTACATATTTCAGTTTCTTCTAGAGCGCCCATCAATCTACCTTTCTCTAATCTGTGCTGGAGTGAGCGGGATACACACGGTTGGACGTATCGCAAACAAGACCTGTTGTTCCGAACCTGCGATACACAGTTCGTAGTTAAACAGCAACTTCTGAGGCAGCTGCAAGCTATGCACCCAGTTTTCTTGCAGGTGTACTCAGATTTAGTCGGACAATTACGATCTTAAGGTCCTACTGTGGGGTGGTTATTCTTGGTCGGCCTTGTACTGGCCTACGACGAACATCTCTTGTGTCCTTAAAACGTCACCAAAGCCTCGAAATCACTCTGTGGCACATCCAAGGATACCGAGACTTCGATCTGTATCTGCCTGTTTCTAGACTGTCGAGGATTCTGTCTTGCAAAGTAAGATCCAAACAGCGTCTTTGTGGCATTATGTTGTCAACTCTACCAAGAGACCACACTCTGCTCACTACGAACTGACAAGACTGAAACATGAGTGGTCTCATGAATTGTTTGTTTTTACCTTCGGTTTCCCCGCTGTTCACAACATAAAGTAGTCCCTCCCTATACAAAGCGAGCAAATAAGATTTGTATGTAAACATTTGCGGTGATGTTGGCTGATTGGTTCAAATGGCTCTGAGCACTATGCGACTTAACTTCTGTGGTCATCAGTTGCCTAGAACTTAGAACTAATTAAACCTAACTAACCTAAGGACATCACACACATCCATGCCTGAGGTAGGATTCGAACCTGCGACCGTAGCGGTCGCTCGGTTCCAGACTGTAGCGCCTAGAACCGCACGGCCACTCCGGCCGGCTTGGCTGATTGCTCACCTTTCCTAGTTTCACTTTCCTCTTTTCCGCAATTGTGTCACTTTTGGACGGTAATATATTACATTTAATGCTCAGAGTGAACTTCCATGATATAATGCCACTGTAAAGAAACATATGAAACAACGGATGCCGGCCGTGGTGGGCGAGCGGTTCTAGGCGCTTCAGTCCGGAACCGCGCTGCTGCTACGGTCGCAGGTTCGAAATCTGCCTTGGGCATGGATGTATGTGATGTCTTTAGGTTAGTTAGGTTTAAGTAGTTCTGGGTTCTAGGGGACTGATGACCTCAGCTGTTAAGTCCCATAGTGCTCAGAGCCATTTTTGAAACTACAGCAAACAAGTGTAAAATAAAGCATAGGGCATGATAGGTACGTGGTTCTTGCCCCACAGCAATTCCTTCCAGACACTGAGTGATATGTGTATAAAATTGGATTGAAATTGGTCCAGTGCTTCAGGTGGAGATGTGGAACATCTATTCATCTGTACATTGATTCATTCGTTCACTCATTGATTCATTTATTCATTCATTCATTGGTTCATTTATTCATTGATTCATTTATTCATTCATTGATTCATTTATTCATTCATTGATTCATTTTTTCAGTCGTTCATTCATTTGTTCAGTCGTTAATTCATTTGTTCAGTCGTTCATTCATTTGTTCAGTCGTTCATTCATTTGTTCAGTCGTTCATTCATTTGTTCCTTCATTGATTCATTTATCCATACATACGCATACATTTTTATGATATGTATGGAAGTAAGGCAACTGTTTACACATGACATTTTTAGTTACTTTAAGGAAGGAAGACGATAGATTGAATATCATTATTTCTGTGAAGTGACTTATTATTGGCAGTTTTAGGTCTGCTGGAAACATTGGTGTGCTGACAGTATAGTGTGACGGCATCAGATCTAGCCAGAACTAGTTCTAGGCAGCAGGGCTCCACCATTAGTAAGTAGGAGGCCGGTCGCTCACCTGCTACCTGTCTGGTGCGGGCTGCCGTATCCCGCCGTGCCATTTCCGAGCCTGCGCGCTGAGCGGAGAAAGCCCGCCCGCCGTCCGTCCGCGCGGCACTTCCGCAATTACCGCGACGCCCGGGGCGCCGCCGGCCGGCGCGCGGGTCCGCGTGTGTCTCCAGCCGCCTTACGCAAGCTGCTTACCTAAGCGCGAGGACCCCGCCTGTATTAACGGCAGAGCCGGGCCGGAGGGGGCCATCGACGCAGACACGAGGATGACCCGGGTCCCGCTGTAAGACACTTCCAGGATTACTCGAGAAGGAAGGAAGGAATGAAGGAAGCAGGATCAAGGTTTACTGTTGCGCCCTCGGCGAGATCGTCGTAGATAGAGCACATAGCAGTAACCAGAATGGAAAAATGCTCCTATCGTAGCACAAAAAAGGCAAATATATACTGGGCAGAGTAACAGATGGAAAAGAAGGCACATTTAAATCAATACATCTTGTATCAGTTGCTCGGCCACCATTGACCACATGTTTGCAATTGGTGAGAGATGTGGAGAATGTGCTGGCCAGGGCAGCAGTCAAACATTTTCTGTATCCAGAAAGGCCCGTCCAGGACCTGCAACATGCGGTCGTGCATTATCCTGCTGAAATGAAGGGTTTCGCAGGGATCGAATGAAGGGTAGAGCCACGGGTCGTAACACATCTGAAACGTAACGTCCACTGTTCAAAGTGCCGTCAATGCGAACAAGAGGAGACGTGTAACCAATGCCACCCCATACCATCACGCCGGGTGAGACGCCAGTATGGCGATGACGAATACACGCTTCCAATGTGCGTTCACCGCGATGTCGCCAAACACGGATACGACCATCATGATGCTGCAGACAGAACCTGGATTTATCCGAAATAATGACGTTTTGCCATTCGTGAACCCAGGTTTGTCGTTGACTACACCATCGCAGGCGCTCCTGTCTGTAATGCAGCGTCAAGGGGTAACCGCAGCCATGGTCTCCGAGCTGATTGTCCATGCTGCTGCAAAACGTCGTCGAACTGTTCGTGCAGATGGTTGTTGTCTTGCAAACGTCCCCATCTGTTGACACAGGGATCGAGACGTGGCTGCACTATCCATTACAGCCAAGCGGATAAGATGCCTGTCATCTCGACTGCTAGTGATACGAGGCCGTTGGGATCCAGCACGGCGTTCCGTATTACCCTCCCGAACCCATAGATTCCATATTCTGCTAACAGTCACTGGATCTCGACCAACGCGAGCAGCAATGTCACGATACGATAAACCGCAATCGCGATAGGCTACAATCCGAACTTTATCAAAGTCGGAAACGTGATGGTACGCATTTCTCCTCCGTACATGAGGCATCACAACAACGTTTCACCAGGCAACGCCGGTCTACTTCTGTTTGTGTATGAGAAATCGGTTGGAAACTTTCCTCATGTCAGCACGTTGTAGGTGTCGCCACCGGCGCCAACCTTGTGTGAATGCTTTGAAAAGCTAATCATTTGCATATCACAGCATCTTCTTCCTGTCGGTTAAATTTCGCGTCTGTAGCACGTCATCTTCGTGGTGTAGCAATTTTAATGGCCAGTACTGTAGTTCCCTCCTTTGACATCCATAACTCTGCCCTGGACATATTCGCCATTCTTCTTGTTATGATAGGAACATTTATTATTTTGGATCCAAACTCTGCCATAATTTAGACACTATACCGTCATATTTCTGTTCATTCGAATGGCGGCTGATCCGCTAAAACTCTTTTTTTATTTTCTTTCAAACCATGTTGCTTAACTTGCGTCAACGGATAAAGATTTCACAAAACAGGACGACCATTAATCACACATATTTACAAAATTTACAAAATAAGAACTGATTCGCATAAATTTGAAACATAGAAGTGGTACACATCAAAATTCTCAAAAAAACTGGCATTTTGCATTTTTCACACGTAAATCCGAACGTTGTACGTACAAATGACGCCATTAATTAATTTCAGGTCAATTTAGTAATTTCATGCCAGTTAAAATCTTTTCCAAAAGTAATTAATACATTCGCACCATTTTCCGGGGCGACAGCTCCTGTTCGTCATCCAAACCTTGCTTAATATACTGTAACGTAGCTGCAGTAAGACAGATGTTCGAATGGCTATAGAAATGGCCACTGGTCCGGGAAAAACAAAAAAACTGTATACTCCCTGTTCGAGAGGACATAGAAGCCGAACTCAGAGACTCCCCCTAGCCAACAGCGATACTGCGCGCTGCCTTTTCAGACCTACAGGTTCCGCACTGTGGCGGTTTCATGTTGCTGATTGGTCTGGTGGACGCCACTTCGTCGACTTCAGTGTCCCTAGTCTACCCTAGTCATCCAGTCAGCGAAAGGGAACCAACAGTGTGACTTGGACTCCGAACCACCTGTCATTGCTGGCAACTCACTTCTTTGAAAGATGGAGGCTAGATTAAAGGTAGACTCAATGTTTCCGGGGTCCGACCGGGATTCGATTTACAGGTACGTGCTTTACCACTAGACTACCAGGCCCGAGGGTGGCACGGAAAATTGGCCATTTACGTATTTTTTTGAAAGGTAGCATTCGCCTCCACGGATGTAGGGAAACCACGAAAACGTAAACGTGGATAGCTAGAAGGGAACTTGATGTCCGTCGTTATTCTCAAAGTTTGTGTTCGGTTATGGCGACATTATGGTGTAATCAAAAGATGCGACAGTGACAATACTCAATCGGCACTCCTGAGTAACGACGTACTTCTATCGTGCCAATACATTTATCACAACTTTTTTATGTTTCATCAGTATTATTTACAGCTATTTAAGCATATAATCAGAAACACTGGAAAATTAGCGCTATAACAATGTTTACTCAAGGTACTTAGGTGCAGTGTCGGTAGTTCGAAGTCCATTTGGAAGTACAATCATGTTGCTGTTATAGTCTAGGGGTTCCCAAAATTTTAGATGTGTTTAAGTAAAATCCAATTGCTATTGATCCCAGTGTTTGTTCTCTATTTGGTTACATGTTCCAGAAATCAAACTTCACATAATATTCATTTTTAAACAAATAACACAGGACAAAATGCTTCTTATGATTCCCTTTACAAAATTAATGAGACATATCAGAATTCTCAATAACAAGTGATAATACATCTTGAGCGTTTGACAGCTTCGTAAAAACGTTCAAGCGGCCACTCAGAAACGGTGTTGACAAAGGTGTTAATCTTTTGGCTTCCTAACTTCGAACAAGGAAGCGATACAAAAACTGGACATGGAACGGTAGTAAAGATAGAGTCCGACCCAACGGTTGAGCAGTCATCTACGCTATGCAACTCTCTCTCCTTGTATGTGGCGGGACGCTTGTTTTCGCGCACAGCAGCCTTGTTGGCTAACTTCAAACTCGCAAACGGCACAACTTACCTAATTTCTTTCTACAACTATCTCTCAGCACAACAGCGGGAATGACCCTCGTCTTTTTCCGATCACTTGCTCCGCGGACGTACGACAAACTGCAGCTAGAAGACCATAAAGTCCTTTTGCTTAATTTGTAAGGAATCGTACAGTCCAGTTGCCGTTACTGTGTTGAGCAATTTTACTTGGGTTTCTATTCGGTAACCAGTCTCTGTATCTATCATTTCAGTTTACATTTGATGACCGAAAGGAGGAAATTGAGTATGATTATTTGCTGTACAACCATTTCAGAAGACCGAAAACTCTATTCAGCCTTTGCTCTGTGATTTTGGGTTTCAGAACAATTATTGAGTGACTGAATAGCTGATTTTTTTATGTTTGCTGATTTTAATTAAGTGGAAAAATCTTACTTTTCATCACACCGATTAACAAAAGTTTACATTCGAATACATAAGACACTTTTCGCATATCTCTCCTCACGATCCTTTTCACTTCATTCAGCTTTTGTTTCCCAACAGAGCTTTTACTTCGTTCTAATCTATGGTGAAGCTATGTTTGCATTCGAAGCAACATTCTAACACGGTTATTGAACCACGGTGGGTCTTCCCCATCATCACAATCTTTCGTGGCACATACAGGTCTAAGGTGTGACGCACAATACTTTCGTATTTTATCCAGTGACACCCACCATCTCAGAGACAACTGACTGATAATAATTGTTAAGATATTCTGCAATTTGTTTCATTCTAGGCTTGCTAAACACAAATATTTTCCTACATATCTTAAAATTCCATCCTTAGTAATAGATGCTACAACAGCGTACTGGAGACATATTCTTTTCTCTGTGGTAACTCAATAGCAGTCAGTATTTGAGTGTATTAGTTGTTAGCTGATCTAAAAACTTTAACCGCAATACCAAGTTTTCTCTTGTGCATTCTGCAGTAACATCTACAGACCTATAAAAGCATTTTATTACAATGTTTGGCCTATCTCTGACGCACACATTCGCCCAGATTATTTCGCATTCGGAAACTAGGTGTTATCGAGCTGTGACAGTTGGTAGCACAGTCTGACCTTGTTACATACAGACGATGTAAGCCGTAGTACTTCGCAACTTTATTGCGTGATCTTCGCCTCTTAAAGACGTAAAAGTCCGATCTAGAGTGACACAACTTTGTTGTCGAAAGGGGAATCCTTACACATCATTTTGCTCTCAAGGTATTCCCGAGCACGTCACAGACGTCCATGCATAGTAAACAAAGAAAATAATTAGCTTCCAGTCTTGCAATACATACAAGAATAATACGTGTGAAATATATTACCGTTCTAAGTCAATTGAAATGCCACTATAGAAATAACATAAAACAATTTGTAGATTACACCAGCTAGATAACATGAGAGTTATCAGCTATAGCATTTTGTATTGTTTATCTTATCAAGTCTTCGCTGTCTGCGCTGTTTCTCAAAAATTCACTGCGTTATATGACGGAGAAATGCAAAACCAACACGCCTCGAGGCAATGAAGATCAGGTTCCGGATTGTAGTCCACGTCGGACCCACAGTTCGTCTGCCAGAAAGTTTCACAGTTGACCACCCTCCGCTGTATAGCGAAAATTCGTTCTTCAAACAATCCTCTAGGCTGTGATTAATCCATTTCTTCATAATATCCTTTCTTCCAGAAGTGCTAGACCGAAAGTTTTTCAGGAGGGAGGTACTGGGGAAAGTAAAGCTTTGAGCAAAGTCGTAAACTGCGCTTGAATAATTCAGTAGCTAGAGCGTTTGCCCGCTAAAGACAAAGGTCCGAGGTTCGAATCCCAATCCGAGGCCAACTTTCGATCGGCCACGAACTTCAAAAGTAGCGTAAATCCACTGCAGAATGAAAATTCATTCTGCACTCTTGTATTCAGTTGCTTAATGTCATTGCTCCAGATCTTTCATAAATAGCTTCAGTATTCCTACGGAAATAAAACCATTTGTGGCTAATTCAGAGGCTTTTTTTCCGTCCGTTGTGGCCGAGTGGTTCTAGGCGCTTCAGTATGGAACCGCGCGACTGCTATGGTCACGGTTTCGAATCCTGCCTCGGGCATGGATGTGTGTGATGTCCTTAGGTTAGTTAGGTTTAAGTAGTTCTAAGTTCTAGGGAACTGATGACGTCAGATGTCAAGTCCCATAGTGCTCAGAGCCATTTGAGCTTTTTTTTTTTTTTTCTTCAGTATAATCAGAACGCTGTCGTCGCAGCTGAAGTGTCATATGGAAGCGGAATGGAGCACATTACGTTCAAGATTACTAAAACTGAAACTAAAAAATTCTCAAATTATGGTAACTCTTTCGTCGTAGAAGAGAATATTCTTGACGTGGTATGCGAGTAACTAAAAATACTTTCGTTTTACGCTGATTCGTAACCATAATAATTTTACCAATCCACACCTTTAGAAATCTGAAACTGCTTGCTCAGGAGATGACAATAAGTTAACACCGATCTACAAGGAAGGAGAAGGCTGGAGTTCTACACCTCGCCGACAGTAAATCGTTGAAGACCAAATAATCGCACAAAGACTTGAAGGAAGTGGAAAAAGGGTGTGGACTAGCCGGCCTAAGTATGGCACATTCGTCAGAATCAAGGAAAAATACGAAGTCTTCAAGCGCTCATTAAAAGCAAAAATCACCAGATGATTTGTCACCAGTTATGGCCGCGCAACGTTTTTATATAAAATACCTGTATAAAATAACTAGGCGTTGAAGTGTCGCCTCAGTCACGATTCGCAAACTTGTAGAAGCGTTTTACATGACTAACACTACACGCAGACAGCTTAGCTTGAGTATACACGTTCTGTCCCGGGGAGGGGGAGGGGAGGAGGGGGGGGGGGGGGTAACGGGCTGGTGGCAGGAAGAGCAACCAGCCACGCCTTAAAGTAGCTATGCCACATACCGTAATAACCACAGCGACGCTGCGCAGATGCGGGACAAAGGCACAAAAAAGATAATCACTTTTTAAAAATCCAGAATTTTGAACGATACGACATGTGAAGGTGGTCATGGTTTGTCAAACAGTTTGTCAGTGTCCTCTTCCTTGTCCAATTCGAGCATGTTCTACGCCTCTAATGACGTAGATGCGAGGTAATTACGCTTCCTTTCTTATTAATAATGGAAATAAATATCTCGACTATGTCTGCGACTATTCAGTTTTCGTGAATCAAACCGTCTAGACTGATTAATGATGTTTCTTTATTTAGAATGAAGTTTCGAATACTGCCATCATCAGATCAAAACTTAGAGCTTGTAAAACAACGCTCAGAATCTGTATCAATAAAACCTATGCTTGAACGAGGTGTCAACTCATGTCCCGCATAAGCATAGACTTGATTGATAAACAAATGTTGTTTTAAAAGTTTTAACTATTGTTCCGATGGCAGGACCCGAAATAATTATGTATATTAAGTGTCCTAGATTGCTTTATTCACAGTCGACGTCACTTTGAACATAAATTTTCTTGAGGTTTGTTTCCACGAGGAACAGCGTATCCACGAACGAGTCAATGAGTTCCTAGATAGGAGGAAGGGCAACGGCAACATCGGTCGTAATTTTTAATCTGTTCATTGCAGACCGATTTCAGCTACTGTGCAGCTATTTTCAGGGCAATTATATCGTAAGATATTACATATATTATTTATAACACTGTTGTCTATGCTATTACACCACTGACCATTAAAATTGCTACACCAAGAAGAAATGCAGATGATAAACGGGTATTCATTGGACAAATATATTATACTAGAACTGACATGTGATTACATTTTCACGCAATTTGGGTGCATAGATCCTCAGATATCAGTACCCAGAACAACCACCTCTGGCCGTAATAACGGCCTTGATACGCCTGGGCATTGAGTCAAACAAAGCTTGGATGGCGTGTACACGTACAACTGACCATAGAGCTTCAATACGATACCACGGTTCATTAAGAGTAGTGACTGGCGAATTGTGACGAGCCAGTTGCTCGGCCACCATTGACCAGACATTTTCAATTGGTGAGAGATCTGGAGAATGTGCTGGCCAGGGCAGCAGTCGAACATTTTCTGTATCCAGAAAGGCCCGTACAGGACCTGCAGCATGTGGTCGTACATTATCCTGCTGAAATGTAGGGTTTCGCAGGGATCGAATGAAGGGTAGAGCCACGGGTCGTAACACATCTGAAATGTAACGTCCACCGTTCAAAGTGCTGGCAATGTGAACAAGAGGTGCCAGAGACATGTAACCAATGGCACCCCATACCATCACACCAGTATGGCGATGACGAATACACGCTTCCAATGTGCGTTCACCAAGATGTTGCCAAACACGGATGCAACCATCATGATGCTGTAAACAGAACCTGGACTCATCTGAAAAAATGACATTTTGCCATTCGTGCACCCAGGTTTGTCGCTGAGTACACCATTGCAGGTGCTCCTGTCTATGATGCAGTATCAAGAGTAACCACAGCCATGGTCTCCGAGCTGATAGTCCATGCTGCTGCAAACATCGTCGAACAGTTCGTACAGGTGGTTGTTGTATTGCAAGTGTCCCCATCTACTGACTCAAGGATTGAGACGTGGCTGCACTATCCGTTACAGCCATGCGGATAAGATGCCTGTCATCTCGACTGCTAGTGATACGAGGCCGTTGGGATCCAACACGGCGTTCCGTATTACCCTCCTGAACCCACAGATTCCATATTCTGCTAACAGTCATTGGATCTCGACCAACGCGAGCTGCAATGTCACGATACGATAAACCACAATCGCAATAGGCTACAATCTGACCTTTATCAAAGTCGCAAACGTGACGGTACGCATTTCTCCTCCTTACACGAGGTATCACAACAACGTTTCACCTGGCAACGCCGGTCAACTGCTGTTTGTGTATGAGAAATCGGTTGGAAACTTTCCTCATGTCAGCACGTTGTAGGTGTCGCCACCGGTTTCAACCTTGTGTGAATGCTCCTAAAAGCTAATCATTTGCATATCACAGCATCTTCTTCCTGTCGGTTAAATTTTGCGTCTGTGGCACGTCATCTTCGTGGTGTAGCAATTTTAATGGCCAGTAGTGTATATTCCGGATGTATCATCATTAGTTGGGTATATTGTACTTAAGATAGCTACACGGTAGCTGAATTTGATGTGCAATAAACCGATCAAGATTTACGATTGATGCTGCCCTTCCTCCGATCTTGGTTTAATCTTCTGTCTTTGCTTCCTACCTGTTGTCGGCATTTCAAAGGTGTCTCTAGCCGGAGACATTGCCTGGACAGTCGCGTACAGATGAGACAAGTGTCCACTTTGCAGCTAACGAGAAAGCCGGCGGAGGTGGGCGACAGCGAAAGTGGTCAGCCCGTCCGGGGGCGGCCGCGCACACACGGCACGAGCCCGCGAACTTCCGGCACCGCGGAGGGCGACAATGCAGCAAACCTCCAGCCGAGATACGATACAAGCTGCATTACTGCGAGGCAGCCAGCAGGAGGGCATGACTCGTATGACTGAAACGGAGAAACGTTCAACAGCTTCAGACCAAGATCATATCGTAAGACGCATTTTCTGACGCTACCCCAAGCTGTCGAGAGGCCTTGTTCACGTATAGGCATAATATAAAATTTTAAGTTGTCTATGACGTACAGCAGACCAGACTATAATGAACTGAGTGTTTATTTTATTGGTACTTATCTGTAGAAATAGCCTAAGCGCGTATACACAAGCAACTTGCAGGTCTAAATGGACAATTCGTGTTGGGTGCGTGTTACGTGTCTGCATGTAAATAAGCCACCACACACCACGCAGCGTGGCTGCAGAAACGGGGGGTCGTGGCTCTGACTCCTAATAACGGAATTTAACCAATTCTCGGCGCACTCACTCTAATAAGGGGCAGCCAGATGAAAACCGAACACTCACCGTAATACACAAGTCCATAGGACAGGTGGCCTCACTGTTACGTTTCGATACTGTCACCAATGTGGTAGGGGAATGGCACAGCGCCACATCACAGGTGCATGCAGTTATGTTGTGACCTTCGTTATTGAGGGACTGGTCTAGTGTGTCGGTCCAGCTGTTGACATGAAGACATGCAAAGGAGAGCGCAGAGGTATGATGCGTTTTCTGGTGGCTGTCGGTGCTAAATTCATCGTTTCATATCCCCGACGTTTGTACATTAGTGGCAGCGGAGATTCAGACAAGGTGTGTAGGCACATGATGAAAGACCCCCCGGATATGGAAAGTTAAAATTTATAAAAAATAAATAGCGATCCACCATATTCGTCGGCAGAGACATTAGTTATGAATTCGCGGGAAGACGCAGACAAATGAACAAAAAACATCATTCATTTTTCTTTGTACATGATTTTGTTTCACTCTCTCGTGTGTAGAAGGATGCTTAAGATCTATAGCTCAAAGTACGAAGTACTGTTATGTACTATATGTAAGTCTGAATAAGGGAAGACTTAACAACAGTATTAAGTATTTTTATTGACCGGAAGTGGAGCCAAGCAAGGAGGATTTTCTTTATTTTTTGACACGCACTGGTGTCCTTGAAGTCGGCTGCCTGTATCTACAATTGAAATGTAAGAGGGGAAATCCGAATGGCCTAAATTCGTACACGCAGAACATTTATAATAATGCAGTTGTACTATACTTTCAACTTCTTTCCATTTATTTTTATTTATTATAATACAATGGGCGTAGATCACTGCAAGACAATCTTATTCCTTATCCGGGGAGACCGACGAATCACAAGGATGAAATTCGGGTTCAAGCCAGCCAGCATTACGCATGGCTTGTGCATGCATTACAACAAAATTTTCGCGCAGTGGATGCTGCTTCATTTGACGGAGCAAAAAGTTAGACAGAATGGCGTCAATCCTATCTGCTGTGGTATAGCGAGGAAGGGCATGTGTTTCTGTCCTGTATCGTCGTACGGGACGAAACAATGTGCCACCATTTCGAGCCCAAGAGCAAATGGCAAAGTCGACAGTGTAAACTAGCCACGTCTCACTCATCAAAAGAATTCCACCGCTCGTCACGCAAGTTCAGGTAAGGTCGTGATGACCTCCTTCAACTTCAGGTAGAGTTCCTCGAGCGTAGAACCACAATCAATGCTCAGCACAATGAAGACACTTTACAGAAGCTGCGACGCGCTGTAAAGTCGAAATGCTCAGGAGTGCTATCGGACGGAATCATTTTGTTGCACGATGACAGCCGCCCCCACATTACCAATCGGAATAAGGTTACGCTTCAGCGATTTGTTTGGGAAACACTGCAACATCCTCTGTACAGCCCGGATCTTCGACCGTGTGATTTTCACAACTCTGGCGACCTGAAGAAAGACATGCGTGGACATCGATTTCATAAGACGAGGAAGTGCACGAGTAGGTGCGGTAGTGGATCGGTTAGCGGCCGACTGCCTTCTACGAAACAGGAATTGATCGTCTCATCTCCCAGTAGGTGCGGTGATAACATTTGAATGGAATCATTCCATGGTGGCGTTGTGACGGGTGTTCAGTTATAATTTGACTGCCTCTCATTACAGTACTTGAGTTTGTGCTTTTGTCTCCTCTTACTCTTTATTTGTTGCCTGTTTTAGTTTTTGTGACATATCGCAAAGGTTGCAAGAGGTCCTGGTATTTTTCCTACTACAGTTCTTCCTCAAGGAGACGAAGCATTTGAAAGCAGAGGTATTTAGGTCTTACGATTCCCATACAAAGAAATACGATTTTTGTGGTTCCATACTGAACTCCTTCCAAAGTCAATGAGAGCTTTAGTAATGTCAGCCGGGTTGACAGACTGAACAGGCCTCGTCGTTAACCGGTGAGGTGGATTTGATTGGGGGCAAGCTCGTCTCCACAAATCGCAGAAGCTGAATGTTAACGTTCTCGGCTATTCGGGTGGGTCACTGTGGACACTACTAGTTTTATTAAATTACAGTTGATTCTTTATAATGAAAATCAGTAATGAATACATACATACTGTTAAGACGCGCTTACAAGAGGAACCTGCAAGATGCATTTTGGTGAATACCACACATTCTCATTCGTCTTCCACCTTAAACCTGTATTTTCTTGAATGAACGTTTCACTCTACAGCGGAGTGTGAACTGATATGAAACTTCCTGGCAGATTAAAACTGTGTGCCGGACCGCGACTCGAACTCGGGACCTTTGCCTTTCGCGGGCAAGTGCTCTACCATCTGAGCTACCGAAGCACGACTCAGGCCCGGTACTCACAGCTTTACTTCTGCCAGTATCTCGTCTCCTACCTTCCAAACTTTACAGAAGCTCTCCTGCGAACCTTGCAGAACTAGCACTCCTGAAAGGAAGGATACTGTGGAGACATGGCTTAGCCACAGCCTGGGGGATGTTTCCGGAATGAGATTTTCACTCTGCAGCGGAGTGTGCGCTGATATGAAAATTCCTGGCAGATTAAAACTGTGTGCCCGACCGAGACTCGAACTCGGGACCTTTGCCTTTCGCGGGCAAGTGCTCTACCATCTGAGCTACCGCTCACAGCTTTAATTCCGTCAGTACCTGTGAGGACGGGGCGTGATTCGTGCTTGGGTAGCTCAGTTGGTAGAGCACTTGCCCGCGAAAGGCAAAGGTCCCGAGTTCGAGTCTCGGTCCGGCACACAGTTTTAATCTGCCAGGAAGTTTCTGTATTTTCTTCATAAGTGATGACTTATCGCAAAAAATATAGCAAAAGACATTTAAAAACAAACGTGATAAGGTTCTGAAGATCTCGCGCTAGTCGACCGACCGCCGTGTCATCCTCAGTCATTCATCATCGGATGCTGTACGGAGGAGCATGGGGTCAGCATACCGCACTCCCCGCCATTGTCAACGTTTCGACCTAGTCACTACCTGACAGTCATGTAGCTCCTCAATTAGCATCACGAGGCTGGCTGCACCCAAGGCCACTCCTCCCACCATGGAAACAAACCATGGCTTTATCGGGAATCGAACCGGGGTGGCCGCTTGAGGATACGCAGGCAGACTACAAAACACATTAAGTAGAAATGTGCAAAATATCTCGCGACATTGATTTGGTTGTTTTGAAATATAGTAAGCCACGCGAAAAGCTAAGAAGAGGATCCACGGTAGCTGAGCAGCTCAGGAAGTTGTAAGAACGGATTCGAGACGGCGTAGATTGCGTTGTGCACAAAGTGCTTCAACCGTGAACGTCACCTTCACGTGTGCAGTCAGAGAGCACAGCGGATATCGCAGCTGGAGGCCGGCCACTGTGGTTCCAGTTTACGAGACTGGGCCGAGCGACCGCAGCGAGATAAAAACGAAAGTGGGCTGGCCGGTTCCCGCCCTGGACACGTCTCCCCCCCCCCCCCCCCCACACACACACACAAACACAGAAAGAGCGGTGGAGGAGGGCGAGGAGGAGGAGGAGGTGGACAACCGCTCTACATCAGATAGCGCTCACACGATACGTCCAGGAAGCGAATCAGCCGACACTACTCTTGTGCGAAGGATAATAGCCCTCTGCAGCTGTTAAATACATCACCAAAGTTCTGGATACTTTCTTGCTACGCTTACGAAAGCAAAAATTATGCTATTATGTTTTGGTCTCGTAACTATAGCACAGGTGCAGTGGATAAAAATACCCTACTCTGTAGCTGGAACACCAGCGCGACCGAGTCCCTTGCGGAGTACCAGGTTCAATTCCCAATATCGCAAGGGATTTGGCATAGGTGGGTGCACTGTAAAGGGGCTCTGTCAGCCTCGTGAGGCAAAGTGGCGGGTTACGTACGAGCTACAAGATCGGGAAAGCTGAAAACGGCCGGGAGGGCGGTGTGTTTAGACAACGTATGGGCAACCTTGGTGACCCACGAGCCTGGTTCACATATTAACTTAGCTCGTGAGCCGCCTCGTCACGACGCGGCAGCAGCGCTCCTAGCGCATAGAGTCAAAACTGCAGAGTCAGTGTCATTAATGTTAATGGAGTGAGGCACTAAGATGAACGGCACCTCTTTCCTGACACACCACACCAACACTTCCTGCCGCATAACACGCGTTTTTGGCAGCACATTCGTTTTGTGTTCAACCCATCCCTAGATGTTTCCTTTTATTTACGCGTCTTTAATGTTGTTTCTTTATGTTCAGATCGGCACATTTCGCAAGTAGTCGGTAATTTCCGTGCCACTGTCGCCTACTACCAACGATTGCGACCTATCATTGTGTAGCAAAGACAGTAAATAAAGAGTGTGGGTTGTCAGCATTGATGCAGAGGCGAAAATACTTCTCCCTGCACCCCTTCAATGCAGTGAGCTGTTTCCCACACATATATATATATATATATATATATATATATATATATATATATATATATATATATATATATACAGGATGACCCAAAAGTCAGTATAAATTTGAAAACTTCATAAGCCACGGAATAATGTACTCGTAGATAGAGAGAACAAAAGAAACAAAGTTCACAATAAGTCCGACAGATGGCGCTGGACAGCAAAACGTCAGTGTATAAAAGGAGCTGTAATGAGAGAGAGAATCAGTTGCGCCAGCAGTCGCAGCATGTTAACGTTACCTGAAAAGGCGCTATTAGTGAAGCTGTCTTATCAGAATGGGGAAGGTGCTAGTTCAGCGTTACGATTCTATCGCCATAGGAAGGGGATTCGAACGGGTAAAGGTCCGTTGACAAATGCAGCTGTGGCGAGAATGATTTCAAAGTTCAAAGCCACGGGTTGTTTAGACGATAGACCCCGTAATGGCCGACCGAGCACATGACGTAATGCTGCTGAGACGGTTCAGGAAGAAATGGAGACTGTAGCGGGTTCGTCTATGCAGGGGAAGTCAGCGCTTGTGCAGTCGCACGTCGCACCGGCATTCCATACACTACTGTTTGGTTCGCACTGAGGCGTACCCTCCGATGCAATCCGTACAAAATCCATCGGCATCATGAACTGTTACCTGGCTGTTTAGTGTAGCGGAGGGCATTTGCGGTGTGGGCGTTTAAAAAGATGGTGGAAGATGGCGATTGGCTGAGTAATGAGTTGCGGACCGGTGAAGTTCATTTCACGCTCCGAGGGTCTGTCAACGCCCACAACTGCAGAATTTGGGCTACCGAAAATCCTAGAACTGTCGTGGAAACTCCCATTGCACGACGAGAAAGTCACGGTACGGGTTGGGTTTACCACATCTACCGTTATCGGGCCTTTTTTTCTTCGAGGAAGTGCGTGATTCTGGTTTTGTAACTGCTACCGTGACGGGTGAGAGGGACGCCGATATGTTACAGAATCACATCATCCCCAGCCTGGCTGATAAACACCCGCTGGAAAGTACGATGTTTATGCAGGATGGCGCTCCACCCCATATTGCTAGACGCGTGAAAGATCTCTTGCGCGCGTCATTTGGTGATGATCGTGTGCTCAGCCGCCACTTTCGTCATGCTTGGCCTCTCAGGTCCCCAGACCTTAGTCCGTGCAATTGTTGACTTTGGGGTTACCTGACGTCACAAGTGTATCGTGATCGACCGACATCTCTAGGGATGCTGAAAGACAACACCCGACGGCAATGCCTCACCATAACTCCGGATATGCTTTACAGTGCTGTTCACAACATTATTCCTCGATTGCAGCTGTTGTTGAGGAATGATGGTGGACATATTGAGCATTTCCTGTAAAGATCATCATCTTAGCTTTGTCTTACTTTTTTATGCTAATTATTGCTATTCTGATCAGATGAAGCGCCATCTGTAGGACATTTTTTGAACTTTTGTATTTTTTTTTCTAATAAAACCCCATGTCATTCCAAGCACGTGTGTCAATTTGTACCTCTCTATCTACACTATTCCGTGATGTATTAAGTTTTCAAATTTATACTGACTTTTTGATCACCCGGTATCATGGGCCGTAACTTCGCACTCAGACAAGAAACGTGTTTCTCTAAGTTGTTGAACTCCAGCAGAGGCCCGCTTTTCCAAATAGTTCCAGACTATTTCTATGGAATTACAACGGGTGGCCACGACGCTTGGATCATGGATTCACTTCAGACTTCGTACACTTTTAGTAGTTCATTAGGACACTAGTCATATTATTTCAGGTGTTTTACATTTGAAAGGTAATATTACGCAACGACGCAAGTATTTGCATGAACTTCTACTGAATTTCCAATGTCATTTGGTTATTTGCTAATTTTTACTATCACATCAAATGCTATATTTCTAATCATCAACAAGTAAACAACAAAATAGGTAACGTTTCCCTGAAAATGAATTCCTGTCGTGATTCCAGAAATCGCTTTTACCTGCAATCTGGTCAATGGCTGGCTCTGAGCACTATGGGACTTAACATCTGAGGTCATCAGTCCCCTAGAACTTAGAACTACTTAAACCTAACTAACCTAAGGACATCACACACATCCATGCCCGAGGCAGGATTCGAACCTGCGACCGTAGCGGTCGCGCGGTTCCAGACTGAAGCGCCTAGAACCACTCGGCCACAACGGCCGGCACAATCTGGTCAATCTGGTAAGGTACCTAGAACTGCTTTGCACCTGGACCCTTCGAGCTACAGACACAATCTTTCAAGGACGAGGGACAGGCTTGGAAAGCACACTACAAACGTCGATAAATAAAGGTGCTAATAGCTCTACCCAATAATACAATCAGTTACATTACGGCAGACTATGTGGATAGTGTACAACTAATCGTCGGATGATTTCACAATACAAGATGCAGAATGATTTTTCATACAGACACGGAAAACACAAGCGGCGTCTACTACATCAAATGAATGCAGTTTTCCCTCATGCACAAGGAATCTTATGAGTTTCTGAGGAAAAGCAGATCTCGTTGAGATTTTGAAAAATTTCTTTCTTCCGATAATCTAGTTGCAAATCATGCGTAACGCAACATGTTCGTAAATATCCGTGCTAGAAACTGGCTACGTACGATTGAAAGTATTTTAATAGCTTCTTCACGAAAAGCAATTTCTCATCAGCTGTCAATCAAATACGAACAAATTTGAAGGCGCTTGATATTGCCTATAGAAATGAAATTCGCATAATATTTGTTGTAATAATAATTAGTAACCAAGGAAGTAACATCGGAAATTCAATAAAAGTTTATGCAAATACATACGTATGTTGCTTGATCATATTACCTTTCAAATGTAACATGTAGCCTACAAAATAGTACAAGTGGTGTTGCAAAAAATTACCGGGATTCGATACAGAGACCCACCGATGACGGAGCTTGAGCGCTAAACACATTACGGCCGCCAGCTCGTGCTCAGACCGCAACTCACACATAAATCACCGACGCGCAAAACTTCTCTTCGGATTTTATCGCAATCGTCACAGTAGGATGCCTTGCTACTTGCACATCATGATGTCCTAATGGACTATTAAAAGTGAACAAAGTCTGAAGCAATCAGTGATCCGAACGTCGTCGCCTCCCCTTCAAAGATCGGGTGATGTGAGCCAGTAGAGGTGCGAAGGATGCCTGACTATTCGTCTAACCAGGACCATATGTGCCTCCAGCCCTGTCAAAGTGACCGTTGTCATTTGCGAGGATGGGAGTCTCCAGAGAAGACACGTCATGCAGATGTAGAGGGAAGGGCAGCAACTGGTCGTCGAGAAAGTTGAAATAAACGGCCTCTTTCATTATCACAATAACATGAATGAGTGGGTTCAAATCATAGTATGAATAACACACCCAAAAAACCACAAACTACCTCTGGTCTGAACAATGCCCTCCACACGCTGAAGGTTAAACGCATCATTAGGTCGTCAGCGCACTCTGCGCGTTACACCACTTGAAAAGAGGAAAAATCGTGATTCGTCAGACCACACGAAAGACCTTCAATCAGCTTCTGTCAATCTTCTCTGCCGTTCGGGCCATTAACGTCGTCAGCTCTATGTGCACATGAGAGCAATGGCTTTTTGCAAGGTACCCGACCCCAAATGCCCATCCGTGGTCTTCTCAGTGTTCGCTCAGACTCTGGTTAAGCTGCACCTTCGTTCATTGATCGCATTAATTATTGTGGCATTTGAAACCGATAGCCATTTATTACAGCGAGTGGCACTCGTCGCCGGTTCTTGTCAGTTAGTATTCTTTTACGACCCCTGGTTACGAATTGTACACTATTCCTCACAGACACCTTGAACAATTCGCGCTGATATACCAACAGATCGGACAGTTTCACTCTGCGTGGTGATGGCACATCCGAACACGATAAGTCCTCCTTGCCATTCTGTCATGCCTACACGTGGACCAGTCTTAACGCGCTCACTCCATACAACCGACTGGCACACGCACATCACTGCAATGTCGTGATTACGTAAGAGGTGGAGGGTTACCTGGACACCTGGTACCACATATACACCTGGTACGGAGCTTCTAAATGACCACGATGCTCTCTTAAGGCAGAGGCTAAAATTTTCTCTGGTGAGCTAAAGTTCCAGACTTCTAATTGTAACAGCAAGTGAACAATTCTCCATCGGTCCTAAGAAATTTTTATAGCATTTCAAGTGCTTTCACTTGTATTTATACACGTGAAAATGCCAAAACGCACCACTGCTAGGATCCTATTTTGTTGTAGCCAGATTATAACGAATATTACTTTCATGTTTAGAAAAACGAGCATTTTATACGTAGAAAGTCAAATGCTTCTAATATTCAAAATAACAGTAAGTCACTGTCTTCCTCTTGACTGTTTATTAATCACTTTTTGCCTGAGATGACATTACATAACGGGCTTGTCATAAAATTGTACTGATAACTCAATAGTGTACTCGAACTTAACCAGGTGATACTGAGGCAACTACATTAGAAAATGAGGCACAGTAGATAGGTTTTGCTATTTGGGAAGCAAAATAACTGATGGCCGAAGTAGTGGGAATATAAAATGTAGACTGCCAAGGGCAAGAAAAGCGTTTCTGAAGAAGAGAAATCTGTTAACATTGAGTATAAATTCAAGAGTCAGGAAGTCTTTTCTGAAAGTATTTGTATGGAGAGGACCCATGTATGGAAATGAAACACTGACAATAAACAGAATAGAAGCTTTTGAAATGTGGTGCTACAGAAGAATGCTGAAGATTAGAGGGGACGATCACGTAACTAATCAGGAGGTCCTGAACAGAAGAAAGGATCGTTTGGTTGGACACATTCTGAGACATCAAGGGATCACCGATTTAGTACTGGAGGGAAGTGTTGGGGGTATAAACTGCAGATGGAGACAAAGAGATGAACACAGTAAGCAGATTCAGAAGGATGTAGGTTGCAGCAGTTACTCTGAGATCAAGAGGGTTGTACACGATACATTAGCATGGAGGACTGCATCAAACCATTCTTGAAATGAAAACAGCAACACAACTGCTACTCTATGATAACGATATGTATCAATCACTTAACATACTTGTGCTAGTACTTCATGATAGGTACATACAACGTATTTAATTGAGGGGGTATATCTTATATGAGATTTTGACATATTATATTGATGTCAGGGAGGCAATTTTCAGTCACATGTGAATACTTTCATTGTTCTTATTTTTAATATTTCTCGACATTGGCCGGTGATAGGAGGGGAAAAATGGTGAACAGAAGGTAAAACGTTACTGAGACAAATGGTTCCAGGTACATCAGCTACTAGGCAATATCCACTACGCATTCTGGATTTCTTCAAACTTGCGTTGTACTGAACTGATACGGTTGTCTCTGTCTCTGAGACGGGCGCTAGACCGGTTTCAGAAGAGATTTGCTTTCTCGGAGGAGGAAGGAGGGACTCTCCTAGCCCTCACTGCATATGCTCATACACTCCTGACTTCCATTGATATCAGCCGCATAAAGTGCTGGAATTTACGCTGATTATCAAAACGAGGATAATGGAATGTAGTCAAATTAAATCGGGTGATCCTGAGGGAATTAGATTAGGAAATGAGACACTGAAAGTAGTAAAGGAATTTTGCTATTTAGGGAGTAAAATAACTGATGATGGTCGAAGTAGAGAGGATATAAAATGTAGACTGGCAATGGCAAGGAAATAGTTTCTGAAGAAGAGAAATTTGTTAACATCGAGTATAGATTTAAGTGTCAGGAAGTCGTTTCTGAAAGTATTTGTATGGAGTGTAGCCATGTATGGAAGTGAAACATGGACGATAACTAGTTTGGACAAGAAGGGAATAGAAGCTTTCGAAATGTGGTGCTACAGAAGAATGCTGAAGATAAGGTGGGTAGATCACGTAACTAATGAGGAGGTATTGAATAGGATTGGGGAGAAGAGAAGTTTGTGGCACAACTTGACTAGAAGAAGGGATCGGTTGGTAGGACATGTTTTGAGGCATCAAGGGATCACAAATTTAGCATTGGAGGGCAGCGTGGAGGGTAAAAATCGTAGAGGGAGACCAAGAGATGAATACACTAAGCAGATTCAGAAGGATGTAGGTTGCAGTAAGTACTGGGAGATGAAGAAGCTTGCACAGGATAGAGTAGCATGGAGAGCTGCATCAAACCAGTCTCAGGACTGAAGACCACAACAACAACAATCATACTTGAGATAAGAACTACAATATTTGGTTGCCATCAGTGAGCCCTTTGGACTTGCCCAACATATGCAAGCTGTTTTTGGTGGTGGTGGTTTTCATCATCCCAAATACTGGTTTTATGCAGCTCTCCAAGCTAGCCTACCATGTGCAAGCCACCATACCTCTGTGGAGCTACTGCATCCTGCGTCCATTTGAATCTGCTTACTTCAGAGAAGTCTCGGTCTTCCTCTACAACTATCAGTCACCCCCTACACGTCAAACTATTAGCAACTTGACTACTCCTTGCTGCATCAGTAAGCGTCCTGTCAACTGATACCTTCTTTTAGCCAACTTGCCCCATAAATTTCTTTTCTCCCCAGTTCCATTGGGTACTCCTCTATATTAATCTGATCCACCCATTTACGTCTTTGGCCTGGAGTCGCATTGACTGGAGCAGAATTGTCTTCAGTGATGAGTCAGACTTCGAACTGAGCCCCGATGGCAAGCGAATACGTGTCTGTAGCTGCTTAGTCGGGAACGTCGCCGTATCTCTCCCAAAACTGAGAAAGCGTGGAGGATTATGGACAGTATACAACTGCCATTTGGACAGAATTAGACACGATGTCCCTCAGGAAGACATGCAACAGCTCTTTCAATCAGTGCTAAGCCGACTGAATGCTTGCATAAGAGCCAGAGGTGGCCCAAAGCGTTATTGACTTGCTCAATTTGTCAATAAATCATCCAGTTCTTCTGAGATTGTAATCATTTGCTTATCTGTACATTACATTAGATCTACCGATTTCCGTCCCTTCGGATAATTCCTTCGTGGTTTAGCCGGCCGCGATGGCCGAGCGGTTTTAGGCGCTTCAGTCCGAAACCGCGCGACTGCTACGGTTGCAGGTTCGAATCCAGCCTTGGGCATGGCTCTGTGTGATGTCCTTTGGTTAGGTTTCAGTAGTTCTAGGGGACTGATGACCTCAGATGTTACGTCCCATAGTGTTCAGAGCCGTTTGAACCTTCGTGGTTTGTCGTTCTTTTTTTCTCACTTAGAATGCATTTGGCCAAAAGATTAGAAGAACTTGGAAGTAGTTAAGATCCTTCATTCAGTTACAGTGGTGTAGAAGGACGGGTTAACATCCAGTCAGTTACAACCATAGGAGTAATTTGTTTTGTAAATTTAGACGTCAGTCACGGCGGTTGTCTGCTGGTAAGTACAGCTAGCCCCATAAAGGCGAGTGCTGTTAAGAACGTATCTGTGCTGCGGTTGTGTCGCAATACTGCGGAGGTCTGCCATGTGCCTCGCTTAGGAACACACTTACTCCGCATCCACGAGGCCGACCTCTCGTCTGGCTCACTCATCAAGACACGTGTACGCACGCCGTGTCCGACTGCCCCTCAGTCTCAAGTGCGTTGCGTACTTCATCGATGTAGCCAAGTCAGTTGCGCCGCGCCGTCTCATTTTACGAGCGGCAAATACCTCAGCAATTAACCTCTATAACGCCGGCTAATGTAAAAGATGTGCGATTAGACGCATGTTTGTGATAGAAGGCGGTCAAGGTCTGCGTACGTGGTATCGCGCCATCTAGATTATTAGGGGTAAAGGTTATTCAACGCCGGTCAGAAAGGTGTTAATCACTATGGTTCAAGTGCAAACTAGCGAATTTTTGTAAGTGATCTATTCTGTATCCATGACGTACACTATCTGATCAAAAGTATCGGGACATCCGTACGTAGGTTCGAATCCTGCCTCGGGCATGGATGTGTGTGATGTCCTTAGGTTAGTTAGGTTTAAGTAGTTCTAAGTTCTAGGGGACTGATGACCTCAGAAGTCCCATAGTGCTCAGAGCCATTTTTGAACCCATACGTAATACGGAACTGACAACAATATGTCAGCAGAAGGGGACGCGCCAATATAAAAAGAGGCAGCGAGTACCGTTTCGTCAACAGAGAAGCACTAACAGCAGAATGAGTCGGTCAGAAGACTTCACTAAATCCTAACATGGACTAACTACTGGATGTCACCTGAGCAGCATATCCATGAAGGATGGTTTATCCCTCCTAAAGTTGCCCAAGGCGACTGTTGGTTCAAAATGGTTCAAATGGCTCTGAGCACTATGGGACTTAACTTCTGAGGTCATCAGTCCCCTAGACTTAGTACTACTTAAACCTAACTAACCTAAGGACATCACACACATCCATGCCCGAGGCAGCATTCGAACCTGCGACCGTAGCGGTTGTCAGTTCCAGACTGTAGCGCCTAGAACCGCACGGCCACTCCGGCCGGCGACTGTTGATGTGACTGTTCAGTGGAAAGGAAGAGCGACACCCAATTCATCTACTGACGGACAGGGATCGTCAAGCATTGTGGAGAGTGGTTGTGAAAAATCACATGATATCAGCGGAGGGAATAACTCGTGAGCTCCAGTCATATCAGCAGTCCCATTAGCACGATGATTGTGCGTAGGGAATTAAAGAGAATGGTATGCAATGGCCGAGAAAGTTTCCATAAGCCAAACACTTTAAGTGACGTTCTGTTTCGCTCGCAATTATATAATATCACTAAGTAATCTGTTTATTCGCTTATAACGTATTCTACGTCGTTTAAAGACGGGAATAATGTTAGAAAAATGTTGGACTCAAGCGTACCAACAGTTTCTGAAGAGAATGGAGGCGGGAATGTTAAGGTTGAACGTCCTGTGGACGTCGATATCTTTAGAAGCGGAGGCCTGGTTCAGTTGTACGTGGAGAGAGTGAAAGTTCAGCAATGTACGCAACTCAGTCATTGAGTCAGTGAACATCGGAAAATAGAATCTAAACGTTTGAGATGCTATGCCATAATAATAAATTCGTGCGGCTTAACAACCCGGTACAAGTCTTTCAGCTCGAAGTCGTTTCGTCGATTTGTGTGTTCCTGTCCCAATAATTTTATCTGGGAAATGGGTCCTACAATTTAACGTGGAATCCACACCATGTTTCGTCCCTAGCGAATTTTCATATCATAGAGAGTTGAAGGCTAAGTTAGACTGTCGCCCGATGGGTACTCGATACTGTGACTTTTCGATTTCACGGCACGAACTTTACCATTACACCATCAGGCCTGCCTAGACGATATAATAAAGGACGATGCTGAAAACTGAGCTGATAACATAACAAACAGGACTTAAGCACATGACGTGATGGTACTTGAGGATGCCGAAATGTACAAAATGTTGTACAGGAAGACATAAAGTAGAACTTTCACGACAAGTAACTGAGGATGCTGGGTGTAGATACTACTCTACCCTCTCCCTCAGTAACCTCATTATGCTTTTGAGTAGAAAAACACACTAGATGTGAGTACAGAGCTTCTTGTCTTTGTTGGTGGTCTGAAAAAAATTAATGTCCGGTGTCACAGAAATGAGGCACTGAATCACATCTGTGACGTTTCTAAGGCACACTTAAACAGACGATAAAGCCTGTTCATACTGAACTGTTCTGAAGATATCCAAAGCGCCGACCACCCAGTGAGGGCTGCAGTTCTGAGTCCTATTACGCATTTCTGGGATGCCCTTCAATCGCCACCAAGAACATCTTAAGAGTCTCAGCGAGCCAGCCAACCTGTGTTGCGAGCAGAGTTGAGTTCGTGTACCACTAGGACCTGCCATCACATCTTTTCACACGCATACTCTGCACAACCAGTAAGAGAGTCATGCTTCTCCTCATGGTGTAGGCCTTCTGGAAAGACTCGTGTTCATTCCTCTTGCCACACAGTTGTCTTGAGCCTATCTCGTTTATTATATATGGGCGTTCCCCGGGACTCAGTCTTAGATCCATCATCGTTCCTCATATAAGTAAACTGTTAGAAATCTGCACCCGTATTTGGTCTCTGCGCTGTTGTTAAATACACGGCAGTGTTGATGGTGGAAAATTATATTTTCTCGTTCTTGGGCCATTTTTTAAAATGCTAGTGTGGACATAAGACTATAAAATCAAAGATGGAAATTGTCTATGTACAGAAAACTTGAAAAAAAAACAATGTATGACAAACTAAAGACATAAGGAAGTCTTACGGCTAACAATAATATTGCACCGTTAAAGTCAAACACAAATGCACACGAAATTAGCAGAGGTTAATTTTTTACAGGTACGTCGAATGAACGGAAATTAACAGACTAACAAGGAAAAAATTAACAACATTTTAAAACTGAAACGTAAAAATAACTGTCCTAAAGGACTGGTTAAATAGCCAAAGGAAGTTACCATGAATAAAAAACCCATTAAAAACAGCATAAAATATAGTAAGAAAATTATGAAGTGAAAGGATTTTAGATACATTACTAACCCTGGAACCGAAGGAAGAGAAAGGAAAGATAAAATTGAAGAAATGAAATCTTTGATAAGCTTCATAAAGATGATCCTCAACTGACCTGTAATGGGAAATGAAAAAAATAAGAATTCTGAAATGTACTGTATATTAGACATCACTATGAACGAGAAACCTTTGTTTCCCTCCCTCTCCTTTGCTGGCAACATCCTCCCGTCAGAATTCTTTGAAAATGTGGTTACCGTTTCAAATAGCTTAGAGATTAAATAGGCACTTTCAGGGAGCATCGTTTATTTCAGATGATCTGAATTGGCAACAGCGTGGAAAAGTTTTTCTTCCTCATTATCCAGTAGCTTCCTTCAAAGAGTTATGTCCTGGTACCAATTTTCTCCAGTGCACCGTCATTATCAACTGCCTTAGTCACCTTTACAGTGCTCGAAGCTGCTACCGACAAGATATTCCTCTAGGGAAAAGGCACTGCCACAGATGGATGGCGTGAGTACTTTATGGCTATTGGGAGTCTAATAAGAGTGGAAACTTTCAAGCGGAGATCGTAACGTAGCTTCAACAGAATACGCGCATGTGTAGCTTATCGTTACCTTTCGGACCATGAGAAAGATCGAATCAGTGGCATGATGGACATGGTAGCATTAGACTCACAGCTCGCAGCACAGTGACTGAAGAACGAGTTAGTTAACTTAGTATTTCATTGATAGTTATGGACGAGTAATCCTAATGACGTTGAACAAGTCATTTTACATTCACATTGAAAATTAATTTGTAAATATGGCTGCACATGAGCATTTGTAAGGTTTTTTTTTTTTTATACACGCAGGTATGAGTATCTACCCACCACCTTTTACAGATTACAATAAGAGAAATTCTGCTACGGAAAAGGGGTAGTTGTCAAGGAGAAACTGTATCAGTTTATTTTCAAATTTTACTTTACTGTTTCTCAATTTTATGTACCCGGGTAAATAAACAAAAATTTGAGTTGCAGCACTGCACACCACTTTTTGCGCTAAGGAAAACCTTAATGTGAAGTAATGGTTGTCATTTTTCCTTCTGGTATTGTAATTATGCACATCATTGTTACCTTTGAACAGCAATGGATTTTTTCTAATAAACTTCATGAGGGAATAAGTATACTGCGAAGCAATATCAGATACCCACCTTCTTAAACAGATGTCAACAAGATGATAGTGGGTGAGGACCACATATTCTTCCACAACGTTTCTGAGCTATGAAGACGTTCTGAAAGATGAGGCACCACAGAACAATATCCTAATCACATTGTTAAATAATACTATGTAAAATGTGTCAACTTATTGACTTGTCTTTCGCCAAGATTCGTAATAATTTCAAGTGCAAATGTGGGTGAACTAAGTTGTTTTAGGAATTCCAAAATAGGCACTTTCAGCGAGCATTGTTTATTTCAGATTATCTAAATTAGCAAAGCCGGATCCGTCGCCAGTTTCCCCCCAATCCGAACTTGTGCTCTGCCCGCAATGACCCTAGTGGAACGTAAAGATCTGATTCTTTTCCAATTGTAAACCTGTTTCGCAGTCTCTTTTAACATTCGCGCTAAACCAAAGCTGTCAATTTTGTCATTACGACGTCTTCTATCATATCTTGATGGCTTCAATGTTTTCGAAGAGAGTATCTACTAGGACAATACCATATGGTCTGTACATCTAAAAGGAGACAAATGCTTGGTATCTTTAATACCAACAGCCAAATAAGGCGAGTTATTTTCAATCGTGTTCCTCGAGTGTCAGCATCTATCACGCAGATGTATGTTAGGACTTCCGGAGGTAATGGAATAAGGGTTGATGGTTTTGCTCTGCTAGACTCCGACCAGTATTCACTCCACATCATTAATCGACGAGCCAACGATACTAACAGTATAGATAAGACATGACAGATTCTTATAAGCGAATACAAATGAAGGATAGATAACACAACGACGAAAATATCTAACTCATATACCGTTCTACAGGGAAAATAGTTTGTTACGAATCTGAACTCAGAAGTTTTCAAAGCAATAAGCCTGTAAAAAAAAAATCGAAGGAAAGTCACATTTGAAAAATGACACGCTACAGAGATAATTGATTTTATTGTCTTTACATAAAATATTGTAATATTGTTGGAGATAATAGACTGTCTACTGATGTACAACACGGTTAAACGTAAATATTAAAGAAATTTGTTTAGTTTTTGCTATCGTCCCTTCTGCAACCGAGTATTACGGTGTATGTTCACGTCAGAAATACACTCCTGGAAATTGAAATAAGAACACCGTGAATTCATTGTCCCAGGAAGGGGAAACTTTATTGACACATTCCTGGGGTCAGATACATCACATGATCACACTGACAGAACCACAGGCAATGTCGGCACTAGTACAGTGTATATCCACCTTTCGCAGCAATGCAGGCTGCTATTCTCCCATGGAGACGATCGTAGAGATGATGGATGTAGTCCTGTGGAACGGCTTGCCATGCCATTTCCACCTGGCGCCTCAGTTGGACCAGCGTTCGTGCTGGACGTGCAGACCGCGTGAGACGACGCTTCATCCAGTCCCAAACATGCTCAATGGGGCACAGATCCGGAGATCTTGCTGGCCAGGGTAGTTGACTTACACCTTCTAGAGCACGTTGGGTGGCACGGGATACATGCGGACGTGCATTGTCCTGTTGGAACAGCAAGTTCCCTTGCCGGTCTAGGAATGGTAGAACGATGGGTTCGATGACGGTTTGGATGTATCGTGCACTATTCAGTGTCCCCTCGACGATCACCAGTGGTGTGCGGCCAGTGTAGGAGATCGCTCCCCACACCATGATGCCGGGTGTTGGCCCTGTGTGCCTCGGTCGTATGCAGTCCTGATTGTGGCGCTCACCTGCACGGCGCCAAACACGCATACGACCATCATTGGCACCAAGGCAGAAGCGACTCTCATCGCTGAAGACGACATGTCTCCATTCGTCCCTCCATTCACGCCTGTCGCGACACCACTGGAGGCGGGCTGCACGATGTTGGGGCGTGAGCGGAAGACGGCCTAACGGTGCGCGGGACCGTAGCCCAGCTTCATGGAGACGGTTGCGAATGGTCCTCGCCGATACCCCAGGAGCAACAGTGTCCCTAATTTGCTGGGAAGTGGCGGTGTGGTCCCCTACGGCACTGCGTAGGATCCTACGGTCTTGGCGTGCATCCGTGCGTCGCTGCGGTCCGGTCCCAGGTCGACGGGCACGTGCACCTTCCGCCGACCACTGGCGACAACATCGATGTACTGTGGAGACCTCACGCCCCACGTGTTGAGCAATTCGGCGGTACGTCCACCCGGCCTCCCGCATGCCCACTATACGCTCTCGCTCAAAGTCCGTCAACTGCACATACGGTTCACGTCCATGCTGTCGCGGCATGCTACCAGTGTTAAAGACTGCGATGGAGCTCCGTATGCCACAGCAAACTGGCTGACACTGACGGCGGCGGTGCACAAATGCTGCGCAGCTAGCGCCATTCGACGGCCAACTCCGCGGTTCCTGGTGTGTCCGCTGTGCCGTGCGTGTGATCATTGCTTGTACAGCCCTCTCGCAGTGTCCGGAGCAAGTATGGTGGGTCTGACACACCGGTGTCAATGTGTTCTTTTTTCCATTTCCAGGAGTGTAGCTCGCCTTTTAATCACTTCATCAGTGGTACAAAAGAACTTAATACTTGCAAGCCTTGTTCGCTGTATACAATCGTTGGTTTTTTAGATCTGAAACGGTTCGTTAGTTAGCTTACTTACATTGAGATTTCGCCAGTATAAATGTCAGAATTACAAAAAAAAATTGGTATGATACCTCCATGGCACACCTTAGTCGGTAAGACAATTAATTCTACAGCAAGTGTCAAGGTTGAATCTCCTATCTAACATAAACTGTCAATCTCTCAGGAAGTTCGACAACAGTGTACACTGTAATGTATAGTGTTGAACTCATTCTGGAAGCGCAGAAAGATGTTTACTAGTATCGTTTAATCTTCAACGGTCTGATTATGGTCTTGCAAATAAAACAGGAAACATCTCCGACGTATGTTTTTCTGTTGCACAAGCGAATTGCCAATTAACTACTGAACAGGTTACTGAAACTCAAATGGGTCAAAAACGTATGATGATGGAAAATATTAAGTAATACAGGACGTAACAACAAACCACTCCAAACAATATTTTAACAATTGTCAAGGCAACGCAGAAACATTTTTGCAGTTACCCATCCGTATCCCCGCTTTGTGTGAACGCAATGCAAGATGTTTTTGGACTTTTATGTCGTCTATTTGTTAATAACTGTTGTAGATGAACCACTTACTTACCTGTGATCGGAGTAATATTCTTCTTTGCTGTAGTTTTTGATATAAATATGACGCAAGTCAACCAGTGCGCGAAACACGATGATGCAGACGAATCGTGAGCTAAACAGTTTTCCTGTTTGCCTGGCAGGGAGGACATGGAGAAGGTGAACATCAAGTTCCACGACAATGGCACCGTTACCTACCAGCACAACAAGATCCTACAGTTCGTCCCGGAAATCTCTGCTGACAAGAACCTCAAGCTGACTGTGCCCAACATCCCTCTACTGGTAAGTATTCATTACTGCTCTCTCCTGAGCACATTCTGCCATGACTACCGAGCCGTGATTAAGACAGTTCCCGTGAAGGCGTCCACGCACATCGAAACTAGGATCAATCACCTTTGAACGTAAATTAGACCTCGAGATCAGACACTTTGTATCAAATTGTGTATAACGAGTTGTGACACAATGATTAAGGCAGAAACAGTTCTGAGTGAATTCATTACATCTGTTGTCAATGGCGAACTGCATCTGTGATTTCAATTGATGGTTTATGTAGTTATAATACGCAATCAGTCGCTTTCTGACTTTGATAAGATTCCTTGCAGCATTAAATAGTTTTCCAGCCACTGTAAGTTCATCATCTGAGCGAGGCGTTATAGAAGCAATATTTCCTGGCCTATGTGCAGTAAGACGGTAGAGTTGCGGTAATTACACTCCTTCCTTGTATCCATGAGAAACTCAAGCCAATATTGTACATTTACATACACACACACACACACACACACACACACACACACACACACACACTATTTAGGTGCACTTGGTTCACAGTAAACAAACGCAAGGCCTCTTTACTCTGTGTGTGTGTGTGTGTGTGTGTGTGTGTGTGTGTGTGTGTGTAACCTAACTAAAGGTGCATTATCAGAATGAATTTGTCGTGGATACGACGAAGCAGTGTAATCACGACTACTCTACTATCTGACTGCACACGGTCCAGAAAATAACATTCCTTCATTTCTAACTGATGATGCGCCTGCAGCGGCTAGAAATCTAGTTTAAGGGAGAATGTATGAAAAATTGGTCAAAACGTTGAAACTTTTTGCTAACAGATATTTCTGTAGCATGTTAGGAATACTGTCTCCAATTTTCAGATTTAATTCGTGATACAAAGATGTAAAGCCCATCTTGTTTCAAACAATTCGCAAGTGCCACGCCTACTTTTCTACACGACTCTGTCCTTGTTTGGGAAATTTTGTAGATTCGTGTCATCAGAGAAGACATGTGTAGAATACAGAAGGCTGTGAGCCATTTACGGTGTGATTAATTACGATACATTAGAGGAATGCACGCTCGGTGGAACACACAACCCGAACGAAATCTTTCATATACTTGTTTACAAGAGACGCCCGAAGAAAACGTTTGCTCGTGTACTATCGTCAGAATTTCGTCATATGATGGTTGTCTGGTGTTTAATGATGATAACGCTGGAAGAATCAGGGCCATTAAGAGACTGAGATTTGATGCTGGTTACTTCACTAAAACCAGCTGAAGATGACTGATGATGTGCGTATTGCTAGTTCTGAATGGTTAGTGAAGGATATTGCAAAAAAGGTGTGACGGGAGGGTCAGATTAGAAGAACGGAGCTATATGAAGATCAGAGACACTAAGGGTTTGGTTCCGGCATAAATGCTGATAAAATCTTTTTTCTGCATTTCTCGCAACTTTAATTCTTAGGTGTATAAGGAACATTTACTCCTGAACCATTGAAGATAAAAAAGGTGAGATTAGCTACGGACCATGTACATACTATAAAACAACCTTCTGTGGTAAAGAATTTTTCAGTGTGCATAACTATCAGACTTAGCAAATTTTATTTCATAAAAATTTAAATATGTATGATAAACAATTTTTTTAAAAAATTGTTGCAAGTGTTCTAAGACTGATTTTAAAAGACTGGTACCCAATTTATCTGATTACTAAGAATAACCTACCACATTTTGGAATTGGTAGGTAAAAAAATCTTTGAGAAAAAGTTCATCTGATAGTGTGTGATCTAAAAGTATCCAGCTATGCCACGATCAAATCATTTGAAAAAAGAAAAAAAGACAGTTTACAGCCAGTAACATAGTGACATGTGAAAAAGTTACGTTATCTTATATGTACCCACGTATTTTTTTCACACGTCTCCACCTCTCAGGTGCAAGAAATCGTATCAAATTCAGAAAGCGACTGACGGCATATTGTACCGACATAAACTGCCAAATTACGAGTAACGTAAATTTGTCAACTTTGTAGTAATGCTAACAGATGTTGATGTATGGGATGCCCGAAAGATGAGTACTGTAGATATGGAAGGAAGTGACAGGTGGGTAAGTGAAGCTGGTGTGTTTCAGACGCTGTCCTCGCACATGAACAGCATACCGCGGCTGGCGGCCAGGGCGCTGAACATCGTGCTGCGCGTGTGGAAGCAGAAGCCGTTCGTGCATGTGACGGCGCAGGAGCTCATGTTCGGCTACGACGACCCCTTCACCAAAATCGCCAGCAAGGTCTTCCCGCGCGGCCAGCGGCCCAACGCCAAGATGGGCCTACTGCTCACTGTGAGTACTCCGCAAGCCACCTTGTGGTGTACTTTGTGTTTCATTGACAGTTTCTCCTTTCCCGGTCCAGTCGTGACTGATGCTCGGGAAGAGCGTGTGTTGGCAAGCCGCAGTGTGAGGTGACCGGGTTAAACATATAATAATACAATATGTAGTAATTTGAGATGTAGCTGAGTATTTATTGGCGGTTTGCTTCTAAAAGTATGGTAAAATGTAAACTTTCATGGCCGGAAATGTTACACAGCTGCTTAACGCAGAATTAAAACATCTCACCAATGAAACTTCCTGGCAGATTAAAACTGTGTGCCGGACCTTTTTTTGTAACCATATGTATTTATTTAAATATATTAACAACGATACATTAAAAAAAACAATTTATTCTATTAACCTATTATATTCCTAGTGTTGGTTAACATTACTGTCATTTTATAGGTTTTCCTTTGTATATTCTTTTCTTTTCCATTTTGCTCTTATTGTTATTTCTTGAACCCTTTTACATGGCCATTTGTCATCTTTTTTTGGGTAAAACATTGCAGGACAGGCATAATAATTTATTAGCATCGACAAATTGGTTTTGAGTTCATGTTTCTGTATGTCATGCACTTGTGATGCCACAGGCACATTGTGCGTTCTGGTTTGATCTCTTCCCTTGTTTGCACTGTTAGGTGGGGCAGTATGAGGGAAACATCAACATGATAGATGGAGCAGAAGTGGAAGAAACTTTTTTACATATACTGCAGATTATACATAGACTGAAGAAGAGAGAAATTTATGTCATATAAGAGAAGCAGAGAGCGAAGTGTGAGTAAACAATATAAATTTTATAGGGCACATAGTAAAGGAAATCATTAAAGAAAAAATGAGTAGTTGGCACTTTCCACTAACAAGGGAACCTCCCCATCGCACCCCCCTCAGATTTAGTTATAAGTTGGCACAGCGGATAGGCCTTGAAAAACTGAACACAGATCAAACGAGAAAACAGGAAGAAATTATGTGGAACTATGGAAGAAAATAAGCAAAATATGCAAACTGAATAGTCCATGGGCAAGATAGGCAACATCAAGGACAGCCTCAGCTTACGAGCGCTGTGGTCGCGTGGTTAGCGTGAGCAGCTGCGGAACGAGAGGTCCTTGGTTCAAGTCTTCCCTCGAGTGAAGAGTTTTCTTTCTTTATTTTCGCAAAGTTATGATCTGTCCGTTCGTTCATTGACGTCTCTGTTAACTGTAATAAGTTTAGTGTCTGTGTTTTGCGACCACACCGCAAAACCGTGCGATTAGTAGACGAAAGGACGTGCCTCTCCAACGGGAACCGAAAACATTTGATCGCAAGGTCATAGGTCAACCGATTCCTCCACGGGAAAACACGTCTGATATATTCTATACGACACTGGTGACGGCATGTGCGTCACATGACAGGAATATGTTGTCGACCCACCTAACTTGTACACTTGGCGAATGGGTAAAAAGATTCTTCTACCTTGCCCGATTTAGTTTTTCTTATGGATGTGATAATCATTCCCAAAAAAGTGATGAAAACATAAGAGTTTATCACATAAACTGAAAATAAAAAATTAAACTTTTCACTCGAGGGTAGACTTGAACTAAGGACCTTTCGTCCCGCAGTTGCTCACGGTAACCACGGGACCACGGCGCTCTTTTTTTTTTTTTTTTTTTCGTTGCATCTGTTCGGAGCGGACATCGTCAGACATCCGTTTTAAGTTCGTTGTTGATCTATTAACTCAGTTTCTTTTTTACAGAGGGAAGCTATCCCTCTGACCGAACACGCTGAGCTACCATGCCGGCAATATTAAGCACCGCACAAAGTTTGAACTCATAACCTTTCGCGTAGAAGCCCAACACCTTATCCGTTGCGCTAACGTAGCTCAAATTTTACAGTTCGGGTGAGCTTTGAACTTACGACCCTTCATGCAACAGCGCTCAGGCGCTCGTAGTGTCCTTGATGTTGCTTATCTTACACGTCAACTACTCAGTTTGTATATTTTGCTTATTTTTTTCATAGTTCCACTCAACTTCTTCCTGTTTTCTCGATTGATATGTGTTCAGTTTTTCAAGGACTATCCACTGTGCCAACTTATAACTAAATCTGATGCGGGTGCGATGGGGAGGTTCCCTTGTAAGTAAAGCTTTTATCCTACACAGTACAGTAAAATAACGAAAAAGAAAAATACTCGTAGTACTACTGGGCATACTTTTGACACTGATTTGGCCGCGAGCATGACAGATGTTTGGTGAAAAGCACTTTGTACCACTGATTTCACCAATAAGAAACACTTTATACTACTATACTTACCTATTTGAGGCGAGAGCAGAAAGCACTACATTTTCTGTTGCACTTATTCACTATCACTGCACACGTTCTTCCTGTGATGAGTGTGGTGAGGTGGGTAGTGGCGATCCCGAGACTCGAACTCGGGACCTTTGCCTTCCGCGGGCAAATGCTCTACCAACTGAACTACCCAAGCACGACTCACACCCCGTCCTCACAGCTGTACTGCTGACAGTACCTACCTTCCAAACTGGATTCTGGATCTCACCAATGCATTGCTCAAGAATGGTTATTCGTACACTGACGTGGAAAAAGCGTTAATACCACCGCTTAGAAATCATAGCGATACTCCAGCGCCGGTGAAATCAAAAGTTTTCCTGCCATTTGTTAAAGACGTGACTGACCGCGTAGGGAAAATCCTGAGATAGCGGAACATCGCGGCAACGTACACACCTACACGAAAGATAAAAGATCACCTAAAATCGGCCGAGGATGCCAACCGCTGGTAAAAGCTACAATTAATAGGATTCCGTAAAAAGAACTGTCCAAAAACGACTCGAAGAGTCGGCAATTGCAGAAGAAGGGAGACTGACGGATAAGCTGTTGCGGAACATGCCTTACAACCAGGAAACCACCACATTCATTTTGATAAAACTCAACTACTGGCAGTTACAAGCGGATACCATGAAAGGCTATACAGTGAGATCATAGAGATTGCAAAACACCCCAGGAATTTCAGTAGGAAGGAGAAGGGCGTGAAATTGTCATTGGGATTCCGGTGCTGAAGATGTGTATCAGTCTTCCACAACGGGATGACAGCAACAAAGGGGACGGCAGTCGACAGCGGCCAATTGCGACCGCGTAATCAAAACAAGTGACGTCACACGGAAGCGGAATTTTGCTGTAGTCGGTATCGAGCCAGGGTGAGAATCGGACATTCAGCAAAGCTACGATGCCCCTTGAAAATGTTCTCCGCAGATGGGAACGAAAGGCCAGGTTTTAAATCTAAATCCATTCGACCGCGGCATAATAGCTGGGAACATTTTATTAATTGTGAAATGTTTACTGTGTTTGCTTGCTGCAATTGGTACTGTGTACACATGCACGTAACTGCTTTGTTCGTGTAAAGGGGCATCAGTACACATGTGGACTCCACAGCACAAGGTGTTCTGTGTGCTTTCTGTCGTGGAGCTAAGTCTGTCACACTGGTACAACGACGTTTTCTGTGTGAGTATTCACTGCGTCCAGCTGCCGGTTATCCCACTTACGTAACAATCAAGAAATAGGACAATAGCCTTAAGGAAGTGGGAATTTCGATATCGGACCACCGCGCCAAGCAAGAAGTTACAGAGGCTACTGTTGCATTAATCCATACTTTTCTTTCTATGGGGGTTTATCAAGAAATAGGTGCACCAGACACTAGTTTGTAATATACCAGATCTGTGCCTTCGCATTCGTGCAGATGCCACAAAATGTCAGGTGTTCAATGTTTCAGAACACTTGAGCAGGAGTGGAATAGAGATATGATATCTGTCGCGCCACTAATAATGCGCATATCGACGTGTGTTATGTGTAAAATACTTTTTAAGTTACCATACTTGTAGAAATGTACCGTCAATAAATATCTCGTTTACTTCTCAAGTTAATACATTTTATATTATTACATATCTAACCCGGATATCCTGTATATTAATGGTAATGCTAACAATATTAACAGAACCTTAGACTTCCCGCAGATAATTCTTTTATCTGTAATGAAGTATTGTGTGTAGAAAGTTGGACAAACATTCTGTTACATTATGATTAATTTCAAAGTGGTGCAAATATTGGCAATTTGATCTAAATAATTAAACTTGTAAAATTTTTCACTTCAGAGAACGGAACAATGTAGCATTTTAAGATTACAGTATCACAGAGTCAATTGCAATCAGTTACTTAATATAAATACCTGGCAGTAACAATTTGTAGAAGTACGACATGGAACGTTCGCAAAGCCTCAGTCGCAGGTAAATTAGATGGCAAACTTCGGTTCACTGACAGGATATTGGAATAATACAATCAGTGTGCGAAGGGTGTTACTCACAAAACGATCGTGTGACCCATTCTAGAATATTGCTATTCGTGGGATTCGCAGCAAATAGGAGTGACAGGAGATATGGAACGTATACATTGAAGGACAGCATGAACGGTCACAGGTGCGTCTGACCTACCTGTCAGGTCACAGACATACTGAAGAAAATGAACTGGCGCACGCTTTAAGACAGACGCAGATTATCTCGTGAAAGCTTAGTTACAAAGTTTCTAGAACAAGCTCGAAGTCAAGCAGCTAGAATATACTACAACCGCATATACACTCCTGGAAATTGAAATAAGAACACCGTGAACTCATTGTCCCAGGAAGGGGAAACTTTATTGACACATTCCTGGGGTCAGATACATCACATGATCACACTGACAGAACCACAGGCACATAGACACAGGCAACAGAGCATGCACAATGTCGGCACTAGTACAGTGTATATCCACCTTTCGCAGCAATGCAGGCTGCTATTCTCCCATGGAGACGATCGTAGGGATGCTGGATGTAGTCCTGTGGAACGGCTTGCCATGCCATTTCCACCTGGCGCCTCAGTTGGACCAGCGTTCGTGCTGGACGTGCAGACCGCGTGAGACGACGCTTCATCCAGTCCCAAACATGCTCAATGGGGGACAGATCCGGAGATCTTGCTGGCCAGGGTAGTTGACTTACACCTTCTAGAGCACGTTGGGTGGCACGGGATACATGCGGACGTGCATTGTCCTGTTGGAACAGCAAGTTCCCTTGCCGGTCTAGGAATGGTAGAACGATGGGTTCGATGACGGTTTGGATGTACCGTGCACTATTCAGTGTCCCCTCGACGATCACCAGTGGTGTACGGCCAGCGTAGGAGATCGCTCCCCACACCATGATGCCGGGTGTTGGCCCTGTGTGCCTCGGTCGTATGCAGTCCTGATTGTGGCGCTCACCTGCACGGCGCCAAACACGCATACGACAATCATTGGCACCAAGGCAGAAGCGACTCTCATCGCTGAAGACGACACGTCCCCATTCGTCCCTCCATTCACGCCTGTCGCGACACCACTGGAGGCGGGCTGCACGATGTTGGGGCGTGAGCGGAAGACGGCCTAACGGTGTGCGGGACCGTAGCCCAGCTTCATGGAGACGGTTGCAAATGGTCCTCGCCGATACCCCAGGAGCAACAGTGTCCCTAATTTGCTGGGAAGTGGCGGTGCGGTCCCCTACGGCACTGCGTAGGATCCTACGGTCTTGGCGTGCATCCGTGCGTCGCTGCGGTCCGGTCCCAGGTCGACGGGCACGTGCACCTTCCGCCGACCACTGGCGACAACATCGATGTACTGTGGAGACCTCACGCCCCACGTGTTGAGCAATTCGGCGGTACGTCCACCCGGCCTCCCGCATGCCCACTATACGCCCTCGCTCAAAGTCCGTCAACTGCACATACGGTTCACGTCCACGCTGTCGCGGCATGCTACCAGTGTTAAAGACTGCGATGGAGATCCGTATGCCACGGCAAACTGGCTGACACTAACGGCGGCGGTGCACAAATGCTGCGCAGCTAGCGCCATTCGACGGCCAACACCGCGGTTCCTGGTGTGTCCGCTGTGCCGTGCGTGTGATCATTGCTTGTACAGCCCTCTCGCAGTGTCCGGAGCAAGTATGGTGGGTCTGACACACCGGTGTCAATGTGTTCTTTTTTCCATTTCCAGGAGTGTATATTGGTCCCATTGAGATTTCTAAGGCAAAATTATATGGATCACAGCACGCACAGAGTCGTTTAAACAGCAGTCATTCTTCCTATGCTCAACATGGGTGTGGATCGCGAAGTCACACTAATAAGAATTGGTATGGGAAACACACTCTGACATTCTTTAAAGAATATAGATGTAGGCTCACCAGAGACCCTTCGGCCGCTGTATCGAAGTTATCCCTGTCTGTGAGGCTCGGATTCACACTATTTTCTTTTTCTCCCATCACTCTTCTGACTGCATTGCTGCGGCCTGCGATCTTCTCCTACGCGAACCTCTTCAGCTAAGAATAACACTTGCATTCTCGTTGGAGATATTCAGATCTCTGTCTTCCCTACCCTCCACAGCTCCATGCAACACCATGGAAACTATTTTCTGATCTCTTAAAAAATATCTCATGGTTGTATCCGATTTTCATGTCAGTATTCTCCATACATTCCTTTCCTCGCCGTTTCTGCAACGAAAATCCTGATTTCGTATCAGTCCACATAATTTTCAACTTTGTTCTAGAGCACTACATCTCAAACGTTTAGATTCTTCTTTGTTAGCTTTCTAAGAGTTTCTGATTCACTCAAATGTAATGCTATGCTCTAAACTTAAGTTTCCAGATATTTCTTCTTCAAACTAAAACTTGTGTTTGATGCTAGCAGACTCCTTTCGGGTAACCTGATTTTTATATCCTCCTTGCTTCGGCCATCATGAATCATTTTGTCTTCAAGCTGACCGAAATCCTTCATTCCATCTACTTTTTGGTCACCAGCTATAAGTTTATCGCTAATCCCACTGCTACTCATCTACATCCACATAATACTCCGCAAGACATCTAATGGCGTGTGGAGGAGTGTACTTTTTGTACCGCTAATTGAGGCTTGGAACGCTGTTCCACTCGCGAAAAGCTCGTGGGAAGAAAGATTGTCGGCAAGCCTCTGTATTGCCTCTAATTTCGAATTTTCCCCTTGTGGTTATCACGTGAGACGTATTCTGGCGGGAGAGAGAGAGAGAGAGAGAGAGAGAGAGAGAGAGAGAGAGAGGAGAGGGAGAGAGAGAGAGAGAGAGAGAGAAGTAACATGTAGTCAGAGTCTTCGCGGAAAGTGCTCTCTCAAAGTTGCAATTGCAAATCTCTGCGATGCCCAACGCCTCTCTTGTAACCCCTGCTAATGGAGTTCGTTGAGCATCTCCGTAAAACTCTCGTGCCGACTAAATGATCCAGTGACGAAATGCGCCGTTCTTCGTTGCATCTTCTATGTCGGTTCTATGAGTCTTATCTGGCAGAGACCCGAGATAGACGAACAACATTTAAGAATAGATCGAGCAAGCGCCGTATAAGCCACTTACTTCGTGGATCAGTTACTTTACCTTAAGATTCTTCCTAAGCATCTGAGTCTGCTATCTGCTTCTCCCACTATTTGCTTTATGTGGAAATTCCACTTACGGCCGCTCTGGATAGTTACCCCTAGATATTTTACAGTATATACTGTTTCCAGCGGTTTGTCTTCAGCAGTATAGGTGTATAATAGTGGAGTTTTTTCCTAGATATCCCAATATGTCAAAATTTTTTACGTTTATGTTCAACTGCCAGAGCCTACACATTTCATCAATTCTCTGGAGATTATTCTGCAAATTGTTACTACGATACTATCTTCTGGCATTGCTACAGTGTTACAGAACAGCCTTATAGAGCATCCGACACTTTCTACTAGGTCATTTAAATATGCTATAATCAGTAACGGTCCGATCACAGTTCCTTGGAGTGCTCCGGAAATTACCTTTACATCCGTCGATTTTATTCCGTTAAGAGAGACGTGTTGAGTTCTGTCTGCCAGGAAGTCTCGAAACCAGTCACAAATATGCTTCGATACTCGATAAGCTCGTATTTTTGTCACTAAACGGCGGTCGGGTCGGTGTCAAATGCCTTCCTGATGTCAAGGAATACGTCATCAAACTGACCGCCGTTGTCTACGGCGCTGTGGATCCACTGGAGGAATAGAGAGCCTAATGTCGCAGGAGACCCGTTTGCGGAATCCGTGTTGATTTTTATAGAAGATATTTTCATTCTCCAAAAAGTCATAATTATTTAGCATGAAACATCTCTCAATTTTGCAACAGATTGGCGTCAACGATATAGGTCTACAATTGTGTGCATCTGTCCTACAGCCCTTCTTAAAACCGGGAATGACCTTTTTTCGGTTCACTCCCAATCCGTTCAGTTCATATTCTGTTCACCATATGTACAAGATGAGCAGTAAGCTTAATAACATACGCCAATGGGTCATAGCGACATTAGTGACCCTGCAGCTAGTGAGTACAATGACTGGAGCTCCCCGGCCTGTTTCAGCGGAACGGCACGCTGGACGAGGTGTCCACCATCTACACGGGCCACACGACGATGAAGGAGTTCGGGCTGATCAACCGGCTGAACGGGCTGGACCACCTGCCGTACTGGCCCGAGGCGCCGTGCAACAGCATCAGCGCCTCGGAGGGCTCGTTCTTCCCGCCGCGCTACTTCACCGGCGCCGACGTGGTGCACGTCTACGACAAGGACCTGTGCCGCGTGCTGCCGCTGCGCTTCACGCACATGACCGCCAAGGACGGCATCGAGGCGGGCTACTACGTTCCGCCCGACGACGTCTTCGAGGCGCCCGACAAGAAGCCCGACAACCGCTGCTTCTGTCCCGCCTCCGATGGCTCCTGCCCGCCCCGAGGTCTGCAGAACATCAGCCCCTGCCAGTATTGTGAGTACTGCAGACTTTCTCTACCACTACTCCTCTCCTTCAGAGCCTGAATAGCTTGCAAGACTGTTGCAGGGTAAGTTGTGCGAAGAAAAAAAATTAGGGGAAATATTCGATACATTCCTCCGTTTTAACATTGAAGGTTAATTAACATTGAAGGTAGCCAATCAGGCCGTTGCACGCTCTAATTCAAGCGGCTCGCCAGAGACAGTGTCGCCAACTGCGTTCTTAGTTTGGTTTTCTAAAATCAAACAAGAGCTGCACAAAAACTGGCCATAGTGCAGAAGTACTGTATTTTACAGCCTGTAACATGCTACGGACTATAAGGCGTACCTTAATTTTAAGCATTTTTTTAATGACATTACCATTTTTATTATTAGACTTCAAAGCTGGCGCAATTTTTTTTTTTGTTTCGTTTATAAAACCGAACCTACATTTCAAATCCCTGAAAATCGTCTTCTGAGTTTCCTCTTCTTCCTCCTCCTCTTCCTCCTCCTCCGCCTCCTCCTCTTCCTCCTCCTCCGCCTCCTCCTCTTCCTCCTCCTCCGCCTCCTCCTCTTCTTCCTCCTCCTCCTCTTCTTCCTCCTCCTCCTCTTCTTCCTCCTCCTCCTCCTCCTCTTCTTCCTCCTCTTCTTCCTCCTCCTCTTCTTCCTCCTCTTCTTCCTCCTCCTCCTCTCTCCTCTTCTTCCTCCTCCTCTCTCCTCTTCCTCCTCCTCCTCCTCCTCCTCCTCTTCTTCCTCCTCCTCCTCTTCTTCGCCGGCCGGTGTGGCCAAGCGGTTCTAGGCGCATCCATCTGGAACCGCGAGACCGCTAGGTCGCAGGTTCGAATCTTGCCTGGGGCATGGATGTGTGTGATGTCCTTAGGTTAGTTAGGTTTAAGTAGTTCCAAGTTCTAGGGGACTGATGACCTCAGATATTAAGTCCCATAGTGCTCAGAGCCATTTTTTCCTCTTCTTCCTCCTCCTCCACCTCCTCTTCTTCCTCCTCCTCCTCCTCCTCTTCTTCCTCCTCCTCCTCCTCTTCTTCTTCCTCCTCCTCCACCTACTCCTCTTCCTCCTCCTCCTCCTCTTCCTCCTCCTCCTCCTCTTCTTCCTCCTCCTCCTCTTCTTCCTCCTCCTCCTCTTCCTCCTCCCCCTCTCTCCTCTTCTTCCTCCTCTTCCTCCTCCTCTTCTTCTTCTTCCTCCTCCTCCTCCTCCTCCTCCTCCTCCTCCTCTTCCTCCTCTTCTTCCTCCTCCTCCTCTTCTTCTTCCTCCTCCTCCTCTTCTTCCTCCTCCTCCTCTTCCTCCTCCTCCTCTCTCCTCTTCTTCCTCCTCCTCCTCTTCTTCTTCCTCCTCCTCCTCCTCTTCTTCTTCCTCCTCCTCCTCCTCTTCTTCTTCTTCCTCCTCCTCCTCCTCCTCCTCTTCTTCTTCTTCCTCCTCCTCCTCCTCCTCCTCTTCTTCTTCCTCCTCCTCCTCCTCCTCCTCTTCTTCTTCTTCTTCTTCTTCTTCTTCTTCTTCTTCTTCTTCTTCTTCCTCCCTCCTCCTCCTCGTCCTCCTCCTCCTCCTCCTCCTCCTCCTCCTTCTCCTCCTCCTACTCCTCTTCCTCCTCCTCACCCTCTTCCTCTTTGTTTTTCACTGACACTGTGCACTGCAGTGATGCATCATAGGCTAGATAATGTTCCAGGTTTGTGATGACGGGATGGGAGGGAGACAGTGTTAGAAAGCCTATGATGGGTTTCCCGCGCCATCAAATACATGGTTATTTTTGAGACTGGCAGAAATTTTAAACCAAACGCTGGAAATTTGTATACTAATTTCGAGCATAAAACGCACTTGAACGAGGCAATTTTCCGAAGAAAAACGTGCGTCCTGTTGTCTGTAAAATATGGTAGATATCATACCCGAGCTAAATGCTGAGCTGTCTCGTGAGTAAGACGACCAATATTTTATCATAGTTTTATGGGATATGACCAATATCTATGATTTTAAGGGAGGTTTAAGGGAGATTCAGTTGCGATAAATTGCAACAGCACAACTAGATGGTATTTTCTTGGAATGGGTGACAATGGTATTATAAAAATATGAAAAAAACTGGCGTACTTAGCTAACTTTTACTCTTTTGTCATACAGTGTCATATTTCGGCGTTACTTCACAAAGCGAGAGAAAGAAAATAGCACGCAGCAATCTCATTTAACTTTGGAGGCCATGTGCTTTGTGGAGTTTTTATGTCTCCATTTTCACTGGAAGAGCATATGATGGAAATTGCTTTAGTTTAGCAGCAAATGCACACACACTTGAACGCTGACAGTGTAATAAGTACACTCACAGGAGGACGGCCAAACAGATCGGAACATTTGGTGTTGAACGTCCTCTGTTTTGGATTGCTCACAACTTGTGCGATCCATAAGTACTGGTTCTTTCAAAGCGTTCCAAAATGTTTTGTTGTGTGTGTCAATTGAGAAATACGATATGTAATCAGTGTGCGTAAATATAAACGTCTCTATAATCCGCTTTCGTGAGTCCTTTTTACTTCAGTGTGTAATATACATACCTCAGCTGTTGAGCTGTACTCGTCATGCAATTCCGTGGGCTTCGAGAAACAAACAAAAAATCATCCCTCTCACGATCTCTCGAGACGCGTAGGCTATGTCATTCTTTCTCCGCTCCTCTCATTCACTTAAGTCACACTGTCTTCTTCCCGTAGAAACACGAACAGAAAAAGGACTCCAACTCGACAACAGTACCGATTATTACAAGAAAACTTTTCGAGATCTGTCGGATAGGACGTTCGAACTATCGATAGTAATTCACGGGATTAACATTTATAACAGTGATCACTGACCAAATACACGGCAAAGAGAGGCTGCCTGTAAGGGAGCAGGGAGAATTTAAAAGAAATTGCTATTATACTGGAGATACGAGGAAATATGGGAGAGTTGGTACCCTTACTCGTGCACTATCATCTACAGTATGAGATCAACTGACCATAATTGTATCTGGCGGGCCACTTGAATTTTCTTTTGCATTGATCTGATTGGCTAATCTAAATGCTAATTAAATCGGGAAAACGCCGCAACGTATATAATTTTATTTCCTAACAATTAATCCTCAACACAGCCTACCAAACAACGTCCTTACAAGCTTTTCAGGCTGTTTCTGACCACCCTGTATACTTCGCAAGCCACTTTTGAGTCATCACTGGTTTGATGTTGCCCCTCCACAAATTCCTTTCTTGTGCCAACATCTTCATCTCAGAGTAGCACTTGCAACTTATGTCCTCAGTTATTTGCTAGATGTAGAAATATTCAACTACGTCTGTTCGTTTAGCCTATGTGGTCTTAGAGTTTGAGTCTGCCTTCCGAAATTTCTCACTAAGTCGACGAACCACCTTACGATGAGATAGAGCTGTTACCGCAAATTTTGCACCAAATGTCTCGTGTTTTCTGTAACTGTAATCATTTGTCTGTACATATACATCACATGTTCCTATTTTCGTCCAATTTGGATAATTCCTTCGTGGTGCATCAGGCTATTTTATTTTTTTATTGTAGATTCTCACCAATTTGTTTCTCAAATTACGGCCTACGTTTGATAATACTTGCGTTCTTATGGCGAGGAATTCTCTCTTACCTTGTGTTCTTACTGTTCTTACGCTCGTGATACATTATTTTGCTTGCAGCTTAGTAGAGAATCGGTAGCTTACTTTGATGTTGTGTGTGCCGCTAATCCCACATCTGTTACTCCTCAACGCCTTCGTCTTTCTTCGGTTAACTCTGTCCATACTCTGCTCTTTAAACTTCATTAGATAGGTACTGTAATTCCTCCTCACTTTCACAGAGGATAACAATGTAATCAGTGAACCTTGTCAGAGACACAATTTTACCTTGAATTTTAATTCTACTTTTTGAGCCTTTATCTTAATATCCGCCTTTGCTTCTTCGAACAGTATAGGAGAAAGTCTGCATCCCTGGCTTATATCCGTTTTAACCGGAGCACTTCGTTCTTGGACTTTTATTCTTATTGTCCCAAATTCGTTCCAGTTACCCTTAGCGTATTAGTATTATCCTGAGAATTTCGATCATCTTACAGAACCTCATGCTATTGAACAATTGCTATAGGTCAACCAATAGCACTTTAAGTCTTCGGTTTCCGTATGTCTTGCTCCTTTGCCACGAATAACGTTATAACTTCCACACGGGTGGCTTTAGCCTTCCTAAAACGAAACTCATAGCCCTCTGAACGTATGCGGTGCCGAAACTTTCGTGCAAACAGTTTAAATTTATATATAAACGCTGTTTTATAACTTCTGTTCTGCTTCTATTAATAGCATATTCTAAGACAATATACAGGTCAGTTCTGACAAAAAACTACAGACTATGACAACAGTAATGCTTGTCTGTTGTAGACTGACTGGTTATAAGCATAAGAGACTAAACTATCAGCTTGTTTAAATCTACGTCGTTGAATGCACAAACTGAAATGAGTATAACCGATGAATTTGTTTGCTTCGCAGCCGCTCCAGTCTACCTGTCGTTTCCGCACTTCTACAAAGCTGACCCGTCTCTCCTTGAAGCCGTAGTGGGACTGAAACCTGAAAAGGATAAACATGAGACATTTTTCAAGATTCAGCCGGTAAGTGAAAGCTGTTTTGCATTGACCATTGACAAACTCTTCGCTCAGTTCCTGAGTACAGCTAACTAAGATCATTATAAATTCAATACTAAAGACACTTTTTTTAAAATTATCATACAGGTTTTCATTAACGATGGAGAAATATGTCACATATTTGTAAGTCAATGTTGCGTGTTCCGTAACTCTATCTAAACACGTCGGTCATCTCCTATAAACATGTTTCATCATTACCATGAACCAAAATCATTTCTTAGCAAGTAACTTTCAGGTGTGTTATTTATGTACTTTCTTGAGAGTACGTACTTATTGGTGTACTTATTTAATTAATTGTTTAATTATTTATTTGGCTTAACCAGATTGGCGCCTTAAGTGCCTCTCTTACATCAGTCCAGAAATAACACACATGACGTACCACAAAATATTTCAATAACGTGCTCTGCCTCTGTGCATGCTCATGGTTCAATTACATACAACTAAGAAATTATAACGAGAGCAGTTATAATAACCAACACAAATCGTAACAGCGAATAATAAAAGTAGTAGTAGTAGTAGTAGTAGTAGTAGTAGTAGTAGTAATCTATACTAATAGACTCTGGTGTGCAGAGCCCTTAAGACCGAAAATAACGTTCGCACATGTCACTGCCAAGTACAAGGGTTGTCCGTAAAAGAAGGTTCCCATGGCGCTACAGTCCTGAAAAGCGCTGTTACGGTGGATCCCGCGATTCTGTGGCGTACCTTGGTTCCCCCACTCCAAATCCCCTTCCTAGCAGCTGTACGTGATGCATCTCCCCATCGCTGCGCTCCGTGATCCGTTTCCTGTCTGCAAAAAACATTACGCCGACAGAAATCCATTCCCAGCTATGCGAAATCTATGGAGACAAGTGTATGAGCGTACAACACGTGCGCCAATGGCGCAGAGAGTTCAAGAACGGGCGTACTGGCGTCCATGATGAGCGTTCCGGACGGCCATCTGTTTCTGACGAAACAGTCGCAAAAGTGGAGGCAGCGGTGCTCTCAGATCGAAGAGTGACGGTTCGTGAGTTCTCCGAAATGATCCCTGATGTCAGCAAAATGTCTATTGACAAGATTTTGACGGAACATCTAGTAATATAGCTACAAGAAATTTGGACCACATATAGAAAAAACTGGTACTGTATAGTACAGTAGGTAACTGATAAAATACAAGTGCTACGAACAGAAATGTCACTTTTTATTAGAGGTCAATAATTATACTGAAGTCACCGCGATTCATGACGGTCACCCAGACACTACAAGAGGCAGAACGCAGAGTGCAGAGTGCAGAGTGCTCCCATGCTGACCATAAGATCGGTAAGGAATTACTCTCTCATACCAATGATCGCAACCGATTTACCAATACAATCAAAGAACATTTAAATGTCTGCCGACTAGTCATTGCACCAAGACGACGGACATCAGCGTGAGATGCCTCAGGTAGCAGATGTCACCTCTGTTTTATTATTATTGTTATTATTATTAGTGAATGTCCCCAACCGAGAACGATAAGAACGTGATTTTCAGTCTTTCTTAGCATTGTTCTTACTTTCCCAATATTTATTCATTTTCTCCCCAAAGGCTTTCTTTCTTTCTTTCTTCGATCCACTTGCTCGGTATGGTTTTGGTTCCGTCTCTAGAGTAAACTTCCAGTTATCAATTTTGATTCTGAATGCATCCCTGTCTGATGTGTTTCTTACGTCAATTTTTGCTTTTGTCAAATCCTCCTCAACATCAGTTACCAAGAGTATTGATGCTGGAAGTGATGTCACATACTCCAATACACTTTTAGTTACTCTGTTTCCAGGTAATCAGTCTAGATATCCATAGAACTTCATTCGTCTCTTTCTTATATCAGTTTTGATGTTTGATACTAATTCTGTTGTCTCGATTGTTTGCAGCCTGTATCCATCTTGTGTGAATCGTAGTCTAGAATTTTTCTGATAATCTTTCTCTCTACTTCCTTAATTTCTTGTAAATCTAGTTTTCAATTCAATGAGAGTGTTTCACTTGCTTATATGCCTGTCGGTTTGATTACTGTATTATTGTCTTATCTTAGTGCCTCTTGACAGGCATTTTTTGTCATAAAAATGTGAAAAAAGCCTGGACACTTTCTTGGTTTTCTGCAATCTGTTTTTTGTGCTATTTTTTCAAGTCCTGTTGGTTCAATAATTTCACTGAGATATCTAAAGTGTTTGACTCTGTTAATTTCACCATAATTTAAGTTTCGGAGTATCTAACTTGGTACACATGAACTCAGTCTCCTCAAAAGAGATTTTACGGGCCAACCTCCTTTGCACATTCTTTGAGGCTCTCGATTTGGAATGTTCAATTTCCCTTGACCTGTTCCTAGTTGGACTGGATTCCAAAAGTTTTATTTTCTTAGTTTCCTATTTCATTCTTTCACTACTTCGTCTAAAACTTGTTGAATAATAGCGTTGGGATCCCATTTCCTACTCTTACTCCTATTTTAACTAAGAATGTTACGAAATTTTATCTATGAATTTAATTTTCGATTTGGTTCGTGTGTGTTTGTTTGATCAGTTTTAGAGTTTTGATGTCTAGTCCGTCTTCTTCTAGAAAACTGCATAGAGATTGTCTGTCTATAGAATCGTAGGTTTCTTTGAAAATCAACGAATGTGCGGAGTAATGGTTTAATTTTTAAAATAATTTTAAGATTAAAGATACGTTCCGGTCACGACCTATTAGGTCGAAAGCTTGCTTGGTAATCTGAAATTGTATATTCTAGTTGTTCTTGCGCGCACTTCAGGAGATAGGTGGATGAAATTTTGTAAGTGGCCGTCAGAAGTGAAATACCTGTTTATTTATTTTTTGTACATCTGATCTCACCCTTTTTGTCCAATGAATGAATTAGTGCGCATTTCCAATTCTCTGGAACATTTTCCGTCTGCCAAATTTCTTGGATGATTTGAGTGATCTCTTTTAAGGAATTTGGAACAAGGTTCTTCACTAGCTCAGCTACAATTCCATCTTCTCCCGATGACGTATTATTTTTTAGCTGTTTACTGTGACCATAAATTTCTTCTTGTATTGGTGGTAGTGAAGTTTCATTCGCGTATTCTGGTTGTAATCTAGGGAATCTCGTCCTTGGATGTGAGCAGTTCAGAAGTCGTGAGAAACATTTGACTAATTCTTGACAATTTTCCTTATTAGTTATTGTGAATTTCCCCTTTTATTTCCTGAAACAAAGGTATCATGGAATGTATTCTTTGATTTGATTTACGAACGTTTTGTAAAAGTCGTGTGTTTTGTGGTTCCTAAAGTCATCTTTAGTAGTAGTAGTAGTAGTAAAATGGATGACTGTTGAGAGATTCTCTGTATGTAGTAGAACACAAATATGTGCTGCGAACCTTAGGAAAGCGCGTGCTCGCTCCATATACTAGGACGCTAATGCACACTTGTGCAGTGGCGCTCAATTCAGAAGTACCCACTTCGAATACTGAGACATTTTCATCGCTAGTACGTGGCAGAGGAGATAATGTGGTGGTGGTGGTGGTGGTGGTGGTCACTTCCTGATAATTAGCCCTTTGCCAATGTCCTGGGTTGTATTCTTAATGCCTCCGCAGTGTCTCGTCGTGTGAGAGCATTTGACACTGTTGATGTGGATACATCTGTCCTTCTGTCGACACCCTTTCCAGTGTTGTTAGAGATGGACAGACAATGTACTGGCATCGGGTTTCACCCTCTTCCTTCACTCACTGAAATACAACATGAACACTGCACTCGACTGTGCACATACATTCATCATAGTCATCTACATTCAACATGTACACTTCTGACACAAGACTCAGAATCTGGGGACGAAGCGTTCCAGCTTGCGGGAAGAAAAAAAGAAAATAGCTTTTTCAGTTGGGTAGCTCTATCTGCCCCTCGCCGTATCCCTGCTAACCAAGCCACACGACTTAACTTTAACAAGAAATTTTATAGTGCCGTAACACCAAATGAGAGTGCGAACAGCAATCGTTGGGTCAACGAACATTTTATTAAACATGTATTTCTAATAGCACACAAATGTATGCAAAAGGTATATGTAGCTATCTTGTGGATATATTAGCAGATACTGAATATGATTCATCAACAAAATCATTATTAACATATCTGTATACTGAAATGCAATAATAAGTGGGGTGTATTATATCCCTTCTACCGACAGTAAAATAAACATGTCCAACTCGTTATAACGCTAACATAACAACTTCATCTAATTATGCTTTTCTTTTTCAGAAACTGGGAGTACCAGTCGAAGGCGAAGTTCGAGTGCAGCTTAATCTGAGGACAGAGCGTTCCAGCGCGTCAGTGGTCTCAAACTTCCCCTCTATAACGTTTCCCATCATCTGGTTGGAAGAGGTGAGCAGTGAAAGAGCCAATTTCAGTGTTGTAAACGTATTTTTCTTTCTGAGAGATCAAATTTTTAGCTGTTGATCTAACAATATTGCAGCGAATATTGACTCTGGCGCAGTAGTGAGGAAGTAATTTGTCGTGGTGTTGTTAAAGGAACTATCCGAGCTTCGCCAAAGGAAACTAAATTAAGATGGCCGGCTGAGGTACAACTGGCTCCTCCGCAACACTCCCTATTTAGGAGGCCTAAAGTTCTGATATTCCACACAATAACCCAGAATGAGAGTCAAGTGGCGTAATCAGTGTGAAGCATCGTCGCAATTTAAACTGCCGTACGTTTTTCGCTATTTCAGTTTTGCACTACTATAAAACTGAGCTTTCTCAAAGTAGGTTTCCACATTAGCTTTGAAATTTGCGTCACAGCTTCCTCACTCTTGTTCTCTACAGTTCACTGTAGTCATGGGCTTATTTCCATTAACTTCGCCAGCTTTTCAGTGGAGCAGTTTTACACATCATATCAGAACACTGTATTTTCCTTCTCAATAAAATTCTCCTTGAACTGCAGCCACGTCATGATGCGATTAAACTACCGAGGTTTGCGATAGTAGCCGAACCGTCGTCAGTTTAATCACATTACATCACGGCCTAGTTACCAGATTCAGAAGAATCTCATTGAAATATTCCCCGTCCGCGAATACCCAGGCTCATTTACATTACTTTCCTTTTGACATCGCTGCCGGGGTGTGCACGTAAGACGTAAGAAGGTGGGTAGCGATGCGATGCGCAGTGACAAGGGGCTGTTCATTGCCCTCGTGACGCTCTAGCCAACGGCGTCATTCTGTCCCGTCAGCCTGTAGCATTGGCTGCGCGTAGGACATCTGGTGTCGATTTTCATGTTAACTTAGGTGTGGTGAAGGTACTCAGACACTGCAATGTTCATTATGGGTGGCGTATCAGTTTCCGCAACAGAACACGCTCTTTCATATGATGATTTAACTTCGATTCTCTGAATGTTTTGGCATATCAGACAATGAAAAAGAGAGAAAAATTCTTTCACTAAAAATTTAATGGGAAAACCGCTAGCACGATCGCGTAGGTTAGTTTTTACACTCCTGGAAATTGAAATAAGAACACCGTGAATTCATTGTCCCAGGAAGGGGAAACTTTATTGACACATTCCTGGGGTCAGATACATCACATGATCACACTGACAGAACCACAGGCACATAGACACAGGCAACAGAGCATGCACAATGTCGGCACTAGTACGGTGTATATCCACCTTTCGCAGCAATGCAGGCTGCTATTCTCCCATGGAGACGATCGTAGAGATGCTGGATGTAGTCCTGTGGAACGGCTTGCCATGCCATTTCCACCTGGCGCCTCAGTTGGACCAGCGTTCGTGCTGGACGTGCAGACCGCGTGAGACGACGCTTCACCCAGTCCCAAACATGCTCAATGGGGGACAGATCCGGAGATCTTGCTGGCCAGGGTAGTTGACTTACACCTTCTAGAGCACGTTGGGTGGCACGGGATACATGCGGACGTGCATTGTCCTGTTGGAACAGCAAGTTCCCTTGCCGGTCTAGGAATGGTAGAACGATGGGTTCGATGACGGTTTGGATGTACCGTGCACTATTCAGTGTCCCCTCGACGATCACCAGTGGTGTACGGCCAGTGTAGGAGATCGCTCCCCACACCATGATGCCGGGTGTTGGCCCTGTGTGCCTCGGTCGTATGCAGTCCTGATTGTGGCGCTCACCTGCACGGCGCCAAACACGCATACGACCATCATTGGCACCAAGGCAGAAGCGACTCTCATCGCTGAAGACGACACGTCCCCATTCGTCCCTCCATTCACGCCTGTCGCGACACCACTGGAGGCGGGCTGCACGATGTTGGGGCGTGAGCGGAAGACGGCCTAACGGTGTGCGGGACCGTAGCCCAGCTTCATGGAGACGGTTGCGAATGGTCCTCGCCGATACCCCAGGAGCAACAGTGTCCCTAATTTGCTGGGAAGTGGCGGTGCGGTCCCCTACGGCACTGCGTAGGATCCTACGGTCTTGGCGTGCATCCGTGCGTCGCTGCGGTCCGGTCCCAGGTCGACGGGCACGTGCACCTTCCGCCGACCACTGGCGACAACATCGATGTACTGTGGAGACCTCACGCCCCACGTGTTGAGCAATTCGGCGGTACGTCCACCCGGCCTCCCGCATGCCCACTATACGCCCTCGCTCAAAGTCCGTCAACTGCACATACGGTTCACGTCCACGCTGTCGCGGCATGCTACCAGTGTTAAAGACTGCGATGGAGCTCCGTATGCCACGGCAAACTGGCTGACACTAACGGCGGCGGTGCACAAATGCTGCGCAGCTAGCTCCATTCGACGGCCAACACCGCGGTTCCTGGTGTGTCCGCTGTGCCGTGAGTGTGATCGTTGCTTGTACAGCCCTCTCGCAGTGTCCGGAGCAAGTATGGTGGGTCTGACACACCGGTGTCAATGTGTTCTTTTTTCCATTTCCAGGAGTGTATTTCAGCTTAACTGCCGGCCGTGGTGGCCTAGCGGTTCTAGGCGCTTCAGTCCGGAACCGCGCGACTGTTACGGCCGCAGGTTCGAATCTTGCCTCGGGCATGGATGTGTGTGATGTCCTTAAGTTAGGTAGATTTAAGTAGTTCTAAGTTCTAGGGAACTGATGACCTCAGATGTTAAGTCCCATAGTGCTCAGAACCGTTTGAACCATTTTTTCCAGCTTAACTGTCCAATGACTGTTACATATCAGGTATTGTAGATAACAGTAGCGAATACAAGTTTGTTCTTATTTTAACATTGAGAGAAATGCCAGAAAAGTATTACACAGATTGCAGCTCATATTTAATATGTAATACCAACAAAAATATTATAACTTTTGTCATACAAAGACATGGTCTAGGCTTCGCTTTTTGTGAAAGAGTTCCAATCATATCGTCTTGCAAGACAGAGCTACTGGTTGTATTTTACGTAGTTTTAGTTCTGCTACGGCAGTACTCGTATTGACACGTGCATGGTGACAAAATGCTATCCATTGCCAGACAGTGAGGGAATCCATCATATCCTTTACTCAAACCTGATTTTGGAGTATGTTTGCATATTTTAGCCTTTCTTCAGGTGCCTAACTCATCTTCTAAAAGTGCTTCACCCCCCTTCATCCTGTCTAGACAAGCCAACAGAGCATCTAGTAAGTTTAAGGAGCTCCAAAATGCTCTTTTCTGCCACTTTGTTCTAGCGGCAGTGTTCTCTGTACTGAAACCAGCAGCTGTCAACGGAAAGATTTACAAAATGCAGCAAACTCTGACAAAGCGCCACTGAAAACAGAATCCTCTGAGAGGGAATCTGATCTTCTGTTGAACTGGCATGTAACAAAACTACTCAGCACAGAATCTTTCTCAAAAAAATGTACAAATAACAATGATAGTGGAACTACACGACCGTATATGTTAAAGCCTGAAGTTATAAAGTGCAGTACCCAAATCGGACAAACGTCTTTGTACAAACTTAATGCAAAATTGCTACGCACAGACTTGGATTACTGCAACTCTTGGTAACACCCCTTACACCAGTTATTTCCTTTCCGAATAAACATACCCAATAGGACGGTAAAATAACTCAGTTTAACGTAGTTAGCAACTACTGATCTAGTGGCAGGATGGCGCTTTGTCTTGATAAAACTCAGTTACATGTAGGACGGTGTACTGCCGCCGAGTGGAAGGATAATTAATAGAAAAACTTCGAGCAAATATGCACACTTCATGCTGTTGAGTTTGAAGTAAGGCAAAGAAACAGTCCGGCAGAAAAAAAATGAAAGCCATATTCGCACGGTCGTGTGGGTTCCTATCGAGATTGATAAAAGAAACAAAAATACTGAAACTTCTCGGCAGATTAAAACTGTCCTGGACAGAGACTCAAAACCGGGACCTTTGCCTTCCGCGTCCAAGCGCCCTACCAATGGAGCTGTCCAATCTCGATCACAACCCGTCCTCACAGCTTTATTTCCGAGGGCATCCCATCTCCTACTTTCCAAACTTCACAGACGTTCTCTTAGAAAACTTGCAGGATTATCACACGTAGAAGTCACGGTCAGGCACACGGCTTTAATCTGCCACGAGTTGCATAATAAGAGCACACTCGGATGCAGAATAAAAATTCATCCCGACGACAAGTATTCATTAAACAAGAACCAGTGAGAGTTTTCAGAGCATACTATTTTTTCTAGGAAGAGTCATCACAAACTAAAGGCTATGCCTTGTCGATTTAGCCAAGTCCCTCTCTCCATTCTCATCCTCTTCAATTCTTCATACGATTTTATCCCTATATCTTCTTTGAAGTTATTAAAATACATTGCTCTTAGCCTGCCTCTTGGTTTTTTCCCTAAAACTTTTCCTTCAAATACATTCTTTAGGAACTGATTGTGTCATTATGTGCCTTATCATTTTTGATTTTCTTCTTCCTATATAATTTAGCAGCATTCTGTTCTCATTCACTTCTCTTAAGACCTGTTCATTACTTTTTCTACCTACCCAGCTTGTTTTCGTCATTCTTCTCCATATCCACATTTCCATTGCTTGCAGTATCTCTTTCTCTGCCTTTCCCAGAGTCCACACTTCACATCCGTGTGTTAAGACACTCCAGACATAAGTTTTGGCAAACTTTTTCCTACTTTCTAGGTTTATATGATTGTATGTTAGTAAATTCCTTTTATTTTGGAAAGTTTGCTTTGCCAAGGCTATTCTTCTCTCTATATCTGTGATACATTTATTGTCGTCAGTGATTGTGCTCCCCAAATAACAGAAGTTCTCAACCTGTTCTAGAACATCATCTTCGAGTTTAATCTTAACTTTACCATTTTCTTTTATCTTCCCTACTACCATATTTTTTGTTTTCTTCTTATTTATTTTTAGATTAAATTCTCTTAGGATTTTGGCAAATTTTAGCAACATAAACTCCATTTCCTTTGCTGAGTCAGCAAGTACTCATACTACCGTATCATCTGCATAACGGATACAGTGTATTCGTTCCCCGTTAATTCCTTTGGTTATTCTTTTCGATTTTTCAATGGTGTTTTCAATAAATAAGTTGAACATACATGGTGATAATGGGCATCCTTACCTTGCTCCCCTCCTTACTTTTGCTTTCTTCTTCACACCATTCACTTCTATATCTGCTTCCTGCCTTTTACACAGGTTCCAGATTAATCTTCTGTACCTCTAACCAAGATTTATTTCCTTCATTGTTCAGAATAACAATTTCCAATTAACCATGTCAAATGCTTTTTGTGAATCTATAAAGGTCAAGTAGGTTTTCCTAGCAGTGTAGGCAACAGCAAAAGAGCGGCATGGGACAAAGACAAAAAGCACTGTTGTGATATCGGAAAGTATTTTCCATCCCTCTCCGTGCACCCGCCTTCCTACTTGCACGACATAATAATCCACTGATAAGCCAAAACATTATGATCACTGCCCACCCCGGGGGTCTGCGTTGCTTCACGTCCGTAGGTATAACCTTTAAATACCCTACACGTGACCCCTGGGTGGTGCTAAGAAAGCAACAACGATAAGATGAGACCGAACTGTCTGAAAAGACCTCTCGGTCAAAGAATGACGAAGGACACGTGCGGTCCTATTCAGGACCCACAAGCTCGTAGAATTGGACCATCTCTGCGCATCTGTCAACTGAATATCGAAGGGATAAGTCGAGCAAAATGTGAGTATCTTTCCAGGCTCACACAGAAATATGCAGTTGATATCATCGCACTTCAAGAAACGCACACAGCTGATGAACCACAGCTACAGAGTAGGGGGAAAATACCGGGCTTTAAACTGATAGCCTCTAATCACCATCAAAATTATGGCCTTGCAACTTACGTCAAGAATCACATAACAAACTACCAGCTGCTGTCAGAAAATTCTGAAAATGACATTTTTACAACTGCTGTTAAAATTGAAAACCTAACGATAGTTAACGTGTACAAACCCCCAGGGACTAATTGGCCTAATTCTGTTCTACCGTCTCTGCAACATCCAACTATATACCTCGGTGATTTCAACAGTCATCATCACCTGTGGGGATATATGGAGAATGACCTCAACGGTGAAGCGCTTGAGGACTGGATGGAAACTGAAAACCTGAATTTAATTTACGATGCTAAAGATCTGCCTACCTTCCACTCAGCTCGCTGGTCCCAAGGCTATACCCCAGATCTGTGCTTCACAACTCAGTCTCATAATTCCCTAAATCAAGTACGACGAACTGTGCTCAAGGAATTCCCACATAGTCAACACAGACTTGTTATATTGGAGGTGGGGATGTCTATACCTGTTGTACGATCACATCCTAAACCGAGGTGGAACTTCAAGAAAGCCAACTGGACTGAATTTGCAAAGCAAACAGATTCCAATATCAGATGGATCAAACCAACGTACAACAACTACAGCAGATTTGTTGGGGTTATCAAAGGTGCAGCCAGACGATGTATTCCTAGAGGGTACCGTAAAGAGTATATCCCTGGTTGGAGTTCCGAGAGTGAGGAGTTACTAAAAGAATATGAAGACCATCCTAACTCTGACAATGCAACAAGCCTCCTCCAGTCCCTGGATGATAATCGAAGAAAGATCTGGCATGAAACTGTGGGGTCCCTAGATTACACCCATTCTAGCAGAAAAGCCTGGTCTATCATCAGGAAATTAGACTCTTCAAACCCTACAACAAAAAGATCAAAAAATGCCATCAATTTGAATGACTACGCTAAACACCTTGTGTCAGTTACAAAGAATATAAAGGACAAGGAAGCCAAAAGGGATATCAAACTACAGTTGAACACCAAGAAAAGAGCAGCCCTACAGTCTTCCGAATTCTCTACTCCATTTCAAGAAGAGGAAACTAAAGCTGCAATCAAAAGTATGAAACTTGGAAAAGCAGCTGGATATGATGGAATATACCCAGAATTCCTGGCTCACTGTGGACCAGCTACAGTAAAATGGTTGACCAACTTCCTTTCAAACATCCTGCAAACTGGAAACATCCCACATCTGATGAAGAAATCAAAAATATTAGCCATACTGAAACCAAATAAAGATCCCACAAAAGTGGAAAACTATCGTCCAATAGCACTCTTAAGTATCACTTATAAACTCCTTGAGCGTCTGATCTACAACAGAATCTGTGAAACAATCAACCATCATATTCCTATCGAGCAAGCAGGATTTAGACCTGGGAGAAGTTGTAACGATCAGGTACTATCTCTCACTACGCACATTGAAAATGGGTATGAGAAGAAATCAGTAAGTGTGGCTGCCTTTTTGGATCTATCTGCTGCCTATGACACTGTCTGGCGAGAAGGACTCCTTTTAAAATTTGTGAGTGTTATCCCATGTCGTAAACTCACGGCCTTACTCAACAATATGCTAAGCAATAGGTACTTTCAGATCTACTCAGATAATGATAGGAGCAGAATGTTTAAACTAAATGACGGCTTACCTCAAGGGTCTGTTCTGGCTCCCCTCCTTTTCAATTTGTATACACACGACTTACCAGAAACATCTTCAAGGAAATTCATATATGCTGATGATATTTGTCTGGTGACTCAGTGCTCCAACTTTGCTGATGCTGAAACTATTCTATCCACTGATCTGGAAGCCTTAGACAAATATTTCAAGAAATGGTGCCTCCACCTAAATCCTCAGAAAACAGTTATATCTGCATTCCACCTACGTAACAGACAGTCAAATTACAAACCAGAAGTTGTATTCAGAGACCAAGTGTTGCCATACTGTAGTACACCAAAGTACCTGGGATTAACACTAGATAGAACTCTGTCTTTCAAGCAGCATTTATCAAATGTGGCTGTTAAAGTTAAAACTAGAAATAATATTCTTCAGAAGCTTGTTGGTACATCATGGGGAGCCAATACTAACGTCCTGAGATCTACAGCATTAGCTCTGTCATATTCTGTTGCTGAATATTGCTGCCTAACCTGGATCAACAGTGTTCACACTAAGAAGATAGACGTGCAACTCAATCAGGCAATGCGATTAATCACAGGATGTATTCGGAGCACAAACACGCTGTGGCTGCCGGTTCTAAGCAATATCCCACCTCCAGCCCTAAGAAGATCAGAAGCTCTCCTAAAGACGTGGAAAAACATTCAGCAGAACCCCCAGCTCCCCATCCATCAAGATATTGTACAAGGAACACACCAACGCTTGAAATCGAGGAAACCACCATGGCGCACAGCACTCGACCTTGAAGGATCTGCTTTCAACATTAACAGTTCATGGAAACTCCAGTGGGATCAGTCTTCAGTAGCCAATAAACATCTAGTCGAGGACCCTTCCAAGCAGACGCAAGGATTTGATCTTCCAAGGCGTCAGTGGAGGATCATTAACCGCATTCGAACTGGACAAGGCAGATGTGGCTATCTACTGCACAAATGGGGATGGGTTGGCTCTGAAAATTGTGACTGTGGTGCCCCCTCACAGACGATTCATTACATTGTTGCTGACTGCCCTCATCGTACTTTCAGAGGAACTTTAATGGACATTCATCGTACATCGGATGAAGCAGTCAAGTGGATTGAAGAACTAGACATAGAGCTGTAAAATTGTACGAACTTGTGATTGTACATTTTAGTCCTGAAAATATTGTATATAAATGTAAATCAATGTACACATCATACGATAAATAATAAATAAACTGCCCACCCCGGCGTTGGATGCCGCCTGGAGGCGTTTGCGGGCACGTGACTCGGTAACAGAAGTGTGGGAACGGAGCGGGTATGGACTGGGACCACCTTAGAGAAGATAAGGGTTGCAGATGGGGGCAATCCATTGAGATAAGCAACTTTGACAGAGGGCAGATTATTATTACGCACAGCCTGTGAACGAAGATCTCAAAAACGTCGAAGATAGTCGAATGTCCACGTGCTACTGTCGTGAGATCTGCGAGAAGGAGTACAGTAAAACCACCACTGGGCGCTAATTGGCTGGACGTTCACGACTCTACACAGAACGTGCGGTTCGGAGGCTTGTCTGCTCTGTAAAGTAGAATAGATGGTGACTTGTGGCATTTCTGAGCGGAATGCTGATACACGCACAAGCACAACGCTCATCGTATGTTGTTGAACATGGAGCTCCGCAGCAGACCACCACTACGTGTTCATAAGTTGACCTGACGACATCGCCAGTTACGATGGCAGTGGACACTGGACGATCGGGATTCTACCGTTTATCAACGGAAACGTGTCGACTCCTCGGGTGAATCACATTTTTGCTACACTAGGTCGAGGTCGTCGTCTCGAGCGCTGTCATCGAGGTGGACGGCTGCTCGAAAAGTGCAGCACGCTGCGGACGCAAGCTGTTAGGAGCAGCACTATGCTACGGGAGACGTTCTCCTGCATTTGCATGGGACCTGTGGTAGTAATCGAAGACACGCTGACAGCTGCGAACCACCTGCATCCCATCACGCTTGATTTCTTCCCCGACAGTGATGTCATCTTTCTGCAGTAAAATTGTCCATGTCTCGACGCCAGAACTGCGCTCCAGTGGTTTTAGGAGCATTATAGTAAATTCATATTGATATCTCGGAGACCCAATTTGCCTGAAGTAAATCGTACGGAACCCATCTCAATCGCTATCGGGCGTCATCACCGCGAACGCAAACCAGCGACCCGTTATGAAACTTCCTGTCAGATTAAAACTGTGTGCCGGACCGAGACTCGAACTCGGGACCTTTGCCTTTCGCGGGCAAGTGCTCTACCAACTGAGCTACCCAAGCACGACTCACGCCCCGTCCTCACAGCTTTACTTCTGCCAGTACCTCGTCTCCTACCTTCCAAACTTTACAGAAGCTCTCCTGCGAACCTTGCAGAACTGGCACTCCTGAAAGAAAGGATATTGCAGAGACATGGCTTAGCCACAACCCGGGGATGTTCCCAGAAACTTGCCAGCGAAAGGCAAAGTTCTCGATTTCGAGTCTCGGTCCGACACACAGTTTTAATCTGCCAGGAAGTTTCATATCAGCGCACACTCCGCTGCAGAGTGAAAATCTTATTCTGGAAACATCCCCCAGGCTGTGGCTAAGCCATGTCCCTGCAATATGCTTTCTTTCAGGAGTGCTAGTTCTGCAAGGTTCGCAGGAGAGCTTCTGTAAAGTTTGGAAGGTAGGAGACGAGGTACTGGCAGAAGTACAGCTGTGAGGACGGGGCGTGAGTCGTGCTTGGGTAGCTCAGTTGGTAGAGCACTTGCCCGCGAAAGCCAAAGGTCCCAAGTTCGAGTCTCGGTCCGGCACACAGTTTTAAACTGCCAGGAAGTTTCAGTGACCCGTTATTTACGCGAATTTCATGACCTGTGCGTAGACATCCAATGCCACATACCTCCACGAACTTTCGGATCGCTGTTGCGCAGAATAAGTGATGTATATCCGTCTTAGGAACGAAATAAAAGATGTTTAGCATGCAGTCACAATGTTTTGGCTCATCAGTGTGTAGGACTCATCACGATAAAATAAGAGAAATCAGGGCTCGCACGGAAAAATTTAAGTGCTCGTTTTTCCTGCGTGCCGTTCGAGAGTGGAACGGTAGAGACAGCATGAAGGTGGTTCATTGAACCCTCTGCCAGGAACTTTATTGTGAATAGCAGAGTAATCACGTAGATGTAGACTATGTTCATTCTCTGTTTGGATACTTACATTCAATGTATTTTATAACTTATTTTTTATAACTTCTCAAATGTGTGTGTTTTTGTCGGCAGGGGGTTGAAGAACTGACGCCTCCGATTAAGCGGTGGATCTTCTTGGCGACAACTGTGGCTGACATAGCGGTACCCATCCTGAACTACGGCTGCATCGTAGCCGGCCTGGCAGTGTTAGCCTTCATGTTCGTGCGCACTTACAAGAACGTCGTCTTCACGAAGGAGACCCTGGAAAGGGGCAAAAAGACTCTGCGCCGGGGCAGCAGTTTCATCGTCAACGGCCAGCACCGGCTGCTCATACTCCGGGACTCGTACACTCTGCTCAACAACATCAGCACAGACCCCGACCCCGAAGCCGAATCGTGATTGGCCAGCCCAGAGACTGTGCCCCGCGCTGCGACCAATCAGGCTCTGCCTGTGAGGTGGAAACCTCATCCCTTTCACATCATCTCACTCCTGCACTGCTCACAATACGGTGGGTAAGCGCAGGAAAAAGTGCGCATAGAAAAGCATTTCGGGACAGCCGAGAGACGGAAGTGATGGACATGTTACCGCCACTCGCAGATTATATTTGTTATACTGATATGTTGTTCATCTTAACCGATCAGCCGATCACCGCTGCTCGCTTTTCTCGGCGAGCTGAAAAACTACGTGTCTTTCTCCAGGATATGAGCGCCAGTGAAGAGTCAGCGAGAGTGAAATTTCACATAAAATTAAATACTTCGGTGAACATGAAGCCTGTGGAGAGAAGTCAACGCGAATAGTCTTGAAACTAAGCCAGTAAGCCAAACGTGGAGGAAAGCAGAACAAACATCATTATTATATATATATCTATTCTTTTGCCAGTCTGTATTAACATATTGAGCTGAAATGGCTACTTCACCTAAAATATGAGATTATTGCCGAGAGAACGTTGGTACTCTTTGCTCAAATAGTAAAGTAGGGACATTCCGACAGAAGAATAATGTATAAGACTAATTTAAAGGAAAAGTATGAACAGGAAGTAATTTTACCCAGAAACCAGAAATGTTTTCATGAGAAATTTGTTTTTACCAATGGAAAAAGTCTAGCAATTCAAAACTGTACTAAAATTTTATTCGGCAGGAGCACTGCAAATCATATCAAGTAAATATTGCACAATGCCACAAAATTTGAATCAAAAAATCATGTGTACTTTTTCTTCATATTCACATAAGAGTTTTCAAGAAGCATATAAATGAGGCAATGTGCACTATTGCCAAAGTCAATTAAGCCCGCTTCACATATAAAAATTGATAATAGTGAACTAAATTAGTAAACCTGATGCATCTAGAAAAAAAGTGTTTGTTGCTGGAAGAAGTGTGTTCCGTGTTTTGATACTGTTTTAATATTGCTCAGCATTCATAATGTAATTGTTTCTGTGATTATTTTTAGTTATGAAATATACACATATATACCAAGTAATACCCTAATTAAGATATATTTCATTTAGTGTTAAAACACAGAGCAATCTGTACCTTATGTACCTGCACAACCATCAGTGTTTTCGTGTATGACGTCCCAAATGGAATCTTTCGTTCAAAAATTGACACACAAAGTTTAGCTTGAATGTCTGTCTGCGCAGGAAAGCACTTAATTTGATGCCGACTGCAACACTGTGTGCCCACGCATGAAGTGGAATTCTAAAAAGTCAAAATACTTGTATTTTATGTTATTTTCCTAAGATAGATGAAGCACTGATGTCACTGAATACTGAAGTAACCAAATGTACTGTACTCCAATAAGACATAAACGCAACCAGAATTAAGTATCGTCTTACTGATTACATGATCAGTGGAGCTCCCATAAATTAAATTATACGACTTGACTCATTTTAAAAAATCAAATATTAGAAGCGGGCCAATCCGTGTTTATCGCGTTATGACAGTCAGTATATCATACCCACTGAAAATGGAAAATTTCTACTGCATCAAAAAGTTCTCATTACTCGAAACATCATTATCAAAGGTATAATACACCTATCTTTAGTCCAATGCATCAAGGAATCAGTTTTTATTTCTGGCGTTTTCCAACATGAAAAGTGAAATTCCTCATCAACATTAATAAAGGTAGCGTGCCAACTTACTCATTACACTTTCTAAATAAAACTAACACTTTGTCCGTATGAAGGATAGATGCAGAGAAGCATCAAGTAGTGAACTATGGTGATGTTGAGCAGCCGCCGTTTATTATAACCTAGCACAGATGATTCTTTGAAATTAGTCCACTCTGTCATACGTTCATGTTATTTTTCTTCTTACCTTCTACCCGTCCCACAAAATATCACCTTCACTCCCCTAAATTACAGTCTGAACATATTCGTTCCTTGGTAAACCAGACTGTCTTTCTGCTGAATAACAAGGACTATCACTATAGCATTGGTAAATTTCTTCCGTTCCGAAGATCTTTCCCTGCCAAAATGAATTCTCCTCTTTCTTTCTTTCTCAAACCCATGATACTGTATTCAGTCTTTATTCAGTCTTAACTTCGCTTCAGTATACAATGACAAGAAAATGCAATAATTATTACCAAACAACGGCAAATATTGATAGTACAGATTAATCGCTTTTGTATTTTCGAAAAAAATTAAGTTATTTATTATGTTTGCCAATAACTATGCAAGTACTTAAATTAAACTATGCTATGTTAAGAGTCCTTTGCTTTGGATCGAAATAACTAACCCAACTTTAATAAACTGTCTGATTCCTGTACTTCAGACAACTGCTCTAGTAGGGAATGTTGTAATATCCAGCGTAGCTTTATATGTTCTGCTCACTGAGCTCACCGAACACCTATACTCATCATCACAGACAATACAAAGTATTTTTTAACGCATTCTAGAGTGCGAAAAATTTTCTTGCTTTATCGGTATCATCTTACAGATTTTAAATGGATTTTAAATCTGGCTCTTCTGGTGGTCTCTTCAAAACTGGGATATTTTCCTCCTATACTGTCTTCTTTAAGCTTCGGTAATATATCATGAACAATTTCCCCAAAAGTGGCATCTCATTCTCTGCAACGTAAAATTCTACAAAATCCATTGTATCATTAATCCGGAATATTTGCCATGAAACACATCGCCAAATATTTGTACGATAGTCATCGTTATTCCACAGATTTCGAAGCGTATCTGGGCTTTGTGAGATCTGAGTTTCTCCTGGTGAGACACAACGTTCCAGTAACTTGCGGGAATGCTGTCGGGTAACGTTGTCGACACCCTATCATTTTCACGGCAAAACTGCAGCAAGTAGGGGCTGTTTCCCGAACACACACACACACACACACACACACACACACACACACACACACACACAAAGAAGATAGATGACCGCCATCAGAAGTCATCGATGGAGAGAATTAATAATCAACGAGTGAGGTAGCTTTAACCGTGTTCCTCTGTTCGTTAACAAGGGAGAGAGCAGGATTCCACGCTGAATTTAAGCGAAAACCCCCATCTTTATTTATAAGTTCACTTGCTAATTTAATTGCTATTGCTTCCTTAATAACACTGCCACAATAGCTGGAAGTGCATGCCAGAATCTGAGTTGTTACATTCCATATGATGACTAGTGCCAAGGTAATATTACGCAACAGAAGATTTGCTCGGCTGTTGTAAGCGTGTATGACCCGGTCTTACCAATATTAGACTAGCCGCAGCTGCAAGGAATAAGACAGACACCTGACTTCTTGTTGTGGTCTTCAGTCCTGAGACTGGTTTGATGCAGCTCTCCATGCACAGTAAAGCTGCATGCCCTCGGGAAAAATTACGGCTGTAGTTTCCCCTTGCTTTCAGCCGTTCGCAGTACCAAAACAGCAAGGCCGTTTTGGTTAGTGTTACAAGGCCAGATCAGTCAATCATCCAGACTGTTGCCCCTGCAACTACTGAAAAGGCTGCTGCCCCTCTTCAGGAACCACACGTTTGTCTGGCCTCTCAACAGATACCCCTCCGTTGTGGCTGCACCTACGGTACGGCCATCTGTATCGTTGAGGCACGCAAGCCTCCCCACCAACGGCAAGGTCCATGGTTCATGAGGGGAGGACACCTGACTTATGCAAACCAAAATCACCGTTAACGGAATCTAAAAGGATCCTAATCTTAGATGAAGGTCAGAAAACACATTTCACATCGTATTCCCGCAAAATGCAACCACTGTTATTGGCAATGCTCCTTGCGTAAGGTAGAAAGGCCGTAGATCTTGATGCCATCACTCACTCGGCGCATGGCTGATCGATAGCGCGTCTGGGATTGTTCTGTTGGTTCAAAGATTGCGATGCATGCGCTTTTTCATATCACAAATAGCTATTCATTTCGTTTGAAAATTCCCTAACACATTTTAAGGCCTCCACTGTTTTCGCGGTAGATAGGACACTTTAATCTTTCCGGTTCTTTTATCTTTTGGCGTGTGGTGTACACACCATGTGGTCAGTGCCATATTATTTGAGACATGTGACGATGAAAACAAATTTATGTAAGTATGCATATAGTAACTGATACCAGATCGTTATAAAACGTCATGGTAGCAGGTAATATACAATATTATTTAGATTACTGAGGTTTTTGACGTTACCGGGATGTTATACGATGGCTTCCTATAAAGCAAATATTAAGCAATGAGTAGGCCTAACACCTTCAACTGATAGCAATGAGACATTACAAAGACTTTCAATGAAAAAAAACCGCTGAGTTACAATCTGTTAAAAAGTCCACAATGATTCCGTAAGTTGTACATCCTGAATAGAAGGTAATGGTAAATCTAGTGGGAATTGGTATTTCAACTTTGCTAGTCTCTTGTACATGGTGACACGTTGATCGTGATACTTCTCACACGAAAATAATAAGCGACTTAAAAACCTTTGAGTCTCAGGAACAAGTTGGAGAGTCTGACTATTATTCTGTAGTGGTGAATGGGGATGCATCCTCGAGACAAACTTCTGATGCAAGCATCTATTGCATCGCCAGTCAGTAAGCTACGATCTTCATAATGGGTCAGGTTTCAAATTATACTAAGTACTCGGAAGCAATATGATGATATACGAGTGTGTGTGTGTGTGTGTGTGTGTGTGTGTGTGTGTGTGTGTGTGTGTGTGTGTTCGTGGGTATTTGCATCCTATAATCTTCTCCTAACAGTCGAAATCGGCAGTTCGATATTGCCTTGCACGGAAACAAAATTTTAAAAGTGATGCAGTCAATAACAATTCAAATTTCTAGATGTTCTAACGGGCAGTAAACTGACACGGAAAACCCGTGTTCAGGATCTTGTTCAAAAGCTGAATGCAGAGATATTTACCATTAGAACAGCATCTGCAATAAACGAGGGTGCAATCCGAAAATTAGTCTACTTTGCTTATTTTAATTCACTTAGGACGTCCAGCATTATCTTCTAGTGTAACTCTTCCCATTCACAAAGTCGATTTTTTGCTCAGAAACGGGCAGGTCTAGCAATATTTCGTGTAAGTTTGCGAACCCCTAGTCGAAATCCGTTCAGGAGTCTGGGAATTCTAACACCGGCTTCTCATATCTATTTTCCTTCATGTCGTTTGCTGTTAAGAATGTGAGGTTATTCTCAACGATCCGCTTTCATTCAGTTAATACTAGGCGGAAAACCAATCGGCATTTGGATCGCACCTCCTTGGCTCCTCTGCAGAAAGGCGTGCAGTATTCAGCTGCGTCCATTTTCTGTAAGCTACCACAAAAATTACAAAAATCTTAGGAGAAATGCTGGTACATTCAAGTCAAAAAAATGGCTCTGAGCACTATGGGACTTAACATCTATGGTCATCAGTCCCCTAGAACTTAGAACTACTTAAACCTAACTAACCTAAGGACATCACACAACACCCAGTCATCACAAGGCAGAGAAAATCCCTGACCCGGTAACCCGGGCGCGGAAAGCGAGAACGCTACCGCACGACCACGAGCTGCGGACACATTCAAGCCTAAATTGGATATTTTCCTCATGAATCGTTCTTTCTATTCTGTCCAGGAATTTCTGGAAAGAAATTAAGAATGCCTGTGTTATATTGTTGATTATGGTAACGTATAGAAGCAGCTTGTCATCAGCACACGATTCGTCTACATTTTGTTTTATCTATGATAATTTTATGTACTGACTCGTTCCACGCCCATGAACATTTACTCCTCAGTTTGCACCTAGAGAACTAGACGTGTAAAATAAAATTTAAAGAAATAAAAGGGACGTATTCCCTACGGACTGGTTTCGCAAACTGTAAGGGGGTTAAATGGCTTTCTGCGTTACTAAACTGTTGGCTTAATGCTGCTGCTGGGGTCTTCAGTCCGAAGACTGGTTCGATGCATCTCTCCATGCTTTTCTGTCCTGTGAAAACTACTTCACACCCGAATAATAACAACACCAAACTACCTCAATTTCAACCTGCTTATAGTATTCAAGTCTTGGTTTCCCAGTGCAGTTTTACTCTTCGCCGCTGCCTCCATACAAAATTGACGATTTCTTGATTCCCCAACGTATGTTCTGACAAGCAGTTCCTTTATATAATAAAGTGCCTTAAATTTCATTTTTCCCAAATCGATTGAGTACCTCCTCATTAGTTATTTGATTTAGCCATCTTACTTTCAACATTACTCTATATTGCCACATTTCAAAAGCTATTATCTTCTTGTCTGAACTTCGTATGCTCCACGTTTCACTTCTGTAAAAGTCTAGTTCTACTATTATCGAATAATTTTTTCCAAATAGCAAAATCATCTAATGTTTTTAGTGATTCGTTCCCCAAAATTATTCCAATAGAATCAGTTAATTTGATTCGACACAATCCATTACCTTTGTTGTACTTTTGTTGGTGTTCATCTCAAACTATTTTCAAGAGGTTCAACTGCCCTTTGAAGTCCTTTGCTGTGTCTTCAGTAAGCAGCTAACTTATTATTTCTTATTCCTGAACTTTAATTTCATTTCCAAATTGCTCTTTGGTTTCCTTTACTGCTTGCTCAGTTCAGATTGAATATCACTCAAGATAGATTGCAACCAATCTAACTCCCTTTTCAACTACTGCTTACCTTTCAAGATCTTCGGAACTCAAACCAGCAGTCTGGATACTGTACGAGTTGTAGATAGCGTTTCGCTCCCTGAAGTTTTTCCCTCTTATCTTCAGAATTTAAGAGTGTATTTCATTCAATACTATCAAAAGCTTTTTGCGACTCTGCAAATGATAGAAACGTAGGTTTGCCTTTAGCAACCTATTTTCCAAGCCAAGTCACAGGGGCTTCACTCTCTCGCTTTCCTACATTTCTCTGGGATCCAAACTGATCTTCCCCGAGGTCGGCCTCTGCCAGCTTCTCCTTTCTTCTGTAAATAATTCTGTCAGTATTTTGCAACAGTGGCTTTAACACTATCTGATGAAAAGAATCCAGACACCTCTTACTGGTGATTAACATAAGGTGTGTGCTCGGTCCACCTTTATGACGGCTTGAATTCTGCTGAGGACACTTTCAGTGATGGGTCTGAACGTCCGGAGAGATGGCAACCTATTCTTCTTCCAGAGCCGAAACCAGAGAAAATAGTGACGTTGTACGCTACGATCTGTAAGGAAGTCGATGTTCTATTTAAGTCAGAACGTGTTCCACTGGTTTTAGATGGGGACCCTGGGCAGGCCAATCCATTTCAGGAATGTTACTGTCAAGAAATCTTTGCCTCACATAAGATGCTTTTCGATTGAGAGAATTGTTATGCTAGTATAAATAAGCATTGCAAACAAGCACTCTGTGAACAGTTCTTCTGCTGTATACAGTACACAGTGCCGCAAAATGCGTTCCGCATTTAGTCCTTTCGTAAGCGCAATAAGGGAATCACATCCTAACAACGAGAAACATCTCTATACAACACGACCTTTGTAATTCACTGTCGGCACTACACATGGCGGCAGGTAGAGTTCACCATGCTTTCGCCAAACTCAAACCCTTCCACTGGACTGCCACATGGTTTGACGTGTTTCATCACTCCAGATCACTCGATCCCAGTCATCTAGAGCCCAGTGGCGTTGCTCTTCGTACCACCTCAAGCGCCGCTTAGCACTGGCTACACAAATGTCAGGGTAAGTCGAACTGCTCGACCACTGTATCCCATTCTTTGTGCTCCGTGCGTCATCAGCTCGTGGTCTCGTGGTCTAGTGGCTACCGTTGCTGCCTCAGAATCACAGGGCCCCAGTTTCGATTCCCAGCTGGGAATCATCATCATCATCATCATCATCATCATCACCACCACCACCACCATTCATGACAGTAGTAAAAATTGGACTGTGTAAAAATTGGGACTTTGTACAGGCGCTGATGACCGCGCAGTTGAGCGCCCCACAAACCAAACCTCATCATTTGTACTCCATACGCACAGTTAGTGTGCTAGCTGGATTGCAGATAGCACTTTGGAACAAGAGGGGTTCCTTCCGTTGAATTTATGAGCTTTTTTACAGCCACCCCACGCTTTGCTCGACGGTCCCTGTCCTTCAGTACGTGAGGTCTGCCTGCTACTGATTCAGCTGTGGTTGTTCCTTCGCATTTCCGCTTCCTAGTCACTTCACCGACAGTTGACTTGCGCACATGTGTGTGATGGATTGATTACCAGCTAACGATATGAACTGATAGATTCCAGTTGTGCCTCATTGATACTTTATTCGTAGTATACTATGTTTTGCCTTGTTGTGAGGTGTACTGTTTAACACTTCTGAGTGTTCAAAGTAAGTTATCAATATTTTCATCACTCTAGAATTTTATCAGCATCTGATTGAATATTTGCGCGTCTGCAAGATCATTAATATAAAACATCAGTTAATCCTCTCCATACAAGACAACATGTTGGGTCCTCCCTGCCAAGAAATCCCCTATCCAGTCACAAATTTCACTTGATACCTCATACGATTCTACTTTCGATGTAAGTGTAGGTCTGGTTCGGAGCCAAATCCTTTTCCCAAGAAACACCCCTGACTGCCTCGACCCATGCTTTCAGAAAGGCATGTGAGAAAGGCGGGAGTAGGATTTCGCACTCTCGATGTTTTCATAATCCACGCTGGTTAGCAGGGAAGAGGTCATTTCTCTTCGAGATAATTCGTCTTGGAAGAAGATAGTTCTTGAGGAAAATTCACTTCAAAGTAAGTATAAAATATCTCGTAATAAATTACGACGCCACTGTTATCGGAACGCGTGAGAATCTTAGGTCTCTTTGTTTTATGACCGAGGCATAATGGGAAGAAAAGAGTCTTCATCCCTCTACAAATACCTCTCTCCTACGTAAGAGCAGAAGAGCCCGCATAATTATAGGGAGAGGTGCTTATAAAGAGTGTTGCGTAAATCAAGGGCTTAAATATTAATATCAAATGTGTGAGTTTTCCTAAGGAACCAAACTGCTGAGCGCATTGGTCCATAGACGTACACGCTACTTAAACTAAAACTAGCTTATGCTAAAATAAGCACACACACACACACACACACACACACACACAAGGAAGGACTCGAACCTCTGGCGTGAGGGGCCGCGCAATCGGTGATGTGGCGCCTCAAACCGCGCGGCCACTCGGCGCGGCTATTAATATCAATAATGATCATTACAGTGGGGCAATGAACAAGAAGACATCACCAAGAATTATGTGCACTCAGTACTATCATAGCCCATGGTATAAACTGCACATAGACTATTGTTTAGATTGCACTGATGACTCCTAGCAAACGACGAGGTGCATTCAAGTTCTAAGGCCGCCGATTTTTTTTCTCCGGACAGGAAAGAGATAGAAACATGCGTATTGTTTTAAAATGAGGCCGCATTCATTGTCAATACGTCCCAGAGATGGCAGCACCGTACAGCAGATGGAATTTTACCGCCACCGGCGAGAATGAGAACTGTTTTAAATACTTAAAATGGCGACGTCTTCCTTACTTGAACAGCGTGCAATCATTCGTTTTCTGAATTTGCGTGGTGTGAAACCAATTGAAATTCATCGACAGTTGAAGGAGACATGTGGTGATGGAGTTATGGATGTGTTGAAAGTGCGTTCGTGGGTGCGACAGTTTAATGAAGGCAGAACATTGTGTGACAACAAACCGAAACAACCTCAGGCTCGCACAAGCCGGTCTGATGAGATGATCAAGAAAGTGGAGAGAATTGTTTTGGGGGATCGCCGAATGACTGTTGAACAGATCGCCTCCAGAGTTGGCATTTCTGTAGGTTCTGTGCACACAATCCTGCATGACGACCTGAAAATGCGAAAAGTGTCATCCAGGTAGGTGCCACGAATGCTGACGGACGACCGCATGGCTGCCCGTGTGGCATGTTACCAAGCAATGTTGACGCGCAACGACAGCACGAATGGGACTTTCTTTTCGTCGGTTGTGACAATGGATGAGACGTGGATGCCATTTTTCAATCCAGAAACAAAGCGCCAGTCAGCTCAATGGAAGCACACAGATTCACCGCCACCAAAAAAATTTCGGGTAACCACCAGTGCTGAAAAAATGATGGTGTCCATGTTCTGGGACAGCGAGAGTGTAATCCTTACCCATTGTGTTCCAAAGGGCACTACGGTAACAGGTGCATCCTACGAAAATGTTTTGAAGAACAAATTCCTTCCTGCACTGCAACAAAAACGTCCGGGAAGGGCTGCACGTGTGCTGTTTCACCAAGACAACGCACCCGCACATCAAGCTAACGTTACGCAACAGTTTCTTCGTGATAACAACTTTGAAGTGATTCCTCATGCTCCCTACTCACCTGACCTGGCTCCTAGTGACTTTTGGCTTTTTCCAACAATGAAAGACACTCTCCGTGGCCGCACATATACCAGCCGTGCTGCTATTGCCTCAGCGATTTTCCAATGGTCAAAACAGACTCCTAAAGAAGCCTTCGTCGCTGCCATGGAATCATGGCGTCAGCGTTGTGAAAAATGTGTACGTCTGCAGGGTGATTACGTCGAGAAGTAACGCCAGTTTCATCGATTTCGGGTGAGTAGTTAATTAGAAAAAAAATCGGAGGCCTTAGAACTTGAATGCACCTCGTATTAAACGCTAAGGTTACATAAAAATTAGTTAATACACTGGGGTTAAACAGACCTGTAGTTGAAACAAGTTTATTAACATCGCGATTTACGGATTGTCTTCAGATCTGCAGCTGTTGTAATTTAGCACCACGATATTTTGCAAACTAGACGTGAAATTTTGTCATAATCTTTTATTTAGTGTTTCAAGAAAGTTTTACCGGGGTTTCACCAGTAACATGAAATCGTGTGACACCATTTCCAGACTGTTGAGTCCTCATGCAATGCGGAAATAAACGTACAATAGCTGAAGATAAGCATAGATGGCAGTGAATCAGGGAGAACCTAATAATTACACTGAATTGGAACCAGATGTGGATCCAGTATGCTGTTTTGGTGGGATTCACAGTTCATTCATAAATTATAGTGACTTGCAAAGTATGTTTCACCTTGTAATGTATCTTTCCTTTCGGCAGATAAAAGTAAGAAAACTATAAATCTTGTTGAAATTATGCGATGCATGAATGAAGGTTTACCTCAGGAAAGAAACGCTACAAATGCGATGGCGCGATGTCGTTAATAATATGACGCGCATTAAAGTACAATTACAGTATAACTAAATTTTCTATTGGACTGTATCACTGTCATTAAATGCTATACCATCGCTCATCATGAGGTTTTGATGTATTCCGCCCCCCCCCCCTCCCCCTGGTGGCTGTTGAACATCATCATTGTTTGAAAGCTCGTTGACGATGAAAATACTACATGGACTTCCACGTAAAAGGTGGTAGACAGTATTAACTCGGATTCGTAAAAATAAATCTACAGGTTCAACTAGTTGAGATTACGGTGTTTAAACAACCCTGTGTGATAAGCAATCAGCCGTTCTGCCTTCAATCAATGTTTGCACCATTTTCTGACACATCTCCTGGAACGCATGAAATCACCAGAATAAAAGTAATATGGCAATGAAAAAAGATTTCTACATTGAAGGCAGACATCAGCAATTATGGTTAAAACAGTTATTACTGAATAAATGAGATATTACACAGACAGGACAACACTTACCTCTTAATGCGTCAGTCAGAAACAAAAGCAGGCAGAAGAGGTCGTCCACGCTTCCTAAGGTGGTGTTTGTTTTACAAAAAATTGCTCATTAAGCTTTATGCATACTGTCTCAGTTCTAATTGACATCCGTTATTCGATCTTCGTTATAAATAAAAATACATCGTTTGTACGTCACGTTTCAACCTCTGCCATCCCTATTCGAGGAACAGGGAATAACAGTGACGCCTGTACCCCTTCCAGTGTGTTCCGTTGATGTACCGGTACTGCGTAGAGGCCCCTTTCACATGTAATTTTCTATTAGCCCAAGTTTTCATACGCCACAGATGCCCGGAATTTTAATTATAACAGCAGTACCAATAAATACAAAATTTGCTGACGTATTAATTTATTTCCGTCTGCGCTCAGTACGTCTCTATAGCGTAATTTAAATTTAAATGCATACAATTTAGAAAGTGCTTGTCAAAAATTTTGACGTGTACACGTGTAGCGCAATTTTAAGAACTAAAATAGTAATAGATTTTCATAACTTTGCCAGCGGAGTAATTTACACTATTTAAAACCGAAGTGTGCACTCACCCTTACCAGTACTTCACTCTTTTACGACCGTGAACACAAGTGTGCACAGTTAGAGAACCGTGTAAACGGAGATAATATTTTTGGTTCAGTAGTTCGCATCTACCTTTGGGGAAGTTTTCACTTTCTGTTCATATTTTCTTAGTGCGAGGTCTCTCTCTCTCTCTCTCTCTCTTTCTCTCTCTCTCTCTCATTACTCACCTTTCTTGCACTCTCGAGCACGCAGATTTGTTGTTGGCAACAACTGTGGTCAGCCTTTTGGATGGCTGGCGTATTTTCTGTAAACCTATCCACCTGGGCTAGCCCTCAGCAAGCCACTAAAAACTGGAATTCCTTGCCATTATCGCGACACTTGGTTTTCTTTATGTAGTATTTTCCGTAAGTTGGATAAAACGTTCTGAAATTTAAAAATTTAAGTGTTTTTATTGCATTGTCCTTTGGAGGGGAACGTGACCTACATGACACACTCCTTGAATTCGCGCCTGTTTATAAGTGGTGTAATATGTGCAAACACGCAAAACATGACTTACAACGATGAGCGGCTAAGTCCAAACTGGTCATCGTACTAAAATTATTGAAGAACCTTTCTCCAGGGTCATGATTCAACGTAAAAATAAACTATAGAGAGAGTATCAAACCAGACTGAAGGCTAGTCATGTCTAGGCAATGGACATTACTTTCTAATAACACGGCAACTCCAGGCATTGGCTCATCATGTGGACTTTACTATGGTATTGTATTTAATAGAATGTCATCTTCTTCTACTACTACTACTACTACGACTATTATAACACTGGCGTTATGCAGGTGTAATGGTGGTGCTATGCTGGCGTACATACACCACATAAGCGCTGTATACACAGGTGTGATGCTGTCAGATCATTCAGATACTTTTGGGCACAGTCCCTTTCATTCAATTTGCTGCCACCCAACTAACATTCTTTAGCCTATGCTATGATATCATTATTATATACTATGTACTTCTAACTACAGCATCATATAATTAGAGCAATAATTATTTTGTTATAACCAACCACTTGGCTAGAATGGAAAGCATATTGCTCAAAAGCAGTGGGAGCCAGTTGTCTGGATACTTTTGATCACATAGTGTACAATGCACACATACATTCTAACATCAGTTATGGCATAATATTATGAGGCACAAATGCTCAGAATGTGGAAAATGTGTTCAAACTGCAAAAACAAGATGTCAGAATAATGAACAAGAGTCACAAAGGGATCCAGTGCTTTGAGCTATTCAATAAATGAGTTATTCTGATAGTTCCAAGTGAGTATGAATTCCAAACTGCAATTTTTACACAAAAAACATTGAGCAATATGCAACAAATAACTCCATACATGAGCATGAAACCAGTAGCAAGATGGCAGTGAGTATACATGTAGTCTTAAATTGGTCTGTAAATTGTGATCATATTTTGTCAGTGAAGTGTACTATGTGCCATGAAATTGTGTTAAAGGGATTAAGAATTTGCAACCTGAATCACAAATGGTGTCACACCTATTGTTTCTCATGGATGGAAGTTCAAAATAAATGCAACTGTGGTATGGAATGTAATGGTCGGGACAGTGCCAATGAAATGTACAGTGTGGGTTTGCAAAGTGATTGTAGATAATGCACTTAGGAAAGAGCTTGATTTTGTGAGAAAATACACTAAAACGCTCAAAAATTTAGTGAGACGAGTGAGTCATTCTTTAAAATCTAGCCAACATGAGTTCTCCAGTGTCAGATAAAAAAACAGTGCACGACCTATAACAAAAACCCCAGAACTTACTATACACCTAAGTAATAAGTTTACTGCTCTTGAAAGTAACACAGAGAAGGAAGAACAGTTGAACTGTACTACCATCCATATGGACTGTTCCATGATCAATGCTAAATTGAGGCTGCAAAGCAAAACAAATAGTCCTTTTTGTAAACAAAGCAAACACTATGCACTGGAAAATAGATGTGAAACCTTTTTTCTTGCAGACAGCCATGGAAGAAGTATAGTTGAAATTATGAGTACTAATAAAACAGGATTCAAGGTAACAGGCATAATCGAACCATGAGCTCCACTACGTGAAGTTTTAAACAGCTGTAAAAAAAATCTCTGATAGGTGGTAACACATGTCTTATTATTGGATGTGCCACAGACATAAACCACAATGAAACTAGACATGCCATGAAAATTTTACAGGAAATAATCTGCAAAATCCCTGAAGTCAAATTTTTCATTGTCAGTATTCCTCATAGGTTTGATCTCATGGAAAACTTGTGAATAAATACTGAGATTATTACTGCCAACAGACTTTTTGCCAAGATATGTAGAGGTTATTCTAATGCTACAGGTAGAAGGATAAATACTGATTGCAGAGAACATTTTACAAAGCATGGTCTTCACAGAAACATGAAAGGGAAAGAAGTCATCTGTGCTGAAATATTGAATACAATCAAAGACTGTAAAGTAGTGCAACACATTATCATCCTGCCTGATAAAGAACTTACTACAGCATCAGTGTCAGTGGAATCAGAAAGGACCGATGTCCCTCAATCATTGGTAACAATAGATGAATCTTCCACATTAAATGAAGTAAAACAATCTGCATTTGAATTGTCTCCCACTACAGCAGCCACAACAGACAACCCATCAGTGGTGTCAAAATCATCAATAATAGCTGAACCATCTCCATCAGCTGCAGACTTATCACTGTCTGCAGCAGTTTCAACAGTAAGCCTAGCGTCAGTGACTAGTCCAGCAATCAGAAGAACAGAGCTAAGACCAATGCTACAAACTGCCACATAGACACCAGCCACAGCAGTAGCCAAAGGATCATCATCAGAGCATCAATTATCAGCTTCAACAGCAGCACTAACATCCTTTGAAACTCCAGTGGCATCTACAGTTCGAGTTTTCAACAAAACTACAGCTTCAGCCAAAGTTCCAGCATCCTTCAACACATTAGCTGCAGTAACAGATCCAACATCAAAACTGGCAATGTCCCCAACATCCATTGAAACATTAGATTCAGAAACAATTCCATCATCCACAAAAACATTAGCTACAACATCAGATGCAACATCAAGAATGGCAGCACCTCTACAGGAAATACAGGAAAGAAAAGTAAGGAGCAGGAAATGCGTAATAAGGATTTTTGGTACCCAGCTGTTGACATTGGATAGCATAACTACAAACTCCTCTCAAGCTATTTTTAATTGTTTAAAAATAATGAGCCTCAATATACAGTGTATTCAAAATAAAATATTAGAAATTGAGATTACAGCCAGTGAAACTAATATAGACTTTATTTTTGTTGAAGAACATTGCTTGTTAACCGAAAGTGCAACTACAGATCAATTCCTGAATGTTCTACAGAGCTTCAACTTGTATGTACATATAACTAGCACTACAAGAATGACAAACTCTTCAGAAAGTCTCATGGATAATTTCTTCACAAATATAGGAGCCCTGAACGTGTAGACACATTCAGAGTACCAGGTAGAAGGACTGGTGGCACACGTAAACATGTTCAGGAGCACACAGGGACAGGTACAAAGGCACGCATGTTAACACATCCAGAGCAGTTACAGGGTTTAAATTTGAAATGTGTTTTCCTAAAAAAACTTGTCAGAACAAACTGATAGGACATTTCCCGGATTACGACAGGTATTAGAAATTCCTCCAGGACAATGAAAATGCTTAACTCTAAATTGAAAAGTTGTACTGACCACAAGATTAAAGAAAATGTAATAAACTACAAAAAATATATAGAAAGGTAATTACAAAAGTAAAATTACTAAGTAATAACAGATTAATAAGAAACTCAGGCAATAAATCAAGAACTACTTGGGAAATAGTGAAAAGGGAAATAGGTAAGAGCCTCCTGGTTCAGGAAATAGTACTCAAAAGTAGTGAAAATATTGAATTAAAAGATGAAACTCTGGTAAATTACATTACTAACTGTTTTTAAGTGTACCTGTATCATCAGGCAAAAACTTTATCAAACATGAGAAATTAACAGCTTCAAAAGTAGGCAGTAGTATCATGTTAACACACACAGATGAAAAAATAATATTAAAGGTGATAAAGAGTCTAAAACCAAAAATGTCTGCAGGTTTGGATGAATGCCTGTGTCACTAATTTAAAAAGATGCCCAACAAATTATAAAGCCCCTGGTGTATATTGTCAGTTTGTCATTCAGCGAAGGGGTGTTTCTACAGAAGTTGAAAATCTGCAAGGTTAGAGCTCTGTTTAAAAAAGGAGATCGATATAAGGTAGAAAATTAGAGACCAGTTTCCCTTCTCCAGTCATTTTCCAAAATTTTAGAGATGTCTATGAAAATCAGTCTTGTAAATTACTTAGATGCATACAAACTTCTGAACTGCAATCAACATGGCATCTATTCAGGCCACAGCACAAAATCAGCCATCTGTGCCTATACTGAAGAGATTGTCACAAATCTTTACAATAAAAAATGTGTAGTAGGAATTAACTTAGATCTTTCCAAAGCCTTTGATGCAGTAAATCACCAAATTTTGTTAAGCAAGGTGGAGGCAATAGTAATAAGACAAGTTGTGTGGAAATGGTTTCAATCTTACCTTCAAGACAGAACTCAGGTTGTATAAATCGTCTTAGATCATAATAACAAGAAAATGGAGTGGGTTTCAGATACAAAAAAAGTGAAATAGGCGTCCTGCAGGGCAGTGTGACTGGTCCCTTATTAGTCTTGCTTTATACAAATTATGTTAAGAACTCAAATATTGCTACCAAAGTTGTATTGTCCTCAGATGACATGAGCATAATAATAAGTGACAATAAAAAAACTCACTATCCACCACAACTGTCATAATCCTGAAATACAGGGTTACTGTAAATGATGGAGCCATTTTCAAAAATTTGTATGTATTCAAGTACAAATCCAAAATGAACAAGCTTTATACCAATGAAAACAGGAAGTTTCAAAGTTTTCGGCAGGCAGCAGCGGGCAGGCGGTGATGGTTTCAGAAGTGGCCAGTAGAGTTCACGCAGGACCGTCTTTCCATTTCACTGCCAGATGTGAGTGAGATGGTGACTGTGGAGCACAAGGTTTTCTGTGTTCTTGAGTTCATGAAAAGTGAACCACAAATTGCTGTGCAGCAGGCATTTTGCACCGAGTTAGGTATTTAACCACCAACTCGCAAAAGCATTAGCCATGAGTTTAAGCAATTTAAACAGACTGGGACTGTGTGCAAAGGGAAAAGCACAGGCTGACTGAGTGTGTCAGAGTATGATGTCCAACAGATTCAAGAAAGTTTTTTGCTCCGACTCAGTAAGTGTACCAATAGAGCCAGTTGAGAACTTGGAATACCCCCGCCAACTGTATGGAAAGGTCTGAGATGGCGTTCACTGTACAAGCCCTACCAATTACAACTTGAGCAGGTTCTCAACCCCAAAGACAAAGGGAAGCAGCTCGCATTTTGAGGTTATGTGCTAGCAAAGATGGACGAAGACACATTTCAATAGTGTGTAATTTTTAACGATGAAGCGGCATTCCACCTTAGTGATCAAAAACATAAATAAACACTATATATTTAAAATACATCTTAAAGAATATTCACAAAAATACTTTTTACTACATTATAGAGTTCATGCAACATAAAATTATTGCAGATGAATAATTAGGTTGCCCAATTACAAAGTAGACAAGAAGGATGGAGTAAGCTTGTAAGCAGCACAATAAATTGTAGTTTGTAATTTACTCCATACAATACAAAATCGAGGTGTATTATTAGAGGAGTCTTATGATTCATTTCCCTTGCTTGAAGCAGGTACTTCTGCCTTCTGCAGTGCAGTGACAAATTGTGTATCTGTATACTCATATTTGTAATTTCTAATATATACCCTGTTTTTCCATTATCTTACATACCTCTATTACAAAAACTTTTGGAGGCAAAAAATAAAATTTATATATTTTGTTAATCACATAGAAAAGGGATGAAAAACAAACATTATCCTTATGACACCTGTGTCTGCTTTTCCACCACTTGGAGCATTAGTGTCGCTCCATCTGTCAAATGGTAACAACTTTTGCAGCAGAGTGTGTCAAAAATGTATGTATTGGACTATCTGTTATGATATTTAGGGGATAGCATGTGATAAAATTGAAAAGGGAGGACGTAAAAGACAAAGAGCTATGCTGGTTAGCACGGCACTTGCCTATAAGTTAATTTCAATTGCACTTCCTAATATTGACTTTCAGACAATAGTGGCAGGAACAATTATTAATACCGATAATTACCAATTTTCCATTGTATCCATATACCATACCCCAATTTGTCAGAATTTTGAACAAATATATGCATACAATGCTACAACATATACCAAAACCATTCCTAATCTGCAGTTACTACAATGCCAATCGCACAGCAAGGCATTGCTATATCAATGATCAGACAGGAGAAATTGTGTGATCATGTATTGGAAATTACAATATCATTATGTACAATGATGGCTCCCCAACTTGAAATCAAAGACCATGGGTGAGGCCAACAGCAGTGGATATAATGTGAACATCCCTCTATATGGAACTAATTACATCCTGAGTTGAGGAAGGTATTTACAGCTGCTAAGAGGAGCAGTTGCATCAAATATTGTAACAGTCTATCCAAGGGTATATAATAAATTAATTTGTTATGCTTGACCCTAAATCTAAATGTATCAAGTCTCTTTGTAAACATGTAACATTCATAACATATTTTTGACTGTTGGTTAAAAAAAAAAAATAACTGAGACACATATCATCTCCTGACTTTTATCTACCTTCTGTCATCTTGCATACTGTAAACATGCCATTTTATTTGCTTGTTGAAAATTTTTTATAGTAACAACCAAGCGAGGTGGTGAAGTGGCTAGCACACTGGACTCGCATTCGGGAGGACGACGGTTCAATCCCACGTCTGGCCATCCTGATTTAGGTTTTCCATGATTTCCCTAAATTGCTCCAGGCAAATGCTGGGATGGTTCCTTTGAAGGGGCGCAGCCGACTTCCTTTCCCATCCTTCCCTAATCCGATGAGACCAATGACTTGGCTGTCTAGTCTCCTCCGAAAAAAAAAAAGCTAGTAACAGTATTGTACTATCTGGCCTTATGTATGTTTTATTTATTGGAAATGATGACACCATCCTTTACTAATGATAAAGTTGGTTTTAATGTTTCCACATTTTAATCACACTGGAAGTGATGGGTTTGGTGATGTACCAACTTGCATGTCATCCACCCACCATTGTTGCAGACTTATATTCTTACAAGTTGAACTTTGCAGTCTAAATATCTCTCATGAAGTCCGATCAACATTTTTTTGTGAAAAGCAAAACTTTGTCACATTATATCTCATATTTAGCATGGTTTGCCATCACTAGACCTATCTGCACTCCAACAATGGCTTGGAACTCGGCTAAAAATATAGATTTTATGCAGTAGGTAACAGAGTTGTATTTGGACCTTTACTGATCTACACTCATGAATCGCACTCCTGGTGGGGTCACTAATGTGTCCCGCTTCCAAGATGCCTTAGTTAACTCAAATATTTTACATTACCCAGACATGTCAGTCTGTTTCAAGTAAATGATGAAGATGGAAATCAAAATATTTGTGTTATTAGTTTTACAAGTCAAGTATTGTCGGAGCCTGAGTATGCATACTCAGCCATAGAATTGGAAACACAAGGGGTAGTAAAGGTATTTAAAAATTTAATTATTATACTTATGGACAGGAAATTTAATATTTCCCAAACATGAGAATATGCATAAGCAGCTATTAAAAACATGCGTTATATGTCAAAAAGCAAAGCCAACAAACATATGCCATCATACAGAGTTGCACCCTATAATACCAACAAAACCGCTGCAAATTTTTGTGATTGTTGCAGGGCCTTTATCATCAGCTAGAGGTGGAGTGAAGTATGTAATATCAATTTACAACATTTTCAACAAGTATATTAAACTTTATGTTACAAGGTCTACTGCAGCCTATCTAATTATCAAATGAATAGTGAACAGTAATATATCAACAGTTGGTAAGCCTGCTGCCTTGACAGTGGAAGAAGCGAATATGATTGCAGTAATTCAGAGAATATCAGTACGTCCCTTGTCAAACATGGAATACATTTTCACATGAATATGGCATTAAACAGGTACTAGTATCATGTTTCCAGCCTCATGACATCTGAGTGAACACTCAGATGTCATGAGGCTGGAAACATGATACTAGTACCTGTTTAATATTGATAATTTAACAGCTTCATTAGAACATATGTGCACAGTAATTAAGCCAAGTGGATAGAATACTTTGAGGTTTTTGAACAGGTAGTGAACAGTTTTTCACTATACGGTACACAGTTCATGCTACCTGAACCTACAAGTAGTGCAAAGGAGAAAAATGAATGGATATGTCCTCTTCCAAGTATATGCAGAAAGATTGTGCTATCTTCAGCACCACTACTTTCTGCTACTCCTCTGGACTCCGTTTCTGTTAACCTCAATTCCTTCCTCTCACAAATTCCCTACGTTATTTGTCCAAAAGTATGCTCTTCTTGCAACTGACTCCCAGCAATCATTATTGGGCCACTGCTCATCTTTTGCCCCACTTGAGCTCTTTATTGATGTGGAGCTACATTTCCCATGTTGTGTTCTCTATCATCTTGATTCTTTCCACATCAATAAAATATTTGACCTCTTCATCCTCTCATTTCTGCATCATATTCTCTACTAATCTGAGCAGATCTTGTTCCAAAATCATTACTGGTCTCCTAGCCCTGGGTCTTGTTCCTTTCCTATAGTAAGATCTTTCATTCCTATAATAACATCCACCTCATTGTTTCCACTATGGATGTTGATGGTGATGTTGGTTTGTGGGGCACTCAACATCGTGGTCATCAGTGCCCATACCAGTTCCTAGTCTTTCCATTTCCAGTCTCGGCACTTCTCAAAAGATGATGAGGGCAACACAGACTCCTGTCCCATGGGCAGAGAAAATCCCCAGCACAGATGGGAATCGAACCTGGGATCCTGCAATCCAGAGGCAGCAATGACAGGCACTAGACCACAAACTGTGGGCTCACACATAGATTAATGTAATGAACAACTCTAGACAACCATTCACAGTATTTTTTTATTGAATCACATTAATTTTGTTGATATTCTTGGAACTGATAGCAACAAGATTTTTGGAGAAAATGTAACTGTGTATCAAAAGGATAGGCAAGTGGGGAATGGAGAAGGTGTATTTGTTTCAGTAGACAAGAAACTCAAATCCACAAAGATAGAAACTGAAGCTGCATGTGAGACTGTTTGGGCAAGACACAGTATCAGGGGTGGACATAAAATGACAATTGGATCCTTCTGTCACCCACGAGTCTCATCTCCTGATGTAACCTAAATATTTTGAGAAAACCTTCATTTGTACATAAGTTTTCCCATCTTACTGTTATCATTTACTTTAATCATCCAACAATTAATTGGGAAAATTAGAGTTTTGTTAGTGGTGGGCACAATAAAACATCATGTGAAACTTTATTGGATGCCTTGTCTGAAAACTATGTAGAACAGATAGTTAGGGATCACACTCATAATGGAAATATGTTGGACCTAATGGCAACAAATAGACCTGACTTCTTTGACTGTGTCCACATCAAGACTGATATTAGTGACCATGATACAGTAGTGGCAATGATAATTACCAGAGTAAAAAGAACAAATAAAACAAGCAGAAAGATATATATATGTTCAGTAAACTAGATAAAAAATTAGTAGTGTCATATCACAATTAGAAACTTGAAACTTTCAGATGAGGAGCATGTAGAGGAACTCTGGCTCAATTTTAAAAGAATAGTTGACCACACACTGGATGGATATGTACCCAGTAGGACAGTTCGTAATGGGAGGGAACCTCTTTGGTATACAGTCCCTGTTAAGAGACTGCTGTAGAAACATATATTACTGCATAATAGGTATAAAATGAAGTGCAGGACTATAGACAGATGCTGAATTAAACACATTTGGCTGTCAAGAGAGCAATGCCTCCTATGACTACCATAGCAGAATATTGTCAAACAACATTTCACAAAAGCCAAAGAAATTCTGGTCATATGTAAAGGCTGTTAATGGAATCAAAGTTAGTGTCAAGTCCCTAGCAAATGAGACGGGTACTGAAATAGAGGATAGCAAAGCAATAGCTGAAATGCATAACTCCTTTTTCAAATGCTGCTTTAAAAATGAAAACCCTGGAGAATTGCTCCAATTTAATCTTTGCACCACTGGAAAGATAAATGAAAGAAGTATTACTGCCATTGGTGTTGAGAGACAGCTAAAATCATTAAAACTGAACAAAGCTCCAGGCCCTAATAGAATCCCTGTCAAATTCTATGCTGAATTTGCAGCTGAGTTGGTGCCTCTTCTAACTATAATCTATCATAGATCTTGCAAACAAAAAATCACACCCAGTTCTTGGAAAAAGTCACATGTCACACCCATCTACAGGAAGGGTAGTAGAAGTGATCCACAAAACTTTTTTTTTTTTTTTTTTTTTTCATCAGTCTACTGACTGGTTTGGTGCGGCCCGCCACGAATTCCTTTCCTGTGCTAACCTCTTCATCTCAGAGTAGCACTTGCAACCTACGTCCTCAATTATTTGCTTGACGTATTCCAATCTCTGTCTTCCTCTACAGTTTTTGCCCTCTACAGCTAGTACCATGGAAGTCATTCCCTCATGTCTTAGCAGATGTCCTATCATCCTGTCCCTTCTCCTTATCAGTGTTTTCCACATATTCCTTTCCTCTCCGATTCTGTGTAGAACCTCCTCATTCCTTACCTTATCAGTCCACCTGATTTTCAACATTTGTCTATAGCACCATATCTCAAATGCTTCGATTCTCTTCTGTTCCGGTTTTCCCACAGTCCATGTTTCACTACCATACAATGCTGTACTCCAGACGTACATCCTCAGAAATTTCTTCCTCAAATTAAGGCCGGTATTTGATATTAGTAGACTTCTCTTGGCCAGAAATGCCTTTTTTGCCATAGCGAGTCTGCTTTTGATGTCCTCCTTGCTCCGTCCGTCATTGGTTATTTTACTGCCTAGGTAGCAGAATTCCTTAACTTCATTGACTTCGTGACCATCAATCCTGATGTTAAGTTTCTCGCTGTTCTCATTTCTACTACTTCTCATTACCTTCGTCTTCTTCGATTTACTCTCAATCCATACTGTGTACTCATTAGACTGTTCATTCCGTTCAGCAGATCATTTAATTCTTCTTCACTTTCACTCAGGATAGCAATGTCATCACCGAATCGTATCATTGATATCCTTTCACCTTGTATTTTAATTCCACTCCTGAACCTTTCTTTTATCTCCATCATTGCTTCCTCGATGTACAGATTGAAGAGTAGGGGCGAAAGGCTACAGCCTTGTCTTACACCCTTCTTAATATGAGCACTTCGTTCTTGATCGTCCGCTCTTATTATTCCCTCTTGGTTGTTGTACATATTGTATATGATCCATCTCTCCCTATAGCTTACCCCTACTTTTTTCAGAATCTCGAACAGCTTGCACCATTTTATATTGTCGAACGCTTTTTCCAGGTCAACAAATCCAATGAAAGTGACTTGATTTTTCTTTAGCCTTGCTTCCATTATTAGCCATAATGTCAGAATTGCCTCTCTCGTCCCTTTACTTTTCCTAAAGCCAAACTAATCGTCACCTAGCGCATTCTCAATTTTCTTTTCCATTCTTCTGTATATTATTCTTGTAAGCAGCTTTGATGCATGAGCTGTTAAGCTGATTGTGTGATAATTCTCACACTTGTCAGCTCTTGCCGTCTTCGGAATTATGTGGATGATGCTTTTCCGAAAGTCAGATGGTATGTCGCCAGACTCATATATTCTACACACCAACGTGAATAGTCGTTTTGTTGCCACTTCCCCCAATAATTTTAGAAATTCTGATGGAATGTTATCTATCCCTTCTGCCTTATTTGGCCGTAAGTCCTCCAAAGCTCTTTTAAATTCCAATTCTAATACTGGATCCCCTATCTCTTCTAAATCGACTCCTGTTTCTTCTTCTATCACATCAGACAAATCTTCACCCTCATAGAGGCTTTCAATGTATTCTTTCCACCTATCTGCTCTCTCCTCTGCATTTAACAGTGGAATTCCCGTTGCGCTTTTAATGTTACCACCGTTGCTTTTAATGTCACCAAAGGTTGTTTTGACTTTCCTGTATGCTGAGTCTGTCCTTCCGACAATCATATCTTTTTCAATGTCTTCACATTTCTCCTGCAGCCATTTCGTCTTAGCTTCCCTGCACTTCCTGTTTATTTCATTCCTCAGCGACTTGTATTTGTGTATTCCTGATTTTCCCGGAACATGTTTGTACTTCCTCCTTTCATCAATCAACTGAAGTATTTCTTCTGTTACCCATGGTTTTTTCGCAGCTACCTTCTTTGTACCTATGTTTTCCTTCCCAACTTCTGTGATGGCCCTTTTTAGAGATGTCCATTCCTCTTCAACTGTACTACCTACTGCACTATTCCTTATTGCTGTATCTATAGCGTTAGAGAACTTCAAACATATCTCGTCACTTCTTAGCACTTCCGTATCCCACTTCTTTGCGTATTGATTCTTCCTGACTAATGTCTTGAACTTCAGCCTACTCTTCATCACTACTATATTGTGATCTGAGTCTATATCTGCTCCTGGGTACGCCTTACAATCCAGTATCTGATTTCGGAATCTCTGTCTGACCATGATGTAATCTAATTGAAATCTTCCCGTATCTCCCGGCCTTTTCCAAGTATACCTCCTCCTCTTATGATTCTTGAACAGGGTATTCACTATTACTAGCTGAAACTTGTTACAGAACTCAATTAGTCTTTCTCCTCTTTCATTCCTTGTCTCAAGCCCATATTCTCCTGTAACCTTTTCTTCTACTCCTTCCCCTACAACTGCATTCCAGTCACCCACGACTATTAGATTTTCGTCCCCCTTTACATACTGTATTACCCTTTCAATATCCTCATACACTTTCTCTATCTGTTCATCTTCAGCTTGCGACGTCGGCATGCATACCTGAACTATCGTTGTCGGTGTTGGTCTGCTGTCGATTCTGATTAGAACAACCCGGTCATTGAACTGTTCACAGTAACACACCCTCTGCCCTACCTTCCTATTCATAATGAATCCTACACCTGTTATACCATTTTCTGCTGCTGTTGATATTACCCAATACTCATCTGACCATAAATCCTTGTCTTCCTTCCACTTCACTTCACTGACCCCTACTATATCTAGATTGAGCCTTTGCATTTCCCTTTTCAGATTTTCTAGTTCTCCTACCACGTTCAAGCTTCTGACATTCCACGCCCCAACTCGTAGAACGTTATCCTTTCGTTGATTATTCAATCTTTTTCTCATGGTAACCTCCCCCTTGGCAGTCCCCTCCCAGAGATCTGAATGGGGGACTATTCCGGAATCTTTTGCCAATGGAGAGATCATCATGACACTTCTTCAATTACAGGCCACATGTCCTGTGGATACACGTTACGTGTCTTTAATGCAGTGGTTTCCATTCCCTTCTGCATCCTCATGTCGTTGATCATTGCTGATTCTTCTGCCTTTAGGGGCAATTTCCCACCCCTAGGACAAGAGAGTGCCCTGAACCTCTATCCACTCCTCCGCCCTCTTTGACAAGGCCGTTGGCAGAATGAGGCTGACTTCTTATGCCGGAAGTCTTCGGCTGCCACAAAACTTACTGTCAATTATCCTCAATATCAATTTGTTGTAGAATCTTAGAACATATTCTGAGCTCAAACATAATGAGGTATGTTGAACCAAATGACCTCCTCAACACCAAAGCTTTGATCATGTGAAACCCAACACGCACTTTTTTTGCGTGACATACTGAAAGCTTTGGATCAAGGCAACCAGGTAGATGGAGTGTTTCTTGATTTTTGAAAAGCATTTGACTCAGTACTGCACCTACATTTATTGTCAAAAGTAAGTTCACATGGGCTGTCAAGCAAAATTTATGACTGGATTAGGAGTTTTTGGTAGGGAGGACACAGCATGTTATTTTGGATGGAGAGTCACTTTGGGTGTGCCCAAGGGAAGTGTATTGATGCTGTTCCCTATAATGAAGAACTATCTGAGAGAATTTGCATAAATATTCATTCAGATCTTTACAAGGTTTCAATATGGTGCAGAGATTGGCAACTTCCTCTAAATGTTCAGAAATGGAAAATTTTGCACTTCACAAAACGAAAAAATGTAGTATCCTATGATTATAATACCAATGAGTCACTACTAGTATCAGCCAACTCATACAAATACCTGGGTGTAACACTTTATAGGGATATGAAATTGGAATGATCACATAGGTTCATTGTGAGTGAAGCTGGTGTTAGACTTCAGTTTATTGGTAGACTACTGGGGACGTGCAATCAGTCCACAAAAGAGATTGTTTACAAATCACTCATGCGGCTCATCCTAGAATATCACTCAACATTGTGGGACCTGTACCAGACAGGACTAAGAGGGGATATTGAACATATACAGAAAAGGGCAGCATGAATAGTCACAGGTTTGTTTAATCCATGAGAGAGTCTCACAAAGATACTCCAGGAACTGAACTGGCAGACTCTTTAAGACAGACATAAACTATCCTGAGAAAGTGTCTTAACAAAGATTCAAGAACTGGCTTTAAATGATTACTCTAGGCATATACTACAATCCCGTGCACGTCAATCACACAGGGATCATATGAATAAGATTAGAATAATTACTGTATGCACAGAGACATTCAGACAATCATTCTTCCAGTGCTCCATATGACAATGGAACAGGAAGCAACCCTAATGACTGGTGCAATGGGATGAATCCTCTACCACACACCTTACAGTTGTTTGTACAGTATGGATGTATATGTAGAAGTGGAACCATATTCACATACCTGTTTGTTGAACTTCTGAAAATATTTAGCTTCGAATCACTTAATAAACTCTTTGAACATATCACATCTTTCCAGTACCTTAACAGCCCATCCTTAGGCATTACATGCAAGATATTGCTTCTGCTAATGAATTTTTCCTGTTTTCATATAGTTACTCAGTACACAGCACATTATTTTATGTACGTTCTCTTTAGCATCTTGACTAGTTCCATGACAACAGTTAATGTTATTCGAAGGAGAGCTCTGCCCCTTAGTACCTTTTTTTTTAGGGACTCTACTTTCTCCTTGATTCTGTTGGTATCTTCAGATTAGCTGTATTAATTTTTGGAATAGTTAATGAAGTTTATCCACACTAGAGGCAAATGGTACAATGTTACTAAAACAATATATTCAATTAAACTACACCCTTTCTTTGCTTATACAATTTATGTATCTAAAAACAGATTTGATGGTATGGAATCTCCTTGTACAGTTTAACTTTCAATTATGAAAGTTATACTGTTGTGATGAAGTGCAATGGAGGCATGTTGAACTAATGCTTAGCTTTACATGTACTGACTGTACCGATTCTATTGAAACTAAGACAAATATTTTCCCAAATTCTGAAATCTCAAATGTAGTAATTCAGTTTTTGGTCCTTTGTGTAGTTTTCTTCAGGATTTGCTAACAGTCCTTTGAGCTATAACCACTTGTAAACTCATCCTGTTCCATTGCCAAATTGAAATAGAATGGTTTTTTTTTTCTATTTTTTGGCATTAATGTTAGGCTGACAGCTCTACAGATTTTTTTTTATCCCTTGAGAAGTAGTACCATAAATCAGTGTTCCAGTTTTAGGGAACAGCAAACAATTTTGCAAGCTCTTGCATTATTTTTGTCCAGTTTTAACCATTTCTTTCACCTTCTGATACCTTCCCTTGCGTCATAACTCTAATACCTTCAAATATCTCATCTAGAAATTCTAATGTGTACAAATATTTAATGCATTTATAGAATGCTTGCAGTTGTTAGTTATTTTGGATGTTTATCCCTTATTTACTCTCAAATTGTGGTATCTACCCAACACAAGGGTCTGTTTTGTCTTTTTCATACTCATGCCATTTTCATTTGTTTCTGTTGCCGTATTTTCATATCTCTTTATGACCTCTTTCAGACATTTCCAAACATCTGATTAATTAATATATTCTACCAAATTCATAATATTGTTTATTTGAAGCTCTCATTGTAATCGCCATTTACATGAGAGATTCTCTGTTATTTTATTTTTCTTGTATCTGAAACACTTTTATTTATAAGAATTAAATAATTTCCCCTTTTCCTATACCAATTTCACCTCCATTTTCTAGGACACTGAACTTCTTGTGTGGTCCTCAGTCTAAATACTGGTTTGATGCAGTTGCTTATACTGTCCTACCCTGTGCAAATCTTTTCATAAGTGCATAGCTATTGCAACCTACTGTTGTTTAAACTTAGTTACTGTTGCCTAGCATTGGTTGTCTCAGAGTTTTTACATGCAACATTTACTTCCATTACTGAACTGGCAGTGCCTTTGTACACCAGGATGTACCCTATCAAGCAATACCTTCTTTTAGTCAAGTTGTGCCATAAATGTCTTTTCACCCCAATTTGAGTCAGTTCCTCCTCATTGGTTACTCAGTCCCTGCATCTAATGTTTGGCATTCTTCTGTAACACCACATTTCAAAACCACCTAGTTTCCTCTTGTACAAACTGCTTATCATCTATGTTCAAGGCTAAATTCCAGACAAATACCTTCAGAAAAAGAGTTATTAACACTTAAATTTATGTTTGAAATTAACAATTTTTTTTTCAGAAATGATTTTACTGCTATAGCCAGTCTACATTTTATACTCTCTCTACTTTGATCATTGTCCATTATTTTGCTGCCAAATTAGCAAAACTCTTTTACATCTTTTAGTGTCTCATTTCCTAGTTTCATTCCCACAGTATTACCAGATTTAATTCATCTGCATTGCATTACCCTTGTTTTTCTTTTGTTATGTCCATCTTATATCCTCTTTTCAAGTCATTATCAATTCCATGCAACTTATCTACCAACTCCTACACTTTCTCTAACAGAACTACAATATCGTCAGCAGACCTTAATGTTTGCATTTATTATCCCTGAACTTATTTACAAACATCCCTTCCAAATTTCTTCCCCTTTTCCTTTGCTGCTTGGTCAACATTTAGAGTTAATGATATGGAGAGTAAGCTATGATCTTCTTTCACTCCCTTCTCAAATACTGCCTCCATTCCATGTCCATAGATTCATAGAATTTCGGTACGATTCCTGAAGAAGTTGTAGATAACATTATGCTCACTATATTTTGCCCCACCACCATTCAAAGAATATATATCAATCAACATAGTAAAAAGTTTTCTCTAACAGTACAAAAGCTGTAAATGTAATTCTGTCTGCTTTATTTGCTGCATTTTTATATTTCCTCCTTTCATCAAATTCAATGTCTCATGTGCTATGCATGGATTTCTACTGGGCCTTCTCCGTTTGCACAAATGATACTCTGTTGCCTTCACGATTTCATCTGTCAAAGCTATGCATTTTTCATTCACCACGTATCAGTTAGCATTTGTCTAATGCTTTCTTTGAAACTACCAACAACCTCTGGGTTCCTTCAACTTATCCAAGTCCTAGGACCTTAATTTTCTACTTGTCTTCTTCAAGTGCCTCCAAGCTCTTCCAATTACACAATCTTCCTTCATAATTCTTAAACCAAGTGTTTCTAGTGATTAAAGTGTGCTCAGTGTACAATTCCACCAGACAGCTTCCACTTCCATTTCTGTTTCCCAGTCACTGCTATTCATAGTAGTGTATCTGCTTTAGTATTAGACATACTCTTGCATTACCTCTATATGGTTTTGCATTGACAAACCTGTATTCAAGTGAGCATAAGTCCTGGTCTTCATTCCACTATGTTGAGCCTGAACCTATCAATTTCTCCTTTCAAAACGGCTTCCAAATTAAGGCATCTAGCACACCACACTCTGAACTGTAGAAACACATTTGCAAATGGTAGATGTAAAACCTCTGTATTAGCTCAAATTTTCTCAATGTGGTCATTTCATGAGGCATATATAGAAGGAAGTAATATGTTGCCTGACTTTTCCCAGATTGTACTCTCTTGGAATTTGATTAGTAAACCACTCTGTTATGAACAGCATCTCTCTTTTATCATCTGCCACTAAAGCTTTTGGAGTGTCTCCATAACACTGTCACACCAAGTAAACAGTCCTGTGATGAAATGTGTCACTCTTTGTTGAAACTTTGTAACCTGGTAAGTGTCCCAGACTGATGAGCAATATTCAAGAATACGTTAAATTGTTTTGTAAGTCACTGACTTTTCCCACGAATCTCAGCATGGCATCTATAACAATGAAAACAATCAATTTTTGACAGAATAATGTAATTGGATAGATAAAAAAATCTACCCACTAACCAGGGTCAGAACACACACATAAAATATAAGGTTATAATAAAATATACAAATAAAAAAGGTTATAACAAAATATAAGGTTATAATCAAGCAAGCTTTCAGAGCCAGTACACCTCCTTCTGGCAGAGGGGTTCAGGGGGAAGGAAGAGGCGTGAAGGAGAACTGGAGAAGTCCAAGAAAAGCAGTAGATTTTGGAAAAGCCACCAGAACTGTGAGTCAGGGAAGACTTTTCCAGAACCTAACCCCTTCTTAGACCTATCCTGTCCTCTTCCTTTACACCTCTTCCTTCCACTTCAACACTTCTGCCAGAAGGAACCACTGGCTCCAAAATCTTGTGTAATTGTAACCTCCTTTTATGTGTGTTTTCTTCCACAGCTTGGTGAGTAGATTTTTTATCAATCTGGCATCTGCTTTTCCTACTGTGTTTTATTGGTCATTCCAGTTTATGTCACTCTGGATGGTTACTCCTTGTAGTTACTGTTTCCAGTAATTTGTCACAAAGTGTGACAGTAGTGGACTAATTCACCTATTTAAGCATGAATGTTACATTTATTTACATTCGTGTACACCTGCCAGTCCCTACAACAATCAACTCTCTGCTGCTTTTCGTGCACTTTGCTGCAGTATGGTGCCATTGCAGCCTTCCTACAGACAACAGTATCATCCATGATTAGCTTCACAGGCCCTGCAGCATTATTCACTACATCTTCGCCACATGTTGTAAACAATAAAAGCCCTATCTCAGTTCCTTGGGGAACTCCTGAAATTAACTTTACATCTGTCAATGTTTTCTGTTAAGAGTGACATGTTGAGTTTTATCTGCAAGGAACTCCCGACTCCTGTCACAAATCCAGTCCAATACTTGTTAATCTCGTATTTTCAGGTTTCCATGCCTCAGTCAGTAAGAACAGAACCCTTATAGGATCACTTTGTTTGCCATTTGTCTGTCTGTTAAGATCACCTTTTCTCAAAAATGAATAGAGTTATGAAGCTGAAATTTGTGCCAAATACTAAGGTCTGAGGTCCCTTGGAATTGTAGAAAATATAAGCTTCCAAGTCACTGCAATCAAAATATATGGCCATTTATGTCACATATTTTGGTACGAACTCACTCATCAAAACCTATAGACGAAATACCTATAAAAGTAAGTAATTTTGTATGGGACCCTAAGAATGAGAGTCCTACTCACACCTACCACACTCATCTTGTTTGTTTATATTTATATTTATTTATTTATTATTACATACTAGTGCAGAAATGTGCTAAATGCCTTCCTGAAGTCAAGAAGCACTACATGAAACTGAGTGCTAATATCGACAGTGCTCTGTATCTCTGTCTGCAGAATCTGTGTTGAGCTTTAGAGGAGACTTACTTTCTTCAAAAGCATCATAATATCTGAGCATAAAACATGTTCTATAATTCTATAGTAGATAGACATCAGCAGTATAGGCCTATAATTATGTGGTGCCATGATGATACTATCTTCTAGTGTTTTATGTGTGCAGGAAATATAGTGGCTTGCTTTCAGTAGTGCTGTAGTACAAACGTAAGCTAGGCTATGTTGGATGATATTTCAAGGTTAAATCAGTTTCCCCTGCAACTAATGAAATGGTTGTTGACCCTCCTTACGAACCATAGGCTAATCTTGCCTCCACACAAATGTTCCTGCAACATGGTTGTACCTGCATAGTGGCTATCTGTATTATCAAGGTGTGCAAGTCACCCCACCATAGGAAAATCCATGGTTCTTAAGAGGGATGGAATGGCTTCCCCAATACCACATATTATGAGTGAATACATGTGAAACTTATAACAGAGTCAGCTAGGATCCAAACTGCAGATATTCACTTGAGGACAAACACACAGCAACAAATGTTCCACACTGCCACTGTTCATGTGAAGGCAGACTTCAGCACCTCTCCTCATCTGTGCCCATGCATGTTCAAACATTCCAGGCTTCTGAATGAATTGACAACCACCTACAAAGCATTACCAAGAGTTCATCAACACTATCATCAGAAAAGGAATACACAAAAGATTTTAAATATCCCCACTTGAAAAACCCAATGATTTCAAGGAGGAGGACCTGGGAGACCACAGTGTTGATAACCCATGACTGATATATCCAGAATGAGATTTTCACTCTGTGGCGGAGTGTGCACTGATATGAAACTTCAGATTAAAACTGTGCCAGACCGAGACTCAAACTCAGGACCTTTGCCTTTTGCGAGCAAGTAGAGCACCTGCCCGCAAAAGGCAAAGGTCCCGAGTTCGAGTCTCGGTCTGGCACATAGTTTTAATCTGCCAGGAAGTTTCGTGACTGATATACTTGTTCAGATGCTCTTTATCAGTACTTGGGTATCTAGAACAATGATAAGAGCAACTGAGAGAAGTTTATAACTTTGCAATTTACACCTCAAGTATGATATTATGAATTAGTTGTAGCCTTAGACATTAACAGTTACATACCAATGGCACAGCTGCACTTGTGCATATGTAATATCAGGGAAAACCATTGGTTTCCCAACCCAAATTTCATTCTTTCTGATTTTTAATTGGTCAAAGTGCAGGTGCCCAGACCGTACTAAGGTTGTAGTGATGGTTGTGAATGTCTGTCGCGGATGTCTCAGTGTGTTATTTAGTGATATAATCCCAATAGTTAGACATTTGTACCAGAATGTTTATCCATTTGTAATCTATTCCAGGTATTTTGGACAGACATTGGTTTGTGACCACAGGCGTGTTCCATTACAGTAGTTCAAGTATGCTGCTGGTATTCTTGGCAGCAGTCTTCAATCCCTACATGTGTGATGCTGCATTGGCCAGGGATCTGGTAGACATCAAGTGTACTCCGTGTGAGCTTGTCTTTATCTCTGTATATGAAAGGCATCATCCTGACTGACTGACTTACTGACTCATCATCACTCAGTCCCAATCATTAAGGATATAACTTGAAATTTGGATAAGGTGTGGATCTTATACTGCAAGCGTTGTTTAAGAAGGGACTTTATTTCGAAATGCCAACATTAAGGGGGTGCGGGTTTTCCTGAAAAAGTCACTATCAAGGCAATTTTGAAGCTAGATATAAAAAAATTGGTATTTGGTTTCTAGGCCAGAAATGCAGAAATATGTGTTTCAGCATTTCTGGAAATTTAACACTCTGAAGGTGAAAGCGTTTTTGACAACATATCATTATTAAAGAACTACTAAAGTATTTTTAAAACTGTATCTATGAACATTCGTATTTGACTTCTCAGCTAAAAAAAAAAAAAAAAAAAAAAAAAAAAAAAAAAAAAAAAAAAAAAAAAAAAGTGTTTCAATGTATTTGTAAGCTGAGCCCCCTAAGGGGGATAAAATAAGGGAAGGAAAGGGTTTTTGAAAGTGTGTCAGTATTAAGGCAATTTTGAAGCTAGAACTACACAAAAACTAGTATTTGGTTTCCCAGTCAGAAAATAAAAAGAATGTGTTTTAGCATTTTTGACAATTCAACCATTAAGTGGATAAAATAGTGGCTGAAAGTTTTTTTTAAAAAATAATTCCTAAGGAACTACTAAAGGATTGTTTTGGGCTACATCTATGACAATTGGTATTTGACGTGTTTCAGTGTTTCTGGAGAGTCACTCCCTAAGGGAGTGCAACAGAGGATGAGAATTTACATTTTAAAAAATTGTAACACTAAATTTATGAAAATTTTTATTTCACTTCTTGGTTAGATATAAATAAATATTTGTTAAGGGATTAAAGTTACTATAAAAATATCTCCAAAAGAATGTGAAAGCCATGATTAACAAAAACTTTGGACTCCATTTTCCAGAATCACTTTATAGTCAGAAGTACATTTAGAGAAGACCGTGCTTACATGGCCTTAATTAGTGTGAAGAGCTTAGAAGGTGTTGCGGTTTATGAACAACATAAAAATTCAATTAAATAAAAACAAAAAAAGTCTCTGCAGTCCATACAGTCCATACAGTCCATGTGAGGGAAGCAGTGGGTGCTAACCTAGTCACTAGTTAACAGTTCCTGTGTTTTAGCAGGCAAGCAGGAAGGAAGGTAGGTAGGGAACACTATTTATTGGTGTTTCTCAAGAAAGTTCTTCCAAGTATTTCTACAGGCCTAATAATGTCCATCTCAGTGCATGAACCTAAATGTCTTTTGTTTGTTATGAAAACATATGCTGTTATTCTCTCTTCTTTGATACACTGTAGTAAAATGTTATTTCCTGATCTTAATTCTATTTTTTTTTTAATTTTTCCCTTTTTCTCCAATGCTTCAGTTAATCCAATTGTATCCGATGTTATTTAGTTCAGCTTTCAATTTCACCTACCTACCTACCTACCTACCTATGAATCTTAAAATATTGTACTTTATTATCCCTAAATAAAAAATTAATGGGCCTTGGCTTGTTAAAGGCTTCATCTGAAAGCTAGCAAAGTTTTCATTCTTTTTTTCTGTACCTGTCTGACTAAGCTTTAAAGAAATGTAAATGACAGTTAACAGTGATAAGAATGCCCCTGTGTACAAAGTTTGTTTTTCTCTTTAAAAAAAACTTACTCTGTAAGAAATATCTAAAGAATTTTAAAAAAATTAGGCTGTGTCATTGAGTGTGTGCGGGGAGGGGGATGGGGGAAGGAGATGCAAAGTAAGAGGCATAGGGGAAGGAGGAGCCAATAGAACTGACCTACACAATATAATACACAAATGTATGGTGTTTAGTCCTATGCTCTGCTCTGCTATGATTTAAATTATTGACATAAAAATTGATTTTAAGATGACAGGGGTCATAACAGCATGATGATTTAAATACAGTACACCTACTGGGGGAGATGCACAAGATAACTAGGGATGTAAAGTGGTGTTGTCATTTATAAATACACAGCATTACCAAGTTTAGAACTCCCTCATGTAGTCGAACATATAACACGTGGCTACAACATGAACAAAGCCATAGGGGCCGTATTCATGGAGATCAAAAAAGCTTTCTGGCACACTGTCCTTATACGCAAACTAAGTGGGGCTGGTTTTCCAGATGGATTCGTACATCTCATATCTCATGAATGGATGTTTTAACACTGATGCACAGGGAAACAATCGACAACACGGTATCCAATCGGGAGTACCACAGAGAAGCATCCTGGAGCCCATCTTGTTTAACCTGTACATTAATGCCTTTCCAGCAACACAAAACATGATGTTAGCCATCTATGACAATGATGCAGCCATCCTTGTGCAAGACTGGAAACCGTCGAACATAAATTAATGAATACAGATGACACCTTGGTTGGAACGGTGGTGAATTAAAGTAAATGTCGACAAGTGAAAAGCAGTTCTGCTCGCATGCTGACCAAAACTACTGCATAAACATCAACACTGTCAACAAGTAACACTATTTACATGCCCAATACAGTTCTGAGAGAAAGTCAGATATCTCGGTGTTTGGCTGAACTGGAAACTTACATGGGGGACCACATTGAATACGTTGCCAACAGAGCACATGCGAGGCTCAAACAACACTACCCAATGCTCGACAGGGAAAGTACACTGAATAGGAGGGTGTCAAGGTCCGTAAATATGACACTGATTAGACCTCTTATAATATACACAGCTCCCATCTGGGGATACGCAGCTCCTACACACCTGCACCACCTGCACCACCTGCAGATCATACAGAACAAAGTGCTATGCGTCATTAGCAATGCTCCATGCTATACATGCACCATGAATCTTCACAATGAATACCACCTTGGAAGCCTCAAGGAAGTATTCAAAAAAACATGCCCCATGACTACACAGGAACTTGAGACCCTCTAGCAGTCCTTTCAGCCATACTTTGGGAAACTATGATTACAACCATAGGTGGAAGCATAAGTGGCCAAGACTCTACTAGCTAGGACATAACCACCCATAGCAAGCTAACATATACCCATGAGCAACAACGTAGGCAAGCCCCTGCATATCAGCAACGTTTACTGGATATGCCAGCTGCTATTAAAGCCAACCAACAGGCTACAGCAGGGAAACCAACAAGCTCATACAGTGACACACAAACAAAATGCAAACATTACCCTACACTGAATCTAATATATGACCTATTGGACACAAAACAATGATGAGCTTAACTGTTGCAAGTATGCTGATGTTGACCGAGAAATCAACATCAGCACCCAGCGGCAGCCCCCAAGTAACACCACCACACAATGTCAAAGGTATCGACCAGCATAATACCCACTGCTAACAAAGCCTATCATTGCATGACCTGTCACAGGCAGCAAGAAAACTGCTACTGCTCTTACAACCCGACCCAACTATCACAGAGGTCCCCCCCCCCCCCCCCCCCCTTGGGTCTTGCCTTAGCACTGTTTTCCCCTCTGCCCTTCAAACTGCTACCCTTCGTTCAGCTTTCCACCCAGTCTATCTCCAAATGAGCATGTATTAATGGTTAACCTTAACCAGACATACGCAAACATCACAGTACCTGCATCCTGCAAGACCTCACTTTAGTGAAAACTAACCCTTATGCAGAGATGGCAGTAGACTTTCTGTGTTGGCCATCATGCCAGTGTAGGCATGGAGGGGCTCCACCACTATTAAAAAATTAAAGTTTAGAACATATGTACTGGATTTAACTGCTACAATAGAATAACACTCACAGCATGAAGCAGTTGTACAAATTAGTGTCATGGTCTTTTAATACCAATGCCCATCTATCCAACATGGCACAGCTGCACAGTATATATGAGGAATGACTATCGTGGCCATGGCTGGCTGCTCAGTGACACAACATGCATCAAGCATGATGTAGTTCCACTGAAAGCCCAGAGTACACACATACAGTGTTTGGATAAACAGGAAACTGGAAATGCTGTCAAAGATTTTCAACTGACAGTTACAGAGTAATACTTAACCACACTGCACTGCTATTCTTCCTGGATGCTTTACACATGTTTTAAGTAAGAATGATTTGTGTTTTCAGTGAATAAAGCTGCTGTTATGATGATACTTACCTGACTAAATGATTTGTGGTCATATTGATGTTTAAGTGATATAAGCCGTATTAAGAGTGGTTTATGTAAACATGAAAAGCAAACATTTGTAATTTTGCTTTTAATGATTTATGATAGTGTGGACTGTTTTATTCTTTGTTTTATTATGTGAGTTTGTAAATTTATAAACAGGGTGTCCCGTATAACTTGACCACCCTAAATAACTGTTTGTCCAGATGCAAATTACAAAATGTTTCAAGCAGATGTTATTCAGCCATCAGGGGGACATCAATCAGCATGATTCCTTTATTGTAGCTCTGTTTTTTTACAAAGATATGAACAGCAGTATGACTTTTTTAAATGGTACCCTGTATTTTTTATTTGATAATTCATTTCCTCTCCTAAAGACCTATTCAAAAACGTATCACAGTGTACCATTCACTGAAACACAACATTATTAATTACATAACACAACATTGACTTTGAGCCCAGGATCACAAACTCATCCACTTGCTGGAGTTGTCAGAAAACACATGAAAACCAAGTACAAACATAACACAAAATTGACTTTGACTCTCCTGCACCACTGCCCAGGAGTAGAACATTCAAAGGTGCTCAAAGTGGTGACCCTGGACACCGATACACTGGTGCACTCATTGAATGAAAGAATTATTTGCTGCTTCCAGTGTTGCCTGCTGAAGAGAATTACAAGCAATTATGATATGTTCCTCCATGTCCTCTGGAGTTGTTGGAATATCACAAAAGCCAACATCTTTAATGCATCCCCAAAGAAAAAAGTCCAGAGGATTTAAATCAGGAGACCTAGCAGGCTGTGTAATTGTTCCTCCTCAACCAATCCATCTGGTTAGGATACCTTTGGTTCATAACATGACGTGCGCACAAGGCATTATGTGCTGGACATCCATCATGTTGATTGGTTCTTAGCAGCACTTCATCCAGAAGAGGAGGAAGTATTTGTCTGAGGAAGTTGGCATACTCTGTGCCATTTAGACTATGATTGATGAAATAAGGTCCAATAATTGTAGTACCAAGCATCCCACATTGGACATTAACTCTCTATTGAAGTTGATGTTCAACCTGTCTAAGCCATCGTAGGTTGTCGCTGGACCAATAATGCATGTTCCTTGTATTTACTTGTCCTTTTCTTTGAGAAGGAACATTCATTGGTAAATAGAACATTGGAGATGAAGTTCGTGTTGGCGAGGATTTGCTGCTGTGCCCACTGACAGAACTGTACACGATTCTGGACATCATTCCCATGCAATTCTTGGTGTAGGTGTACATGGTAAGGATGGAATTGGTGATGTGTGAGAATATGATGTACACTGGTTTTAGGAATGCTGGTCTCATGTTCAAGCTGTCGTGTGCTCACATGTGGATTCACAGCAATGGAAGTGAGAACTGTAAATTCGGCAGCTTTGTCTGTGCGAGTGCTACGACGATTGCGTTGTCATGGGTTGAAACTTCCCATTTCCTGAAGCATCCTAACAAGATGAGAAAACATCCATTGGGAAGGTGAGTTCTTGTCAGGATATTGTTCTCTATACAGTTCTGCTGCCTGCGTAGCATTTTGCCTATCTTCAACAACAACTACTACAACAACAACAAAAGTTATCTTATGTCGATGCAGTTTTTAAGAAGTACAACATTTACTGTATGCCTACTCTACACAACAGTATTTAAAAGCTCTAAACTACTGTACTAAATGTACTCATGCATAGGAAAACAGTATTGCAATTACTGTTCTGCTAACTCACATTCCCCATAGATGAGTAGCATTTCTACCTTCTCTTCGCTCGTGTACATTCTACTCACATAACTCTTCAACTGACAATGGTTGATGGAATGATGGGTGTGCATTCTACGTATGTTTACATTTGTCCTCTGTCAATGCCAGCATGTGGACAAAGCGCTGGGAGCACCAACATTAGTGTTGTGTTATGTACTTAATAACGTTGTTTTTCAGTGAATGGTACACTGTGATACATTTCTGAATAGGTCTTTAGGAGAGAAAATGAATTACCGAATAAAAAATACAGGATGCCATTTAAAAAAAAACATACCACTGTTCATATCTTTGTAAAAAAAAAACAAAGCTACAATGAAGGCAATCATGCTGATTGATGTCCTCCTGAAGTCTAAAGAACATGTGCTTGAAAAATTTTGTAATTTGCATCTGGACAAACAATTATTTAGGGTGGTCAAGATAAATGGAACACCCTGTCAGTCAGTCTTTCCTTGTCACCCCGTACAGTAAGTCTCCCCTGACCCATGGCTCTGGGTGACTTTCCCAAAATCTGTCCCTTTTCCTGGACCTCTCCAGTCATTTTCCTTCACCCTTCTTCCTTCCCCTTCAACCCTTCTACCTGAAGAAAGAGCCACTGGCTCCAAAAGCTTGCCAATCACAACAGTCTTATGTGTGTGTTCTGCCGTCACTTGGTGAGTAGATTATTTTTATCTATCCAATTAAATAATGTAAGATATTATTTGAAACTCTTTTTAAGAAGAAAAGTAAACTCTGTATATAGGGGGCACACTTATCTTTGTTGGCAGCAATTTGCATTTCTTTAAAGGTAGCATTGATTTTTACATTTAAACTTTGACGCTCCTACTTGGGAAGCAAACAGGACAATTCTGTTCCAGGGATAAGGGCTCCTTATATATTTTAAGCTTGCACTTAATGCCAATTGTTTGCCATTATAGAGAGAAAGTATTATGCAACTGTTTCTCATATTATTATTTTAACTATGTATTGTGATATTTTTGATCATAGGATGGTCTGAGGATGGTACTGTGTACTGAAACCAGTAGTAAAGTAGGCAAATTGCAGAAAGAGTGTGACTGTAGGCTAAAAAAAATATTTGTTCTAATATATTGGTTGCTGTTCCAATTAGCAGTATATTGGGCATATGTAGTATTTTAGCATTTTTGCAATCACATGATGGAGTCTCTCCATTCACCCATTTGCCTGTGGGTGTAATGTACTGGTCCAATGATTTCCTGCTGGTGTTTGGACAAATGACCCAAGGACCTCCATTCCAATCATTTGAAATGGCTTGTCTGCCTCAGGTAACGTGTGTAGAACAATCCTTCATGAGTGAGCCTCAACCTTTGTGTGAGAGGAATATAATTCTTGACTTAATGATCAACATCCAGTCAACATGTTAGCCACCAGTAATGTTGCACTGCTTTGCGTTCCACTGCACTCTGACCATCATGTCTGGCTAAAATAGAGCCATGGGACTGTCTCAGCACCTCACTTCTTAACTTTACTAGTACTACTAGGCCTAACCTTCATCCCATCTTTCTGTACAGCATTCAATTTTCCATGATGCGTTGCAGCTGTCTGGTGAACTATCAACACTATGCATCATTGCCCTGTGCTTCTTTCCATTCATCCTCATTTATCCCAGCACATTCTGCAGCATATATTTTTCAGCTAAAACTGTATTTGCAAGCAACTTCCTTGGGTGATTTATAACTTCAAAAACAAGCTCACTGAGAGACATTGCTGTCTAGTTAATCTACTAGTTAGATCTTTGAGTTCCAATAGCTTTTTGAGTTACTTTAAAACATCATCCATAAAAGTAACATCAGAAATACATTATTCCATGTATAAATGCAAGTATATCTTTGTCAGATAATTCTTTTCTGCTCTGTTAAGCTGTCATGATGCATACACTATGGGGCAGTTTTGTCCATGTACCTCATGACTTAAAACACTACCTAAGACAAAACTGTTAGAGTTACATGAGGGTATAAACAGTATCTGGTACTCTGGAAAGTCAAGAACTGGACTAGATGTTCCTAAATCTTTTAGTCTTGGAAATGCTGCGTTACAGTCAGGTGAGCTATGGAATTTCATTTGTTTTTCAGTAACTGGGTGAGGGGTATGGCAATTTCAGCAAATTTTGGAATGAATTTTCAATAAAAAAAATTTGAGGCCTAAAAATGATAATTGCTTTGGTGTCAGAAATTTTTCCACGGCACCAACAAATTATCAATTAGTGCGTATGCCATTTTGGTCACTTATATGGTCCAAATAACAACTTATTGCAAAAAAATAGCATTTTTCCAGACTAAGCGTTAACCATAAAAAACTTCACATAAATGCGCTATATGCTGCTGGATATATTTGGTGGTCATAATTATATCATTGAAATAGGTCATGCATTGCTTTAGTTTTAATCCTCATAATGCATCATTAGTTGCTGGAAAGGAGCTGGTGTATTTTTCAGCCCAAAATGCATGTGACAATATTTATAATAACCAGAGGGTGTTGATAATGCTGTATTTGTATGATCTCCAGGTGCTACCTCAAATTTATGGAACCCACTTCATAAGCCCATAGTTGTGAAATAACAATACTGGAACAGATTACGTAAGGATTCCGTTATATTTTGACGAGTTAAGCTTCCAATATTATATCACGGTTTAAATAGTGTTAGCTGCAACAGATCCTGTATGTTTTACTGTTGTCTGGTGTTTTATGTAGTAATTACTATTCTTTTGGGGATGGTGACAACGGGTGCTGACTATGGTCCATTACTTATTTCTATGATTCCATCTTTAAGTTGCTGACTTATAAATTCTTCCATCACAGGCTGCAGTTGCTGTGGGATTCTACATGGTTTTTATAGACAAGTGCTTCATTCCCAGTGGGAATACAAGGTTGAGTTAGTGGTGTGGCAAACAGTGTTGCAGGAGGATTAAATAACCCTATGTTTTCTTGTAATGTCCTTATCTGGGCCCTCTAAATGTGCTGTTTACCAATTGTGCATTCAGACTGACAGACTGTCCCAGTGTTGTGTAATTTGTTGTGAAAGCCCTGTCCAATTCATCTTCATCTAACATTTCTAAATTAGTTGCCAGGTTACCATATTGATAGCTATACTAACCCATGGTTAAAGTTGTCAATAATGACAAGCTTTAATTTGCTTCTTTTGCACATTTAGGAAACTACACTGTGCAGATCATATCATTTTATTCAATGCTTCATTTTTCAGACACAGATTCAACAGTAAACAAAGAATTCACCAACAGATCATCTCCTACATCAAACCAGATTAACTTTCAAATACCTTCCAGTGTAATACCTCACAAGTTAACTTTAAGGGACCTTGTACCCTGTTTCAGCTGTCCACCCAATATCCAGGATGTTCTTTGTGACAGCAATGGTTTTCCAGCCATAGAGCCATGATGGCGTAGTGCTCCAAATAGTTCCAATATATGCTGTTCAGAGTCAACATTGGAGTTGTGCAAACCCAAGAAATCTAACCCGAGAATGCTTTCATAGCCACTGCTGACTGTGGGAAGAACTTCTACAGTATCTTGGAATTTATCTCCCTCCACTTAGAAATGTATTATCATTGAATCAAGTGAATGTACATGACCCATGCCTGCACCGCTTAGTGCCAAATTTGGTGGATTTAATTCTACTTTACCAAGTATGCATCTACTTACTACAGATACCTGGGATTCAGTATCTAATAGGAATTTACACAACTTCCCTTTCACATAACAGGTCAGAAAAAGTGTCTCTGATTCTGCTCAGAGGAGACCTGTATTAACTCACTAAGAGCACTGTACTGTGGACACACTGGCCCCTGCACCATTTAACTGTGGGATACAAGAGCCAACCTGAGACCATCTTCTCTGACTCTGCGAATTCCTGCTATTACAATTCTATTTAAAAATCCCAATTCACTTGTGCAGCCAACACTGTTGCTCTCTTCAGTTATGTTTCATATGCACTGGATGACCACATCTGAAATACTTTACATCTATGTTAAGTTTAGCAGATTACAGGGCCATTAGGATAAAAGGATGGACTTATTGAGTTGGGGTTTCACATTTTGCGTAATCCATTTATTGAAGTTATGATACCAATAGAGAAAAAGAGAAACACTAAAAAATGTGAAGAGCACCGGACCATCAGTCTAATTTCTCATGCAGCTAAAGTCTTGCTGAGAGTGTTGAATAGAAGGTTATATGGCAAGCTGGATAGAGGGATTGCAGAGGAGCAGTTTGGGTTTAGAAGAGGCAAAGGAATAAGAGATGCTATTGGCCTGCTAAGAACTATAGGGGAAAGATATATGGAAAAGGGTAGAGAAATCTTTGCCATTTTTATAGATTTAGAAAAGGTTTTTGACAGAGTTCAGTGGAACAAGCTGATGGATATTTTGAAGAGGAAAGGAGTAGATTGGAAAGAGAGATGACTGAGACAGAATCTATATTTACACCAGAAAATAAGGATAAGGATTGGAAATGAAATGTCAGAAGGAAGCAGCATTGGACAAGGTGTTAGACAAGGTTGTTGCCTTTCCACACTGTTGTTTAACATGTACCTTGAAGAGATTATTGTGAAAAGCTTAGATGGGAAAAGAGGAATATGTATTGGTGGAAAGAGAATAGAATGTATAAGATTTGCTGATGACATGGTATTAGTGGCAGAAAGTGAGTGGACAGTGAATAACATGCTGAAAAATCCAAATGAAGCTTGTGTGGAATATGGGATGCAAATAAACACAGCAAAAACAAAGAGTATGGTCATCAGTAAAAGATGCAGACTGTCCATTATTAAAATAGGACAATCTACCATTAGCCAAGTAAGTGAATTTAAATATCTTGGAAGCACACTAACTGAAGACTTGAGATGTCACCAGGAGGGGAAAACTCAAATTGCCATAGGGAAGGAGGCATTAAACAGAAAGAGGAGATTCTTATGTGGCAAATTAGATAAAGGACTAAGGAAAAGGCTTGGCAAAATGTTTTGTCTGGAGTGTGGCACTTTATGGGGCAGAAACATGGATGCTGAGACGAGAGGATGAAAAAAGGTTAGAAGCATTTGAGATGTGGATGTGGAGGAGAATGGAGAAAATAAGTTGGATGGAAAGATTGACTAATGAAAGAGTATTGGAAAGGGTTGGTGAGAGAAGATGACTGCTGAAGGTTGTAAGAGAAAGGAAAAAGAACTGGTTGGGAGATTCATTGAGAAGGGAGTGCTTGCTAACAGATGCTTTGGAAGGATTGGTTTGTGGGAGAAGACTGAGAGGAAGAAGGAAATACAAGATGATAGACAACATAAAGGGAAGAGGAAATTATGCAGACCTGAAGAGGATGGCAGAAGACCAGACAGACTGGAGAACTACAATGTGAAAACCTGCCTTTTGGCAGAACACTGATGATGACATTTATTGAAAATTTTAATAAAACTGTAACTTGATCATACTCCAGTAGAATAAAATTCAGTTCAACATCGACTCACAGCTCACTATAAGGAAGTCTCAACTTAAAAGCAGCCAATGTTCAAGTCCCAACAGTTATTTCAATAGACTGATAACTAACACTCAATTAACAAAACATTAATCTAATTATTCAATAGCTTGGCAAGTAATGTTCCATTGAGACAGCACCAGCCAATATACATTTTAGGTATTCAAACTGGTTTGCCAGCAACACATAATCCAGGAAATAATTATGCTTTCAGCTATTTAAAATAGGCTGGCATATAACAATTAAAAACAACAGCCAAATTTTTCTGCAGCTATTCCAGCAATGTTTACTTGAGGAAACAATTATGCAGTACTTACTTAAAAAAGACTGGCAAGTAACATTTAACTGAAAAAGTTTGTCTTAAAAATAAGATCAGCCAATATTCAAAGTACAGTTATTATCAATAAGAAAAAGACTTATGATTACTGTTGAGGTAATCATAAAAAGAACTGTATTCCTAACACATCCAACTAATGTGAGCAACTTACTATTACAAGAGAAACAGTACATTTAGGCTAATGTAAGGATATGAACAATGTTAGCTCCCTTTCCTCACTGTGTGCTGCACTGGTACAGCCCTCCTTCCTATATGTGGTAGGCATTCAAGATACATTCAGGTAGTGCTTGTACAATGGAGCCAAACCTGTAACAAACTATAATTAATAACTGGCCGCCACTTTTCTTATAATCAAGGCCATTCAGTAATTCTTCTGTCGACTACAAATGTGGCCCCATGAATATACCAGTACACAGCCTAGTAACTGACTGTCAACTACATGAGCCCAACTTGGATTCAGAAACTAATATGCAGATATGTCAAAGCCAATCGAAACACTCTGTGTCTTTAAACACAAGAACACAGTCTGCCAGTGGACCCAGGACAGGTAGCTGCGATCCATGACAGAACCCAGCAAATATAACAGTACCTGTTAACATGATGAGCTTGAGTAGCCCAGGCTGACTAAATATGCCACATATGCACACTCTTCTGTACCACAGACCCACTAGGATACTGACTCTGGAACTAACACTAGATGTACAGTTTGCCATTGCTCAAACTTAATGCTGGCACAAATACTGCCAACTTAGGTTACTAGTTGGAGCAGTTTGTTCTGTTTTGTTTTAGGCCGCAAATACAACTAGTGAAATACACACACATGTCAAAACCATAGAACACAAAGAAAAAAAGAAGTTAAAACCAACTACACATTAACCCAGTTGACGGAAAGAAAGACAGGCAAGAACAGGGACCTGGAGAAAGGTCCAAAACATACCCCATAGAGAAATGGTCCTGAACTAAAGATTAAATGTCCTTCGCCATATTGCTACAATGAATAATAAGTAAAATGCAGTCAACAGCCTGCGTGTCGTTTGCTGAAACTGCCGACAACTCAGACCGCAAACATAAATGAGAATATAAATGGCTAAAAAAAAGGGCATTCCATCAGGAAATGGTGAACCATCAAAGGTTAAGGCCAATGAGCACAAAGTGGTCGGGGAGCACCACTTAATAAATGATGATAGCTAAAAGGACAGTGCCCAATATGCAACCTAGCTAAAATGATCTCATCTCAGCGAGACGGCCAAGAGATGATCATCCGAGCTGCTGGTAGAGATTTAATTCCACAGAGCTTGTTCCCATGAAGGGAGGACCTGTGGTGATGCCAAAGTGACACAACCTACTGACAGGTGGCAACAAAAAGCTCATTAGAGGGAATGCAAGAGCTAGTGGGTCGAGATACGAGGACTACAGCCTTGGCAGCAGTGTCAGCAGCCTCATTTCCCGTCATATGGACGTAACTGGGAACCTCCATAAATATTGGAGTGGTTCCATCAAGAGTGAGCAAGTGACAGATTTTCTGGACCCATTGCAGTTAGTGATGGATGGTGTACTGCACACAGAGGCTCTGAAGGGCACACTGAAAGAGTCAGAGCAGATGACACAATTGAAAAGCCTGTGTCTCTGGATGTACTGCATGGCCTGATAAAAGGCAAAGAGCTCTGCTGTAAGTACTGAGCAGTGTTCCAAAAGCCAATACCAAAAATCATCAGTGCCAATGACGGAGGCAGACCCAACACCCCCAACACCATGGTCAGTATACACAAAGGTACTATCACAAAGTTCCTTGCAAAGGTTATGAAACTTACGGCAATACAGCAACGCTGCAGTAGTGTCCTTAGGAAGTAAATGAAGGCTGCAGCACAAAGCCAAGTTGGTGAAGGTTTCACAGGCATCGGGAAAGTGGCAAGTAGTGCAAAGTTAAGCTGCTGGAGAAAGTGCCAAAAGCTAACTCCAGGAGGTAATAGAGAAGAGGGACACACCCCGTACTGGCAGTCAAAGGAGTCATTGAAGAAGGCGACATAGAATGGGTGGACAGGCATGGCAGACAAACGCCATGCATATCTGTTGAGGAGAAGTCATGACAGTAGGACCCTTTTTTTTTTTGGGCCACACAGTTACAATAGTCATTAGCGCCCAGACTAAATTATGAAAGCACTGCGAGGCACAATGTTAAAACAGCAACTAAAAAGGACAACACTATAAAATGCACATTAACAGGTAAGGGATTAAAAGAAAACAGCGTAATCAAACGTCCTTGGACAGGTTCAGCAGGTGGATAAAACGAAGAACGCGAGCAACTGCTCCTGGGTCATCCACTAAAATTTCATCCAGAGTACATGGCAGGCCAAGATCAATGCGCAGTGTATTAAAATTCGGACAGGACGTTAAAATGTAGCATACTGTCAGTAATTGCTACATGGGCAGAATGGTGCAGATGGCGGTGGCTGAACCGGCAGTGTCCAATCCGTAACCAGGCCAAAACAACCTCCTCCCGCCAAGAAGGGCGTGAAGAGGCTGCCCAAGCCATGAGGACTGGTTTCAAGACCTGAAGCTTGTTTTCAGTAAGTGTGGACCAATCGGCATGCCACAGCAATAAAATACGCTGACAAATGACCCTGCTAAAATCAGATGAAGGCGCACAACAAGAAGCTGTCCAAAGCTGGAGGACCGCAGCCTTGGCTGCAGCATCTGCAGCTTTGTTCCCAGGGATACCGACATGGCCAGTAACCCACATAAAGGTAACCGGAGAACCATCTTCTGCCAGCTGCCGAAGAGAACGTTGGATCCGGTGCACAAAAGGGTGAACTGGATACGGATCACTGAGGCTCTGGATGGCAATCAGGGAATCAGAGCAGATGACATAAGCAGAATGTCAGTGGCAGCAGATGTAAAGAACAGCCTGATAGAGTGCAAATAGCTCAGCTGTGATGACCGAAAAATGGCCATGGACCCGGTATTTGAAACTGTGTGCCCCGACAATAAAAGAACACCCGACACCGTCATTGGTCTTAGAGCCATCTGTATAAATGAAGATCATATTAATGAACTTCGAATAAAGTTCAACAAACTGTGAGCAGTATACCAAAGCTGGGATAACCTCCTTTGGGAGTGAGCTGAGGTCAAGGTGAACGCAAACCTGAGCCTGGAGCCAAGGTGGCGTTTGGCTCTCACCCACTCTTAAGGTTGCAGGGAGTGAAAAATCAAGGTGATGAAGGAGGCGACGAAAGCAAACTCAAGGGGGTAGCAGGGCAGATACATACAACCCGTATTGATGGTCGAGAGAGTCATCCAAAAAGGAACGATAAGACGGGTGGTCGGCCATTGATAATAGCCAACAGGCATAACAACAAAGCAGTATATCTCACCAGTGGGTTAGTGGCAATTCACCGGCTTCAGCATGAAGACTCTTGACGGGACTAGTATAGAACGCTCTGATCGCAAGACGTAACCCCCGATGTTGTATAGAGTTGAGGCAGCATAAGATGGACGGCCGTTCAGAGGAGTATAAAAAGCTCCCATAATCCAGCTTTCAGCGGACGATCGACCAATGTAGGCAAAGTAGGGCAGTTCGATCCACTCCCCACGACATACTGCTGAGAAAACGGAGGACATTTAGGGAACGGGTACAACGGGCAGCCAAATATGACACATGTGGAGACCAGCTAAGTTTCCTGTCAAATGTAAGACCTAAAAATTTTGTTGTCTCCACGAATGGGAGAGCAACGGGACAGAGATGTAAGGATGGTGGGAGAAACTCTTTGTAGCGACAGAAGTTAATACAGACCATCTTCTTGGCAGAAAAATGGAAGCCATTGGCGACACTCCAAGAGTAAAGATGGTCAAGACAATGCTGAAGACAACGCTCCAGGAAACATGTACACTGCGCACTGCAGTAGATGGTAAAATCATCCACGAAAAGGGAGCCCGATACATCAGCTGGGAGGCAATCCATTATTGGATTGATCGCTATGGCAAAGAGAGTGACCCTCAAAACTGAGCCCTGTGGCACCCCATTCTCCTGGCGAAAGGCGTCAGACAGGACAGAACCCACACATACCTTGAACTGTCGATCCATTAAAAATGCACGAATACAAAGAGGGAGGCGACCACAAAGGTGCAGAGAATGCCCACTCTCCAACAGGTGTCATAAGCCTTTTCCAAATCAAAGAACACAGCCACTGTCTGGTGCTTCCGCAAGAAGTTATTCATAATGAAGGTCGACAAGGTAACCAGATGGTCAAAGCAGAGCGGTGCCTACGAAATCCACATTGTACATTGGTAAGTAGGCATCGAGATTCGAGCAGCCAAATCAAATGAGAGTTAACCATTCATTCCATCACCTTACAGACACAGCTGGTAAGGGAAATGGGTCGATAACTGGAAGGCAAGTGCTTGTCCTTCCCCGGCTTAGGAATCGGGACAACAATAGATTAACGCCAGCATGTGGGAACATGACCCTCAATCCAGATGCGATTATAAGTATGAAGAAGAAAACCTTTACCCGCAGGAGAAAGGTTCTTCAGCATCTGAATATGAATAGAATCAGGCCCCAGAGCGGAAGACCGTGACCAGGCAAGTGCACTTTCAAGTTCCCACATGGTGAATGGGGCATTATAACTTTCATGATTCGAGGAGCGGAAGTTAGGTGGCCTTGCCTCCTATGCCTGTTTTTGGGGGAGGAAGGCAGGGTGGTAATGAGCAGAGCTGGAAACCTCTGCGAAAAATCGGCCGAAGGCATTGGAGACATCGTGACTGTCAAACCAGAAACTGGTGAGTGGACCTTAGTGCCAGATAGCCGGTGCAGGTTACCCCAGACAACAGAAGAAGGAGTAAAACTGATGAAGGAGCTTGTGAAAGCAACCCAGCTGGCTTTCTTGCTTTTTTTAATAACACGATGACACTGTGCATGTAATCGTTTATAATTAATACAATTCGTCATTGTAGGGTGGTGTTTAAAGGTGCGTAAAGCACGTTGACGAGTACATAAAGCATCTCTACATGCTGCGGTCCACCAGGGGACTGGTACGCGAAGTGGAGAAGAAGTAGTATAAGGGATGGAATATTCAGCAGCAGTGAGAATGACTTCCGTGAGGTGTGCGACCTGACTACCGCAGCTTGCGAAGTTTTGATCCTGAAATGCCGTCCTGGAAGAGAAGAGCCCCCAGTCTGCTTTGGAGATGTTCCAACTAGTTGACCATGGAGATGGGGTATGATCCAGGAGATGGATAACACAAGGGAAGTGGTCGCTTGAATATGTATCAGAAAGAGCGTACCACTAAAACCGACGTGCAAGTTGGGTAGTACATATAGAGAGGTCTAAATAGGAAAAGGTGTGAGTTGTGTCCGAAAGAAAAGTAGGGGCGCCAGTATTGAGGCAGACAAGATTGAGGTGGTTGAAAAGGTCTGCTAACAGGGAGCCTCTCGAGCAGAATGCGGGAGAGCCCCAAAGGGGATGGTGGACATTGAAGTCTCCAGTCAACAAAAATGGTGCAGGTAGCTGAGCAATAATTTGCATCATGTCTGCCCTAGTAGCAGCAGACGACGATGGAGTGTAAATGGTACAAATGGAAAATGTGGAAGTGGGGAGAGTAATTCAGATGGCAACTGCCTGCAGATCGGTGTGCAATGTGATGGGATCAAAGTAGGTGTCATCCCAGACCAGCAACATAACCCCTCCATGAGCCGGAATACATGCCACAGGGGGTAGGTCAAAACGCACAGAGGCATAGTGTGCCAAGTCAATTCGGTCGCATGGGCAAAGCTTCGTTTCCTGGAGAGCTACTAGGAGCGGACAGTGCAAGTGTAGCAGCAACTTTATGTCCTCTCAGTTGAAGTGAATGCCATGAATAGTCCAATGAAGAAGTGCCATCGTGAGAAGAAAAAGGAGAAGCAAGAAGGGGTCACCTCAAAGGTCGCTGAGGGCCTGGCTTCGAGTGAGCACTGCTGCCACTATCAATACGCAGAGAGTCATCGTCCATTTTTTCGATAGGTTTGTTGGCCACCATGTTAAGATGGCTGGGAGTGGAAGCTTCCTACGCCGGTGAACGGCCAGATGTTCAGATACCAGTGGTGCGGCCAGGTGGTATGGATGACAGTCTGGGGTGGCAACCGCTGGGTGGCGCAATAGAAGAAATGCGCCATGGCAGAGAAGGAGAACTTTGCTTCCCTATGAGCCTTCTTGGAAGGTCGTTTAGTCGAAGTATTGGTCGATGGCTGGGAGTTCGGGGTACGTAGGAAGTCTTCACAGGACGGTTCCTTCTTGAAGGTTCGTGCATCTGACTTCTGGGTCTTAGTCTAGGCAGAAGCTGATGAAGGTGCTTGTGCCTTAGGGGTGATGGGAGGAAGAGGAGACGTTGACCGGGCGATCTTAGCACCGGCCAAATGGACGACTGTAGTTCTAAAGGTCAGATCGCATGTCTGCATTGACACCTCCCTGGTAGGCCGAGGAGAGGCAAGGACAGTACTGTATTTCCCTGGTGGGAGCAGCGTGGGCTTCCTACTAGCAAATAGCTTGTGAGCAGCTGAGGTGGACACTTTCTCTTTGACCCGAATTTCCTGTATACAGTGTTCATCCTTGTAGATGGCACAGTCGCGGGAGGATGCTGCATGGGCACCCTGACAGTTCACGCAACGAGGAGACGAAGGCGGACAGTCACCCTCATGGGCGTCCCTGCCACAATTGATGCATTTAGCCACATTAGAACAAGACTGGCGGGTGTGATTAAAATGCTGACACTGGTAGCAGCACATTGGTGTTGGGAAAGGCAAATAGAAATAACCTCATAGCCCACTTTGATGCGCGATGGCAGCTGAACACTATCAAAGGTCAAGAAAAGTGTCCGGGTCAGTTCAAGGTCATTGTCGACCTTTTTCATGATCCTATGGACAGCCGTCACGTCCTGCTCAGTGAGGAAAGACTGGATCTCCTAGTCAATCAATCCATTGAGTGATCTAGTAGATACCACACCACGCGACGAATTCTAAGTGTAGTGAGCCTCCACCCAGACAGGGAACATGTACAGGAGTGTGGCCCGAAGGAGTTTTTGTGCCTGAAAGGCGCTCTCAGTTTTCAACAACAAGGCACCGTTACATATCCTGGTACAAGACCTGACAGGTCCGGCTATGGCATCTACACCCTTCTGAATAACGAAAGGTTGACAGATGAAAAATCCCATCCGCCCTCAGCTCTAGAAACTACGAGGAACTTTGGGGCAGGTGGTAGTACTTTTGTCACTGGTTGCTGGTCAAGTTTCCATTTTTGGGCAGAAGTCAAGAGAGAAGAAGAAGAGAAATCCATTGCGGATGAATCCCCCATGATTGCCAGTGTCTCCAATGGCGCGCTCCTTCCTTGTGGGGACCCTCTCAGAGGGCGCTCCCACCTTAGGTGAATGTTTATACCTCAGGTCACACTTCCCGAGAAACGGACGGAGGGACCAATCAGCATGGTCGGAAGGTGTCAGCTCAGGCAATCACCCCTCCCTGGGCCTGGCCTTTACCAGGGGGTACGTGCGTGCCTTACTTGTCTACCCAGGGCAGGGAATTACACGTTACCCTGTCACCAGCTATGCATGCAAACGCGTGGATCAACCTTCAGGCACTCACAGGCAGGAAAGAAGAATAGGAAAAAAAGGGGAGAGAGGGAGAGGAAGGACATACTGTCTCAAACTCCGAGGCAGAGACCATAGGGTGGACAAGAAGGCAAGGAGAAGAAGGCAAGGAGAAGAAGGCAAGGTAAAAAGTAAGGAAGACAATGAGAGAGGGAGAAGGACAAAGAAAGGAAACAAAGAAAGGAAGTAAGATACCAGAATAAGCAAAAAACCAAAATGACCACAAATGTAAGTCATTGAACCGTCCGTCTCCGGACGCAGGTGCAAACTACCCCCTTGAGAGGGAGGGACTCCTTTTAGTCACCTCTTACGAAAGGCAGGAATACCTCAGGCCTATTCTAACCCCCGGACCTGCAGGGGGTAACAGTAGGACCGCAGTAGTTTGGGAACTTCTCATACTGACTCTCAGCCGGGCTAGTGTAAAAGGTGGCAGTGACCAAACGGATGCCGCAGTGGTGGATAGTATTGAGACAGTGTAAGAGGGATCAAAGTGGAGACGCATAAATGAAACACCCATAGTCAAGTTTAAACAGAGAAAGGACTGGTGCAAACGGAGGGGAGTGGTCCAAATAGCTCCCCAGGAAGTACTGCCAAGGACACGTAGGACATTTAGGGACCATATACAGCAGGCTGCCATGTAAGACACATGGGATAACCAAGGAGGTTTCCTATCAAGCATGAGCCTCACGAATTTCATAGTTTCAACAAATGGAAGAGCAACAGGCCCAAGATGTAAAGATGATGGAAAAAACCAACTGCATCGCCAGAAATTCATGCAAATGGTTTTGTCACTGGAAGAGTGAAAGCCATTGTCAATACTCCATCATTAGTAAAGACAATTGAGACATCTCTGAAGACAATGCTCAAGGAGACAAGTCCATGGAGAACTGCAATTGATCACAAAATCGCGAACAGAAAGGGAGTCAGAGATGCCCAGTGGAAGCTTACCAGCGATAGCAAGAGGATGACGCTCAGGACAAAACCTTGATGCACACTGTTTCGCTGCATAAAGGTGTCAAACAAGGGAGAACCCACACATACCTTGAAAACTCTATCTTTTAAAAATTCCTGAAGTGTGGAAATGCCAGTCCTCCTACAGGTGTCGTAGGCTTTCTCCAAAACAAAAAACATGGCCACGGTCTGATATTTCCACAGAAAACCATTCATGATATGGGTTGACAAAGTGATGAGATGGTCAACTGCAGAACAGCATGCTCGAAGTCCACACTGTGCAGTGGTCATTAAATTTGGAGACTCGAGTCACCATACTAACCAGGTGTGAATTATATGTTTCATCACATTGCAAAAACAGCTTGTGAGAAAAATGGTCCAATAACTAGAAGGAAGGTGTTTGTTCTTATTGGGCTTAGGTATGGGCATGACAGTGGCTTCACACCAGCATCTGGGAAACGTGCCCTCTGGCCAGATATGGTTCTATGTATGAGGGAGAAAGTGCTTGCCCACAAGAGAAATGCTCTGCATCATCTGAATGTGAATGTTGTCAAGCCATGGGGGTGGAGGATCAGGATGAAGTAAGAGCATGACCTAGACGTCTCTTAGTAAAGGCAGCATTGTAGAACTCACAATTCTGAGAAGAGAAGGGTATCGCCCAAGCCTTCTCTTCTAGTTTCTGATGGAGGAAGGCAGGGTGATAGTGGTTGGTGCTCAAAATCTCTGTAAAAAAAAGCAGCCCAAGGTTAGAGAGAGAGCAGTAGGGTCCACTATGACATCACCTGTTATGGTCAGGCCAGAAATTGGGAAATGGAGACCATGATGACACTGTACATGCAACTGTTTATAATGAATGCAGTTTGCCATTATAGGATGATGGTTAAAAATGTGGAGAGCACGTCTCCAAGTGCAAATTATGTCGCAGCATGCCTTAGTCCACCAAGAGACTGGGACATGGCACGGTAAAGAGGAAGTGTGAGGAATGGTATGTTCTGTGGCCGTAAGGATAACATTTGTAAGATATTCTACCCTGTCATCACAATCAGTTGTCAAAGGTTAGCCTTAGAAAGCTGCCATTTTGGTGTGCACATAGATGAGGTAGGTGTCAGCAAACAAATAGTACACGGGAAATGGTCGCTCAAGTACCTGTCAGGGAGAATGGACCACTCAAGACGATGGGCAAAATAGGCAGTGCAGAAAGAGAAGACCAAATGGGAATAGGTGTGTATGGAGTCTGAAAGGAAAGTGGGTGTTTCCATGTTAAGGCAGATGAGTTTAAGTTGATTGAGAAAGTTAGCCAAGAGGGCACCTTTCGAACAGGTTCTGGAAAAAGCTCAAAGGAGATGGTCACTGAGCAGCAGGAAGGGATGAGGGAGTTGCCTAATAAGCTGGAGGAAGTCTGCCCTGGTGGCACTGAATGACAGGGGGATGTAAACAGTACAAAGGGAAAAGGTCAAGTGAGGAAGGAAAATGTGAACTGCAGCAGCTTGAAGCTGGGTATTCAGGGAGATAGCTTGTCTATGAACGTCATCCCAGATGAACAGCATGACTCCCCCATTAGACGGAACACCATCCTCAGGGGGAAGGTCAAAGTGGGCCAGAAGAAATGCAAGAGCTCAAAAGCAGTTATGAAGATGCAATTTTGTTTCCTTTAGACAGAGAAAAAGTGGACACTGTGATTCCAAGAGCAGCTGGAAGTCCTCTTTGTTAGATCAAAGACTGTGAATGTGTCACCTCAGCAGCTGCCAGGTGCCAGCCTTCAGAGACTCACTGCTACATGGTGCAGGATCATGCTGCACGAGATCTACAGAGGCGTCAGCATTCTCCTTCTGTTGGTTTGTGAAGTCCAGGATAGAAAAATGGTTTGTGGTGTGCACTAGCGAAATGGAGGTTAGCCTGGGGAGGGTGTCACATGGTGACACCTTCAAAGAACATCTCCAAGTCAGCAAAGAAGGAGACTGTTTGCCTTTGTTTGATTTCTTAAAGCGTTTCCAGTTGGAAAGGAAGAGTCAGATGTTTTTTGGCAGGAGGGACATAAGGAGCCTTTGCAGGAGTATATCTATTGCGCTTTCTGGCTTGCCAGTTGTGTAGCAGGTGACTTCGTCCCTCAAGATGACAGTTTGGTGGCTTGTTGCACAACTGGAGGAGGAGGCAGGAATGGTACCATGACACTGGGCAATTTACAAATGCAGTGTTGAATGTGAGGTAGCAAGTCTGTGTGCCCATGTTCTTCATGGAGCAAGTTGTTGCAAGAACTGTACTGTAAGTGCCGGACATTAGAATGCAGCATTTCCGGCTAGCCAGCAACTTTTGAACGATGAGGTAAGGCACTTTTCCTTCAACCAGATCTCCTGAATGGCCTGCTCATCAAGATACACAGGACAATCTCGGGAGGAGGCAGCATGGTCGCCACTGCAATTGACAGAGTGAGGAAAAGTAGGTTGACAATTGCCCTCATGAGCATCCCTATCATATGTTACACATTTGGCCAACTGTTGACAGAACATTCCAGTGTAGTTGTAATGATGACACTGGCAGCAGCACATTGGATTCAGAATGTATGGTCAGACTGTGAAAACTTCACAGCCTGCTTTGATCTTCAATGGAGACGCCACTCTATCAAAAGTGAGAAAAAGAGTGCGTGTGGACATTGAGGATGCATCTACCTTTTTCATCATCTGATAGACTGCAGTGACACCCTGATCATAGAGGTGCATTTGGATTTCTGCCTTGGTCAGACAATCAAGCAGCCTAGTGTATATAACGCCATTGGAAGTATTCCGCATTCGATGGGCCTTGACACGCACAGGATAGCTGTGGAAGAGCGAAGCTGCAAGCAGTTGTGCTTTAGAATCAGTAGTAGCATCCAAAGCAAAGTGCCATTTCATAAACAAGAGTAGGATTTCACAGGGCCAGCAACTGCATCAACACATTTCTAAATAATTAATGGATTTACCATAGCAAAAGACTAACCATCTTCAGTACGTGAAACCCCAAAGAACCATGGTGCAGCTGGGAGGGTCTTTGAATCATTAGCCCCATTCCGTTTATGTTTAGTAGATGTTGACTGTGAATATGATTGGCTCATTGCAAGAAAATCCCCCACGATTGCCAGCGTTTCCAATGGTATTCTCCTCCCAACTGGGGCCCACCTTAGGTGATGGTTCACACCTCAGCTCACACCTCCCAAACACCTGACGGAGGGACCAATCAGGAATTTTGGAATGTAGCAGCTCAGCCCTCTCTGGGCCTGGAGAGAGAGAGAGAGAGAGAGAGAGAGAGAGAGAGAGAGAGAGAGAGAGAGAGAGGATCAGATCACAAGAAAAACAAATTTTCACTCTTCATTAATTGCATCACTCAGATTGCCATTTAATTGTGGTTTATTTAGTTTCATAATTAAAAAATCTTTCACACACATGTTGATCAAAACATATTTATCATTCTTGCAGTCTTATTATGGAGAAGTGGAAAAGTCTTCTTGAGGGAAAACTTCATGCTACTCCTGGGCAGTTTTACCAGCTCCATCATGCACATACACAGGGGCGTTTTTGACTGTACCTTCAAAAACAGCTCAAAAAACGGGTGTTAACTGGTCATATTATGAAAATATTTAGACAACTGTACCTGTAATTCTTTTAATGCCACAGTCAGTTCTTCAAAATTTGTACTTCCTTTAAGACCACAAGGCTTAGGAAAATGGACAGCCTTTCTTCTAACTTACTGACTGTGTTGAAATCCATTAAAAATGCTAAATCTGCAAGCCATTAAGACCTAATTTTGGTTTCTGTTTTTTTTTTTTTTTCAGATTCATAACAGCGAGTCATAAATCAAAAAAAGTTATTCCAGGCATGTCCTACCTCTTAACAAATGTACTTCAGTGATGTACTCTTTGTTCAGTTACATCCAGAACTGTTGAAACTGATGATGTAATAACCCATGAGGCTTCAGAAAATTTCATATTCATATCACCAATTTCATCACAAACTCAATGCCTACAAATTTGGGGCAATGTGCTTCTTCATGGAATAAACAATAGATCCAGTTCAAATCACTTCTGATCATTTTAATTTTCTGCTCTTTCAGTGCCATCTAAATCCTTGCATTTTTTGTGCATTGTATTGTGATGCCATTTTGTAACAAATCTGTAGTACTTGATTATGTGACTGCCTAATAGATACTGAGAAGGCTCATCATTGTCTTTAAAAAAGACATTTACAGTTGGGGGCACTATAACATATTGGTATGTCTATAGGGCAGGTCCCCCTCACAACACAAAGTGCCTCTAGTGGAGTGGTGTTGAAGGCTCTGCTCATTCTCAGGAGTACACTACACTGCCGTCGTCTTGCAGTTGTCTTATCTGTATGTTCTGTCTGAGCCCAAGCTCTTGTGATAAAGCATGTTATGGGGATTCAAATACTGCAATGTGATAGATCCTTATTGTCTTAAGAGGTAATCTGTACTGATTTGTGTCGAGTTATTAGTTTGTGCACAATTTTGGAGGCTTTGTCAATTTGATATGATAGTTGAAAGTTTTTTTTTCGTCAAGATGCAGTCCTAGATAATATGTGGCTTGCTTCCTCTTAGAATTGGATTCCTCTGTAGTGTCCCTCTGAGCAGTAAAGCCATTTTTAATTTATCATCTTTGCACCAACTGTTAATTTTCTGGAGTGGTTGTGTGCCTTTTGTCTCTAGTGCTGCTTCGAGTTGGCTGACACCATTACAAGTGGGTATCTTCATACCCTACCACACCTCTTACCCTTTCGTCACCATCCAGCAAGGGCTCGATTGTGATATCCCAGAATATTGGTCCCTGTGGACATCCCTTTGTTATTCTCTTGACAACCTTACAGGGACCAGCCCGCCAATCTGCCACTGCAGCAGTCAAGGATGCTATTGTAGAGGGAGGCTGATAGCCTCATTTCTCTTAACCTGGAAAAGAGGGCAGCCACCACAAGTTCTCAAAAGCCCCAGCTATGTCTGTCAGTATGGCAGCCACATATTTGTGGCTGATGCTATTTGTAACTGTCAGTGCTTGGTTTATGGCATCTTCTATTGGTGCATCTTCCCTGAAACCGAATTGGCGTCAGGCCTAGGAGGCATCTGTGCAATTGTAAGCAGTCACACAGTAGCCTGTCTTGTACCTTGGTGAGAGTGTTTAAGAGGTAGATCGTTCAGTATATTTTGGGGTCTGTTGGCTCTGTCTTGCCATTTCTGTACTATCACTACATTAGCAGTTTTCCAGAGTTTTGGAATTCTGCCTGTTAGTAGTGCGTCATTTAACATGTTAGTAAGAAAAGATGTGATTTGTGTTACTGTTTGTTTTAATTTTTCTGAAAGTATTTTGTCTGGTCTGGGTGCTTTCCAGTCTTTTAAGCCTGCTGATTGCTGTTGTGACTTCTTGTGAGAATGGTATGGTTACACTGTCACTGACGTATGGTTGTCTTAGGTCAGCGTGGTGTCACTTGTCTACTATGGGGGTCATCATCTGAGAGATGCCTGTTCAGGATTTATTCTGCTGTGCTCCTCCATCCTCTGGTCCTTGTACTGTCAGTTTGTTTTGGTGTCGACAGAACTGTTGGTGTCTTCTAGTATTTCTGTTTAGTGTCATGATACAGGTCAAGTCCTTTATGTCTTTCAGGAGCTGTCTTTGATTGTTGGTAGTACTCTCTTTTGTCCAGTGACTCCTTCCTTAATCTTGCCAGTTCTGTCAACTACGGTTGCTTCTGTCCCAGCCAGTTTTTGCAGGTGGTATAGCTGCTGCCTGTGCTCTTTGTAGGACCTGTCAGTACATGTGTTTTGTAATCTATACTGCCTTGAACAGTGTGTAGTGAGGACACCTCAACAATGGATGTTAATGGAAATTGTTACATTTCTCTGTACTATCTCCCAGTATTTCGTCTTCTAGCTGGTCAACTCATAAAAGGAGACCAGCCTGGAAGGAGGCCCAATCAAACATGTGATGTTTCAGGTGCCTGGTCACTTCATATTCAATTTCACCCTGCATGCACATATCGTCTATATAGTCGGTAATGCTGAGATACCTAAATTGTATTGTCTCCCAGAACTGAGGCATACATTGGTATTAGTATCTGCCTTTGGTGGTTGTAATAACCCTTAAGTGTTGCCACCAGGCAATGGCTCATTGCCAGTGAGAAAGATAGCGACACCTTGTAGCTGGGTGTTCAGCAAAATGGTGTGGCTACGGATGTCATCCCAAATGAGCATGACTCCCATTCATGAGCTGGAGTTAGTCCCTTGGAAAGAAGGTTGAAACATACTGGAGTGAAGTATAACAATTCGAAGCAGTCTTTAGGGCATAATTTCGTTTCTTGGGGGCATAAAACTGGGCACTGTGGTTGCAATAGCAGCTGTAAGTCTGCCCTGTGTGATCTATGCTACAAATGTTCCATTGGAGAACAGCCATATTAGATGATTGGAGATATTTCCCTTGTATGGGAAAATTACTTAGGTGATTGCCGAGTGCCAGATTTTGGCTGCATACTACTACAGGGTTCTGAGGCTGGTGAACACTGTTCCATCATTTCTTAAGAGGTATTAGTATTTTCCCTGGGTGGGTCAGCTGACTCCAGGGTAGAGAATCAGTTGACAACTCCCATTGGTCAAATGGAAATTGGTCAGACAACAGAGGTGTTGCATTGTGTCAATGTTTTAGAGGATCTCTGTGTTGGAGAAGGGTAAAAACATTGCTCTTTGTTCAACTTATTGGTACCTTTGCATTTGTCAGACATTGACATATGCTGACTCGAGGTGTGCACAAAATTATCTCAGGATGATTCCTTGTGGAATTCCAGTTCTTGTGGTTGCATCACAAGTGACTTCACCAGTGTGGGCAAAGGATTTTGTGTGTGTTTAGATACTGTAGTGGGCACAGGTGAGGACGTCACCTCAACACTGTAATTTCACTCCTGTATCACTGACCTGGAGCTTACAGGGCTGTGCAGCTATATCTTTCACAGGTTGTGACAGCAACAGTGGTACTGTAACTGCCAGATAGTGGTATGCATAGTGCTTGGCTAGGTAAAATTTCGTGAGCAACATTCAGGGGTATGTTTTCCTTCACACAGATCTCCTGAATGACTTGCTCTTTGAGGTACACAGGGCATCCGCAGGCTGATTTCATAGCCCAGCTTGACCTTTGACAGGAGTTCCACTCAATCAACTATTATGAAAAGGGTGGAGGTAGACACCAATTCTACATCAACCCTCTTCATAACCTGATGGTTTTTTATCACACCCTGATCAGAGAGAGACTGTTGTATACCTCCCTCAATCATACCATCAATCAGCTGAGTATATAAGACACCATGTGAGGAATTCAGTGTTCGATGAGTCTGTACATGAACAGGGTATCTGCGGACGAGCATAACTTCAAGCAGTTATTGGGCTTTGAAGTCACTGTCTCTAGAAGACAAGTTACATAAGCAATTGCAGTGCTTTAGGATGCCTGCAGCTGTATCCACACCTTTCTGAATGATGAACGGGTTCACTGCAGGAAAGTTCTGACAACCTCCTGTGCATGACACCACAAGGTAGCAGGGTGCAACTGGAAGACTCATTGCATCTTTGGCCACATTTCATTTCTGTTTATTAGAGGTTGCATTGATGGAGTTTATGTACTCATCTTAAGTGAATCCTGAAGATTGCCAATATCTCCAAAAGCATGCTTCTTCCTGCTGGGGGCCCCACAGAGGAGTATACCCACCTTATGCGATTGTTTATACCTTATGTCAGATGTCCCAAACTCCAGACAATGGGATCAGTTGGGAAGCTAATAGCTCAGGTCACACATCCGAAACTCCAGACAGAGGGCTCAATTGGCAGTTGGGAAGGTAATAGCTCAGACAGTCACCCCTCCCCTGGTCTGGCCTTTATCAGGTGGTACATGCAAGCCCTATCTGTCAACCCAGGTGCTGGAAGCTATGCATTACCCAGTCACCCTTTATGCATCAAACACATGACCTGGCCTTCAGGCACACACAGGGGAAAGAAATATAGAAAGGGAGACCTCAAACACCACAGCAGGTGAAACACAAGAGAAGACAAAACCAGAAAGGAGAGGAAGAAAAAAATTGAAATCGACCTAAGTCTTCCAAAACTTTCACAAGTTTCAGTTTCCCAATTTTACACAAGACATGATCTCCAAGGGAGAGGGGAAAGACTAGGAGCATAGACACACAGCATGGGAAAGGAAGGAGCACTACTAGAGCCTGTGTGTGCCAAGTGCACACACACAAAATTGATGCTTATGTGCTAAGCTGCTGCAGGAGAGAGAAGGCTTACAGAGAACTAGTGTAAAATAAGAGGTGAATTGTCTCTCTTATTTACAAAAGAAAGTCTTAATTCACACCCAAGATTGCTGTAGGAATGTATTGGTAATATGTGAGACATCGAAATATTTACTTTCACTGCCTCCTTGAGTATTGGTGACATTTGGTATCAGTGTGGAAGCAGCCATTCAACAGTAGTCTCAGGGGAAGGGGTAAATTTTGTATAACATGGTACACATGAATTGCAATAGTTGATACATTGTAACATTTTATTCAGTGTGAAGTTACACTACATTATGTTTCTTGCATTAATATGGTAAATCCAAGACATAATACAAAAGGTCTTTTTTTTAATAACTTCTTTCAAATCAGTCATTACTATGTACAGTTTATTTTTCTATCAGTGACACATAAGAACCTGCTTTAATGACTAGAATAAAGTATACTTCACATAGTTTAAACAAGCAATGATTAGAGAATTCTAGTTCTTGAAACAGGTTTTAATTTAAGTTCATTGATTTTAACAGTCTTGTAAATGCTGTAATGCTGGTGATCACAGAGCTTGCGTAGTATGAATTTTATTCTTGCTTTACAAAATTGTGGTAACAGTTCAGGTTGGTTGTACTATGATTTTAGGTTGAAGATTACAGCAGGATGATCAGATGCAACAGGTCAAGAATTTGGTTGAAGCGATGCTGCCAGATGAGATCGGTCCCAGGTGAATGATTATATTTTGGGCAAGAGAGTTCACTGTCTAACAGTAGGCATGATAATTTGCCCAGAGTTTCTAGTCTCATGTTGCCACATACACCATCATATCATTGGATCATGTAAATAATTGTATGATTCGATTACTACTACTATGTAGAGGAAAGCTTAGCCAGGTTATATTAAGAGTGTTTCATTACAACATAACAGATTTTTCTTTATATGAAACACAGAAGGAGATTCTTTTATACTTCACATTTTCTAAAATGTCAGTTTTGTTTACATAGCATACAGTTACTGAAGTTCATGATGAAGTAGTCCTTGAAGTAAAGTCTTTACTTTACATAATGCCTGTAACATCATGCACATCTTTAGTGTCTTGGTTAGAAAGTCCTTTTAATTTTCAAGACACATATTCCAACTTGACAATCCTGGCCCACCGAGTATTCATAGCAACAATCTGGAAACCTGCTAAGCACATGAATGTGGTTGCCAACTCAAACATTTCGTAACTGTGCATTGATCAGTGAGAGTGTTCATGCACTGTGCGAGCAGATGTTTTACTTCACACCAGATCACACTGTCAGAAAGCTTGTACCACTAAAGTGACAAATGAGTCATTGCTTAGTAAATCATCACTGGTGAGTGCCATATTTCATCACAGGTGTGCACTGGCAGTATTTTAGATCATGTTGCAGTTCGTAACACCCTTCACCACCGTGGTAGCTCAGACCATGCCACTGTTATCTTTGAAATGTCTATCACTGTTTATATCATGTCACTTATTCACAGCCTTAAGAGTCATGTTTCCTAGAAACTGAGCTCACATCATCATAGTCCAATAGTTCAACATTTCAGTCTATATTTCTTCCCCACAGAATAGAAGTGCCTTTTGCTTGTTTTTCTAACCAACATGTATTTAAAAAACAGTAAGCCCAGTTTGTGGCATGAAGATTATTGCCATAAATAACAATAGAGCACATTTACAACAATTTTACCATGTCAGTAACGATCAGACCTGACCAGCATGTATCCTTACTTTACATTAGGACCCCTTAGACAGGTTGAGCTGATGTTTTCTATTTGTAGAGCGACAAGACTGACACAGACTGTCACGTCAAATCAATTTGTGGTATATCAACAGCGAAACTAAATATGAAGGAAATAAACGCGCAAACTGAACAATGTTCAAAACTGCAAGAAGCTAGGAATTTGTACTCATACAAAACTTGCTTGCTTAAGACTGATATTTACATGGTTTTGCTGAGTACTATATCTTTTTTTTTTGTGGTAACAAATATGAGTTTATAGAAGACTGGCATCTGTAGCGCCTTCTTATTGTGCCAAGACATTTATTGACTCCAGAAGTGTTGGAAGACAATTTCAGTGACTATGTATCTAGCTTAACTACTAAATGAAATGGATTTTGTAATAAAGTGTTCACAAAATAAGAATTACTTACATGAATAGTTCTGTGTCACAATTCCTTTACCTTTGCATCAAGTTCTTAAACAAGAGGTACTTTTCATTTTTCGTACATAATACATCCAACTTTACTTGAGAAATATGAGTAAATCATCTTGGCTTGTTCATTGCTCTACATAGTGGAATTATTCATCAACATTATATCACTTATACTTGGTATTACTGAGTGCTGACCAACTGCATAGATAAAAATAATCTGAACAAGTGGTGACAGTAGCACACACATATAGAGATATTGAAATTAGCAAACTCTCAGAGCCATTTGTTCCTTCTTATGACAGTAGGGTTAAAGGGGAAGGAAGAGGGTGAATGAACAGGACTTAAATGGTATCACATATCAGTAGAACTCTACAGACATCATAACAATGAAACAAGTTTCTGTCTGACACAGGATCTGGTGGACTCAACTCTGTGCATGCACTACACCAAGCCTCCAGCATTTCAGTACCTCAGTCACCCTCTGCTGCCACAATATTGGACTACCAGCGGCAATGACATGGCCCCACTTGCGATTAGAGCCACTTCACGATGGGATGCCAAGCAGATGCCACCCAGTCACAGCAACGTCTTTGTTGTTGCTATTGCATGAGCTAGACTTCCTTACTGCAACAGATGTAATGTCCTCATTCACTTTTAGAAAGACAAGGAAAGTAAATCTTCTGTTTACTGTGTTACTTGTTTGCTGATCATTTCTGCTCCTATCCAGCTTTCCAATGACAACAGTTGCCAATCCACTCTGCAGCCACCTCTTCTTAACACTGTTTATGAAGCTGTAGAGAATAGGTTGTGTTTAGGAAATGGGGATAGTCTGAAAATGTCACTTACAACCATGGGTCATGGGAGACTTATACGGCAGGATGAGAAGTGAGACTGATTCTTAAGAGGTTGCAAAAGAAGGCACTTGAGAACCTGAGGACTTAAAGGTGGAAGGAAGAGTAGTACACAAGAGTACTGTAAGCACTGTGCACATGTTAATTAGAGGGGAAAATTATGTACATTGCATGTGGGGGTGGTGGGGGGAGGTAAAAAAACAGATCTAAAATAAAAGGTATAGAAAATTAGCACGGATTTGGTGGTTGTTGAAGTTAAAAGGACAAAACTATGAGTTCATCAGTCCTGTCATCCTGTATGTATCAAACCAGGCATAATGTCCAGAAGAAGGTTACAAAAGGCAAATCCTGGGAAGCCTGACTGTATGCATGATACAGTAAGACAAAGATAAAATCAGGGGGAAGACAGAAGGGAGTGAGGGGGAGTAAGGTTGGTGAGCCACTCTGCCCAGAATGCTGTTGGAGGTTCCCAGAGCATGGTATGCACCCACCAGCACCACTTCACTATCTATTACCCAAGAAAATGAGCAGCACAAACATTATGATAAAATTTAGAAATTATAAAAAAATAAAAATGTCAAACATAAAAGAACAAGTAGGATAAAAAGCTGGGAAGGGTAGGAACAGTCCACAATACCAAAGCAAGGTTGGTTTGTGGGATTGAAGGGACCAGACTACTAGGGCCATCAGTCCCTTTTTCCATGAACTTGAAACCCCCACGAGGAATAAAAACAATGGAGATTACAAGAGATGACACAGGACAAGAAAGACACAAACAGAGACCAGACAAAAGGAATTAAAAATCACACTGAGTGTGACAGTGGTTGGCTGACCATAGGGGAAAGAGAAGAAGAAGAAGAAGAAGAAGAAGAAGAAGAAGAAGAAGAAGAAGAAGAAGAAAAGTCAACCACCAAGAAACGCACTAAAAACCCCGGTCTAAAATCTTAGGCCAAAGGCCAGACTCAACACAAAAAAAGGACAACACTTAGATCAAGCGATAAAATCCCCCTGCATGAATAAAACCCAAAACTAAATCTTGCAACGTCATCTGATAAAAGTGCAGGAAGCATATCAGGCAGCACAAACATCTGCCTGCGTAGAGTTAAAAGTGGGCAGTCCAACAAGATGTGGACCACAGTCAAAGCTGATCTGCAGCGACAAAGGTGGGTCCTCGTGGTGCAATAAATACCTCCGTGTTATCCAAGTGTGGCCAATGTGCAGCAGGCAGAGGACAACAGAGTGCTTGCGAGAGACCCAAAGGAGGAGCACCACACACCGGTAGCCTCCTTGATGGCCCGAAGTTTGTTGGGTGAGGGCAGGGCGCGCCGTTCTTCACCCCAGATGCAAAGTACCTTCTGCCACAAAACTGACCTGAGGTCACTCTCCAAAAGGCCAATCTCCAAGGCTGGTGCACTGACAGCCTGTTTGGTCAGCGTATCAACACGTTCATTTCCCGGGATGCCTACGTGACCCGGGGTCCACACAAAGACCACAGAGTGGCCGCAATGGGCAAGAGTATGGAGGATCTCCTGGATAGCCATCACCAGACAAGAGTGAGGGAAACACGGGTCATGAAGGACTCACCTGAGCAGGAGTGGATATACTCTAGGGCACGAGAGATGGCGACCAGCTCAGCAGTGAAAACACTGCAGCCAGCCGGCAATGAGTTGTTCATAATGATCCCGTAGAGTAAGATCACAACCAAAACGACCAGCAACCATCAAACCATCAGTATAGACAACGTCAGAGCCTTGAAATGTGGCAATGATTGAAAGAAAGCGGCAGCAGAGGGCCTCAGGAGGGACTGTGTCCTTCGGGCCCCGAGCCAAATCGAGCCGAAGGCAAGGTTGGGGCACACACCACAGGGGTATGTGCAGAGGGGGCCACTGTGTTGGATCCCTCAGTGAAGGATGGAGTCAGCAACTGCTATGTGGAAGGGGATGCTGAACCGTAAGCCAGGATCCCATAATCTAGATGGGACTGAATTAACGCCTGGTACAGCAGTAGAAGAGTAGACCGATCAGCACCTCAGCTGATGTGACTCAAGCAATGAAGAGCGTTAAGATGCCGCCAGCACATTTGTTTAAGCTGCTGAATATGAGGCAGACAAGTCAACCGGCTATGAAAAACCCATCCGAAAAACTGATGCATCTCCATCACAGCAAGAGGTTCGCCGTCAAGATAAAGCCATGGCTCAGGGTGAACAGTGCGGTGCAGGTAGAAATGCATAACGCAGGTCTTGGCAGCTGAAAACCGGAAGCCATGCACTACAGCCCAAGACTGCGCCTTCCAAATAGCGCCCTGCACCTGCCATTCACCAGCTGCAATGCCAGTGGAGCTATAGTATAGGCAGAAGTTAGTATAGGTGTCGCTGGCAGTCCACCAAGAGGTGTTTGGGCATCTGACAGCGGACGCGATTTGGCCCGGGAGCCGTATCAGGGCAAGAGGCTAGGTCACTTTGTAATTCCCACTCACTGAATGGAGCATTGTACGATTCAGAGTGGTGCAAGTGAAATGAAAGGCTCAAATGATCCAACCGCTCTTTCAGGGAGTGGAAGGTCAGTAGGCAATTCACAGAAGTGGAACTCTGAGCAAAATGTTCTGCTAAGCAGTTTGCAGTTGTGTTGGAGTCAGTACAGACTGCTCCATTCAGTGAAAGCACAGGTATGCTGATGGGGTTCTGATAGCCATGGAGTCGCCTAATCTTGGCCCAATCCTGCAGTGGAGAGGTACAGAGGCCAATGGTGGAGACATACCTTTCCCAGCACTGCTGCTTGCATTGGCGAATGAGGTGGCAGGTTCGTGCATGGAGCCATTTAAAGGTGATGAGGTGTTCCAATGACGGATGCCGCTTGTGACACTGGAGTGCCCGCCTGCAATCTTTAATCACGTCAGTGATCTCAGACGACCACCAAGTTGGTTGGTTGGTTGGTTGTTTGAGATTAAAGGGACCAAACAGCAAGGTCATCAGTCCCTTGTTTCAAATAGACTCCATTCTGCTAACGGGACATCTCAGTATAGTCAGAAAAATAAAACGGATAAAGGGAAAACGTAAAAGGGCAGTCACGTTGTCATTAGTAAAAACAAATGAGGGAAGTTGGCAAGAGAACGAACCCAACACTATGCTGAAACAGCATAGGCAAGACCACCTGTGACTTAAAAGGTAAACTGCTATAATGCAGAAAGTACGTATGGGAATAGAAAAACTAACCAAGCCTTAAAAAGAAGGGGTAAAAACAGAGTAAAAGGGAAAGAAAAGAGAATTCCGGTCAGGGAGGTGAATCGGGAATCTCTGAACACTGCCTACAGTGGGAGACACCCAAACACTCACCGCCCTGCCCCAACACCAGAGGGAGATTAAAAACTTTAAAACTGAGAATAAAAACCACTCTCCCGGAGGAAATCTAGAACCAGAGAGACCATCCGGGAATCGTCAGCCAACATCAAAGGTAAAGTGTGGGGGAGTCTGTACTTAGCACGCAGAGCCAAAAGAAGGGGGCATTCAACCAAAATGTGGGCCACTGACTGGAAGGCTCCACAACCACATAGCGGGGGTGGCTCATCACGCAAAAGGAAACCATGGGTCAGCCTGGTATGGCCAATGCGGAGACGACACAGTGTGGTCGAGTCCTTGCGGGAGAGGCTAAAGGAAGAACGCCATGGGCCTGTATTCACCTTAATGGCACGAAGTTTATTAGACAGTGGAGTAGCCTCCCAAGAATTGGCCCATGACTGTGCAAAGTGGGATTTGATGTGAAGCCGTAAATCCGCTGCAGGAGGGGTTACAGAAAACGGGGGGTAAGTAACTGCTCCCCCAGCCAAACGATCAGCGAGCTCATTACCCGGGATACCCACATGGCCCGGGACCCATAGGAAGTCAATGGAACAAGCAGCACGGTGAAGATCAGCGAGATGGTCATGGATGGCAGAGACCAAGGGATGGCGCGAAAAACACCGGTCAATAGCAAGAAGGCCACTCATCGAGTCCGTACATAACAAAACGCGGTTGTGTTGGGATTGTTTAATAAAGGTAAGGGCCCGGGAAATTGCCATCAATTCCGCAGTAAACACCCCACATGAGGGTGGCAGTAGATGATTTTCCGTTCCAACAAAGGACGTGAAGGCATACCCAACATGATCAGCAGATTTAGAGCCATCAGTGTAAAAAAACAACAGCATCCCAAAACTCCCATAAAATTTGGCGGAAAAAGGAACGGAACACCACCGGGGGGATGGAATCTTTCGGACCGCGGCAGAGATCCATCCGAATTCGAGGCCGAGGAACTAACCAAGGAGGGGTGGAGGGGAGGGAGCGAGGAAGACAGGACAAAGAAGGAAGCCGAAAATCACGGGTAAGAGACGCAAGGCGCAGCCCAACCGGTAAACCCGCCCGAGGGCGGGAGTCAGGCGGGCGACGTCCATGGTCTGGGAATAGGATAGAATAGGAAGGATGAGCGGGAGAAGAACGGATAGTAAGGGCATAAGACACCAGAAGCTGTGACCGCCGAACAGAAAGGGGGGGGATCCCAGCTTCAACCAGGAGACTATCAACAGGGCTAGTAGGGAAGGCACCGGTGGCCAAACGGATACCACGATGGTGGACTGGATCCAGCACGTGCAGCGTGGAAGGAGCAGCTGAACCATAAACTTGACAACCATAGTCCAAACGTGACAGAACTAGAGCACGATAAAGACGGAGGAGGAGGGAACGGTCCGCACCCCAGGAGGAGTGGGCAAGGAAGCGAAGGACATTGAGTTTACGGAAACATCCTACCTTCAGGAGTCTGATATGGGGCAGCCAAGTGAGCTTGTTGTCGAAAAGAAGACCTAGGAAACGAAACTGTGGAACCACAGGCAATCTTTGTGCAGCGAGATAGAGCTCTGGATCAGGGTGGACCGTAGTACGGCGACAGAAGTGGACCACCCGCGATTTTAAAGGAGAGAATTGAAACCCGTGGGAGAGGGTCCATGCAGAGGCACGCCGTATAGCCACCTGGAGCTGCCGTTCTGCAGATGGCATCGAGGAGGAACTAACCCAAATGCAGAAATCATCCACATACAGGGCAGGGGCGACCAAGGGACCGACAGAGGCCACAAGTCCATCGATAGCAATGAGGAAAAGAAGGACACTCAAGACAGAACCCTGTGGGATGCCCGTCTCCTGGGTCCATGGAGAACTAAAAGCAGTACCAACTCGAACTCTGAATGACCGATGGATCAGGAACTGGCGGATAAAACTCGGGAGTGGGCCCCGAAGACCCCACTGATGAAGGGTTAGTAAGATGTGATGGCGCCAGGCCGTGTCATAGGCCTTGCGAAGGTCAAAAAACACTGCAACCAAATGGCGGCGCTGGGAAAAAGCCTGCCGAACTGCGGATTCCAAGCGAAGCAAATGATCGATTGGAGATCGTCCCTCTCGAAAGCCACACTGGTAAGGGGACAATAGATCCCGAGATTCGAGGACCCAAGTGAGCCGACGGGCTACCAGCCGTTCAAGTAACTTACAACCAACATTGGTCAAACTAATTGGCCGATAGCTATCAACAGATAGGGGGTTCTGACCAGGCTTAAGGACAGGAACCACAATGCTATCCCTCCACTGAGAAGGGAAGTCACCCTGGAGCCAGATACGGTTAAACACCCGAAGAAGATGGTGCCGTTGTGGAGCACTGAGATGTTGAAGCAGCTGGTTATGAATGGAATCTGGGCCAGGAGCCGTATCATGAGAAGCAGATAGAGCAGAAAGAAATTCCCATTCAGTGAAAGGTTCGTTGTAAGATTCTGACTCACAAGTGGTGAAACATAAGGTGACAGCTTCAGCCTGCTGTTTTTGATGAAGGAAAGCAGCTGGATAGGAGGCCGACGCTGATGCCACTGCAAAATGGGTCGCAAGATGTTCTGCGAGAACTAATGGGTCCGTACAAATGCCATCTGGAAGGTGAAGGCCTGGGAGGGTGGACTGCCGATGGCAACCTTGGAGAGAGCGAAGTGTAACCCATACCCGTGACAGAGGGACAGTGGAACCAAGGGAAGAAACGAATCGTTCCCAACATATCCGCTTGCTCTGTTTGATTAAATAACGGGCTTTAGCGCGAAGGCGCTTAAAGGTAGAAAGGCTGGCTACAGATGGGTGCCTCTTAAAGTGTTGCAAAGCTCGACGGCGATCACGGATGGCAATGGCAATGGCCGCACTCCACCACGGGACTTGCCGACGACGAAATTGTCCAGATGAGCGCGGGACAGCAAGGTTAGCAGCGCGAACAATCGCGTCAGACACGTCACGTAGGACGTCATCAATACAACCCGACAAAGAGGGAGAAAACTCGACCTGTGCAGTATATAGAGGCCAATCGGCGCGGTGGAAAGACCAACGAGGTAACCTCTCCATCGGGGAGCGGGAAGGGAGCGTGATAAGCAACGGGAAATGGTCACTATCACAAAGGTCGTCGTGTGGCGACCAGTGTAATGAAGGGAGGAGAGAGGGAGAAGAAAGAGAAAGATCAATTGCAGAAAAGGTACCATGACCAGCACTGAAATGAGTAGGGGAGCCATCATTAAGAAGGCACAGGTCGTGGTCTGCAATAAATTGGTCGATAAGAAGACCTCGTCTAGATGGAAAGGCACTGCCCCACAAAGGATGATGAGCATTAAAATCCCCAAGGAGGAGGAAGGGAGGAGGAAGTTGCTGAAGAAGGCTGGTTAAGGCAGCAGGTGTAAGAGTCCTGTCAGGAGGGAGATAAAGATTGCATACTGTGACTGCAGAGTCTAAGTGGACCCTAACAGCAACTGCTTCCAATGTAGTTTGGAGAGGAATCCACGTGCTAGCAATGTCTGTACGGACCAACGTACAAACGCCACCAGAAGCCCGCAAGGGTCCGACCCGATTTCGACAGAAAACACGGAACCCACGGAGGGTCGGTGAGTGAGCATCAGTAAAATGAGATTCCTGGAGAACCACACAAGCTGCTGAGTAGGACGAAAGAAGGGATTTCAATTCCGGAAGGTGACGATAGTAGCCATTACAATTCCATTGGAGAACCACAGAACGATGGTTTAAATGAGGGCTGAACACGCTAAATCCAGTCATACCGCCGGGTCCCCACCCGTCACCGACAAGGAGGGGGCGACATCCATAAACGACAGGTCAGAATCCGGTTGTGAAGCCGGGGAAGGGACCTCCGGTGACACCAGAGGCTCTTTGTCCCGGGACTTATGTTTCTTCTTCTTTTCAGGCTGAGATCGAGGAGGGCTGTGTGGCATAATGGAGCCAGCTGCAGCAAGATCAGGAACAGAAAGAGACCGGGCGACCTGGGGGCCGATAGACCGCGGCTCTCGCGGTCGCCGCGCTGCAGCAGACCTTTGACCTGGAAGGTGCCGGGAAGGGGCATCCCGGGAGAGGCGCCCTTGACCGGCAGACGCCGAAGGAGTGGGACACTTCTCCGGCTGGGGAGGGGGAGCGGCGCCCAGAGGAGAAGGTGTGGGAGCCGCAGGGGAGGGGGGAAGGAGAGGGGTCCGGGACGGGGGTAAGGAAGGGGGAGGAAGGGATGAAGATGTAACCAAGGCGTAACTAGATGTCATGGACACAGGGTGCAATCGTGCATATTTCTTACGGGCCTCTGTGTAGCTTAAACGATCAAGAGACTTATACTCCTGTATCTTTTTTTCTTTCTTATAGACTGGGCAATCTGCTGAACGTGGAGAATGACTACCATGACAATTTACACATACAGGAGGGGGAACACAGGGACTCCCCTCATGGAGTGGACGTCCACAGTCACCACAGAGAGGGTCCTGGGTACAGCGAGAAGACATGTGGCCAAAACGCAAGCACTTAAAACACCGCATAGGAGGTGGGATGTACGGCTTCACATCACAGCGATAGACCATAATCTTAACTTTCTCAGGAAGGGTATCCCCTTCAAAGGCCAGGATAAAGGCACCAGTATCAATACGATTATCTTTAGGACCCTTCTGAACACGCCGAACAAAGTGAACACCCCGCCGTCCGAGATTGTCCCGAAGTTCCTCATCAGTTTGAAGGATGAGGTCTCTGTGAAAAATCACACCTTGTACCATATTTAGAGACTGGTGAGGGGTAATGGACATGGGAATTGTGCCAAGATGGGTACAGGCACGAAGGGCCGCAGATTGGGCAGCCGAAGCAGTTTTTATCAGTAACGAACCCGACCGCATCTTGCTCAGGGAGTCCACTTCGCCGAACTTGTCTTCAATGTGTTCCACAAAGAATAAAGGTTTGACACTGGTGAAAGTATCTCCATCAGTCCTGGTGCAAACTAGATAACGGGGGAAAGGCTTTGCCCCTAGACGACGGGCCTGACCCTCCTCCCAGGGGGTAGCCACGGAAGGGAAGGCCGAAGGGGCAAGAGAAGCAGCACTTGAGGAATCAGTACCACGCAGAGAGACGGCCGCAGAAGAGCGGCCAGAGGTTTGGACCCTTATGCGTTTCATCTGCATAGCGTCCGCCCTGATACCACCCACTCCGATCAGGGGCTCTCCTCACGGGCGCCACCCAGCCACAGCAAGGGCCGTCTGGCACGGCGGCCATTGCCGGGAGTTCCGATGCTCCAGGATGACGAGCAACCACTCCAAGGCATGCATGAGGAGGTCACAGCTCAGGTATCAGAAGTGTGATCCCTGTGTGTTCAGGGGGCTCAACCAAAAGGGTACATAGCGACCCCACCACACGGGCTGGCTACCGTGCTGGCTATGCACCCTAGCATCAGACAACGACGTAGAAGAAAAGGTGGAATATACTAGGAGGGCACACGTCGGAGACACTAGGTAAGGTGCTCTTCCCCAAATGGCTCACACTACGGAAGAGAAATTTTGGAATGGAGGTCAAACCCCGGAGGGGACCAAGGAATGCCGAAAGGAGGAGATGATTACGCAACAAAGCCGGAGTGTAAAACCAACAGAACCAGGAGGATAGCGGGGGCCAACATAAGCAAGTTACCAGGGAGAGGAGAGGGCGAGGGTAAAGGGGTATGGAGGGGAAAGGAGGGGAAGGGAAAGGAAATGCAGCCCGGGAGAGAAAGAAGGCTGCAATGGCTCGGGGCCCCGTGCTCGCCACGCACGTATCCACAAAAGAGTTGTGGACCCCCTGGGGGGACGACCACCAAGGCACAGTCCTAAACTGGGGGGACCCAGAAGAACAGGGAATAGCAGATTCTGTGGCAGTAATGATACCAGTGGTGAACGAGTGAACCACCACATAAATGGCGTCATTGGAAAAGGCTCAGTAGTGACAATGGAGGTGAACAAGTCCCAGTCAGCCTTATTCATAGACCACCTGCTGGGGCAGCCAGAAGAGTGACGCTGTGGCAGTGACAGAAAGATCAGAAAGTGGTCACTACCGCACAAGTCGTCATGCACGCACCAGGACAGATGGTAGAAGGCCAGGGCTGCAGACCAAAAGGTCGATGATTGAGTACATGCCATGCGCCACACTGAAATGTGTAACGGTACCATTATTTAAAAGAGAAAGGTCGAGCTGTGCTAATACTTGCTCAATGATGCTGCCTCGGCCTGTTGCTACTGATCCACCCCAGAGGGTTATTGGCGTTGAAGTCACCCAGTAACAGAAAAGGAGGCGGCAATTGGGCTATCAGTGCAGCCAGGACATGCTGCAGGACATCATCTGGTGGACAGTAACAACCTGAGGTGTCCACACCCAAACAGCGACAGCCTTTAAAGGTGTTTGTAGAGGGACAGACTCTCTGCAAGGGAGTGAAGAACATAGATGCAGATGCCACCAGATACCCTCTCATAAGCTACCCAGTTCCTATAACACCACCGATAGCCACAGAGGGCGGGGGTTTGCATCGCCGGAAACCACATTTCCTGAAGAGCAATGCAAAGGAAAGGGTGAAGGCTAAGAATTTGTCAGAGCTCAGCAAGATGGTGGAAAAAACTGCTGGAGGATGACATTGTCCATGGCAGAGAAAGGCAGATTACACCACTGGGTCACCTGCTGCCACTGATTGAGTACCTGAGCAAGTGAGATCTATTGTGTCTGCGAGTCCGGCGAGATCTAAGTCCTCAGCTGACGCCAGAATCTCTACCTCTCTCTCAGACGCATAGCTTGCAGGTTGCGGTGGGGTGGGTGCCACCGCAAGTTCCTTCATCTTAGAGGTCTTCTTCTTGGACTTTTCTCACTGCTCCTTGGGCTTCACTGGCTGGGAGGGCTTCACTGATTCAGTCTCTGGGATGGAAGAGGATCATGAAGTCCTATGACCCGTTGGACACACTTCTCCAGCTTAGAAATAGGGATGGACATCCCCGATGCGTGGAGGGTGTTGCTCCTGAGGTAGGTGGTGCAGGAGCAACAGGGTGGGTAGTGCCCCCCATGGGCGAGGCGGCATGTGGAGGTGTACGGCTCTGTGAGCCGACTGGAATTTGCTGAACTGATGGGACTGTCACGGTTGTTGTAGTGGCAGCATATGAGGAAGTCATTCACACAGGATGGAGTCGTTCATATTTCCTCTTAGCCTCAGTATAGGTCAGTCGGTCCAAGGTCTTATACTCCATGATTTTCCACTCTTTCTGTAAGATCCTGCAGTCTGGCGAGCAAGGTGAATGATGCTCTCCGCAGCTGACACAGGTGGAGGCGAGGCACATGGAGTATTGGGATGTGATGGGCATCCGCAATCTCGACATGTGAGGCTGGAAGTACAGCGGAAAGACATATGGCCGAACTTCCAGCACTTAAAGCACCGCATCGGGGGAGGGATATAAGGTTTGACATCGCAGCAGTGGACCACCACCTTGACCTTCACTGGTAATGTATCACCCTCTTAGGCCAAGATGAAGGCACCGGTAGCAATCTGATTATCCTTCAGACCCCGATGAACACGCCGGACGAAATGAACACCTTGATGCTCTAAAATGGCGTGCAGGCTCATCATCAGACTGCAAGATAAGGTCCCTATGGTAAATAATACCCTGGACCATATTTAAACTCTTATTGGGTGTGATGGTAACTGAAACATCCCCAACTTGTCACAAGCAAGTAACCTTCACGACTGGGCAGAGGATGCCATTTTTATCAATACTGACTCAGAGCGCATTTTGGATAAGCCCTCCACCTCCCCAAACTTGTCCTCTAAATGTTCTACAAAGAACTGAGGCTTTGTTGACATGAAAGACTCCCCATCACCTCTCATACAAACTAGGTAGGGTTTAAGGGCGCTCAACTGCTGAGGTCATTAGCGCCCAGTCACTGGTGTTAGAGCACATGGAATCTGCTAAAACTCAAGGGGATGGGGGGACACCAGAAGGACCTGACAAAGATGCAGATAAAATAAGTAAAAAGGTTAAATGTCTTTGGACAAGCCAGTTAAAGTTATAAAACGCAGAATACGAGCAGCTGCTCGAGCGTCATCGGCTAAAACATCCGGTAAAGTAGATGGCAGGGACAGGATAACACGAATGAGATTTTCACTCTGCAGCGGAGTGTGCGCTGATATGAAACTTCCTGGCAGATTAAAACTGTGTGCCCGACCGAGACTCGAACTCGGGACCTTTGCCTTTCGCGGGCAAGTGCTCTACCAACTGAGCTACCGAAGCACGACTCACGCCCGGTACTCACAGCTTTACTTCTGCCAGTACCTCGTCTCCTACCTTCCAAACTTTACAGAAGCTCTCCTGCGAACCTTGCAGAACTAGCACTCCTGAAAGAAAGGATATTGCGGAGACATGGCTTAGCCACAGCCTGGGGGATGTTTCCAGAATGAGATTTTCACTCTGCAGCGGAGTGTGCGCTGATATGAAACTTCCTGGCAGATTAAAACTGTGTGCCCGACCGAGACTCGAACTCGGGACCTTTGCCTTTCGCGGGCAAGTGCTCTACCAACTGAGCTACCGAAGCACGACTCACGCCCGGTACTCACAGCTTTACTTCTGCCAGTACCTCGTCTCCTACCTTCCAAACTTTGCAGAAGCTCTCCTGCGAACCTTGCAGAACTAGCACTCCTGAAAGAAAGGATATTGCGGAGACATGGCTTAGCCACAGCCTGGGGGATGTTTCCAGAATGAGATTTTCACTCTGCAGCGGAGTGTGCGCTGATATGAAACTTCCTGGCAGATTAAAACTGTGTGCCCGACCGAGACTCGAACTCGGGACCTTTGCCTTTCGCGGGCAAGTGCTCTACCAACTGAGCTACCGAAGCACGACTCACGCCCGGTACTCACAGCTTTACTTCTGCCAGTACCTCGTCTCCTACCTTCCAAACTTTACAGAAGCTCTCCTGCGAACCTTGCAGAACTAGCACTCCTGAAAGAAAGGATATTGCGGAGACATGGCTTAGCCACAGCCTGGGGGATGTTTCCAGAATGAGATTTTCACTCTGCAGCGGAGTGTGCGCTGATATGAAACTTCCTGGCAGATTAAAACTGTGTGCCCGACCGAGACTCGAACTCGGGACCTTTGCCTTTCGCGGGCAAGTGCTCTACCAACTGAGCTACCGAAGCACGACTCACGCCCGGTACTCACAGCTTTACTTCTGCCAGTACCTCGTCTCCTACCTTCCAAACTTTACAGAAGCTCTCCTGCGAACCTTGCAGAACTAGCACTCCTGAAAGAAAGGATATTGCGGAGACATGGCTTAGCCACAGCCTGGGGGATGTTTCCAGAATGAGATTTTCACTCTGCAGCGGAGTGTGCGCTGATATGAAACTTCCTGGCAGATTAAAACTGTGTGCCCGACCGAGACTCGAACTCGGGACCTTTGCCTTTCGCGGGCAAGTGCTCTACCAACTGAGCTACCGAAGCACGACTCACGCCCGGTACTCACAGCTTTACTTCTGCCAGTACCTCGTCTCCTACCTTCCAAACTTTACAGAAGCTCATATCAGCGCACACTCCGCTGCAGAGTGAAAATCTCATTCTGGAAACATCCCCCAGGCTGTGGCTAAGCCATGTCTCCGCAATATCCTTTCTTTCAGGAGTGCTAGTTCTGCAAGGTTCGCAGGAGAGCTTCTGTAAAGTTTGGAAGGTAGGAGACGAGGTACTGGCAGAAGTAAAGCTGTGAGTACCGGGCGTGAGTCGTGCTTCGGTAGCTCAGTTGGTAGAGCACTTGCCCGCGAAAGGCAAAGGTCCCGAGTTCGAGTCTCGGTCGGGCACACAGTTTTAATCTGCCAGGAAGTTTCATATCAGCGCACACTCCGCTGCAGAGTGAAAATCTCATTCTGGAAACATCCCCCAGGCTGTGGCTAAGCCATGTCTCCGCAATATCCTTTCTTTCAGGAGTGCTAGTTCTGCAAGGTTCGCAGGAGAGCTTCTGTAAAGTTTGGAAGGTAGGAGACGAGGTACTGGCAGAAGTAAAGCTGTGAGTACCGGGCGTGAGTCGTGCTTCGGTAGCTCAGTTGGTAGAGCACTTGCCCGCGAAAGGCAAAGGTCCCGAGTTCGAGTCTCGGTCGGGCACACAGTTTTAATCTGCCAGGAAGTTTCATAGGATAACACGAAATTGACTAAAACGGGGACACGACAATAAAACATGGCGCACTGTTAATGCCTGACCACAAGGGCACTGCGGGGCTGGGTCACCGGAGAGCAGGTAGCGGTGGCTAAACCGGCAATGCCCAATCTGCAACCTGGTCAGAAGGACCTCCTCGCGCCGAGATGGTCGGGAGGATGTTGTCCAAGCAGTTGGGAGCAGTTTTACTGCCCGGAGCTTGTTTCCTTGGAGGGATGACCAAGCATCCCACCACGACACAAGCCTCTTACATACATCCCCACGAACGTCAGATGACGGGACACAATGGGAGGCTGGCCGAGGCAGGAGGACTGCAGCCTTGGCTGCAGCATCCACAGCCTCATTCCCAGGCACTCCTACATGCCCGGGAACCCACAGAAAGCTGACAGAACCACCATTATCAGCGAAAGAATGGAGGGACTGCTGTATCCGTTGAATCAAGGGATGGACCGGATTGGGAGCTCCAAGGCTCTGAAGAACACTGAGTGAGTCAGAGCAGAGTACATACGATGAATGGTGGTGGCGGCGGGCATACTGAACGGCCTGATGGAGAGCAAAAAGCTCGGCCGTAAAGCTGGAACATTGGTCGAGGAGCCGGTATTTAAAGGTGGCGGCCCCGACGACAAAGGCACAGCCGACACCGTCGTCAGTTTTGGAGCCATCGGTGTAAATAAAGGTGTGACCGGCAAGTTGAGCACAAAGTTCGACAAACCGTGAGCAATACACTGCAGCCGGAGTACCCTCCTTCGGGAGTGAGCTGAGGTCGAGATAAATAGGAACCGGAGCCTGGAGCCAAGGTGATGTCGGGCTCTCACCCTCTCTGAAGGTGGTAGGGAGGGCAAAATCCAATTGTCTAAGCAGGCGACGGAAGCAGACTCCGGGGGGCAGCAGGGCAGACACACACAACCCGTACTGACGGTCGAGAGAATCGGCGAAGAAGGACTCGTAAGAGGGGTGGTCGGGCATAGACAACAGCCGGCAGGCATACCAACACAGCAGTACGTCGCGCCGGTAGGTCAATGGTAACTCGGCAGCTTCAGCATAAAGACTCTCGACAGGACTAGTGTAGAAGGCTCCGGTCGCAAGACGTATCCCCCGATGGTGGATGGAGTTGAGCCGGCGTAAGAGGGATGGCCGAGCGGACGAGTAGACGAAGCTCCCATAATCCAGTTTCGATCGGACTATGGACCGATACAAGCGAAGCAGGACAGTGCGATCCGCTCCCCAAGATGAACCGCTAAGAACTCTGAGGACATTAAGGGAATGTGTACAACGGGCCGCCAAATAAGAGACATGTGGAGACCAACACAGTTTCCTGTCCAACGTGAGCCCAAGAAACTTAGTTGTGTCCACGAATGGGAGAACAACGGGACTGAGATGTAAGGATGGCGGAAGGAACGCTTTATATCGCCAAAAGTTGATACAAACCGTCTTCTCTTCAGAGAACCGGAAGCCATTTGCCACACTCCAAGAGTAGAGGCTGTCTAGACAACGCTGAAGGCAGCGCTCCAGGAGGCATGTTCTCTGGGCACTGCAGTAGATCGCAAAGTCATCAACAAAGAGAGAGCCTGAGACATTAGGTGGAATGCAATCCATAATTGGATTGATCGCGATGGCAAAAAGGGCTACACTCAAGACGGAGCCCTGAGGCACTCCGTTCTCCTGGAGGAAGACGTCGGACAATACGGAACCCACACGTACCCTAAACTTTCGTTCCGTTAAAAAGGAATCAATAAAAAGGGGCAGGCGACCGCATAGGCCCCACCTGTGCATAGTGCGGAGGATACCTCCTCTCCAACAGGTATCATAAGCCTTCTCCAAGTCGAAGAACACAGCTACCGTTTGGCGCCTTCGCAAAAAGTTGTTCATGATGAATGTCGACAAGGTCACAAGATGGTCAACAGCGGAGCGGCAGCGACGAAAGCGGCATTGGACATTAGGAAGTAGTCATCGAGATTCAAGAATCCAGACTAACCGAGCATTAACCATGCGCTCCATCACCTTACAGACACAGCTTGTAAGAGAAATGGGGCGGTAACTAGAAGGAAGGTGTCTATCCTTCCCGGGTTTGGGTATAGGAACAACAACGGCGTCACGCCAACGCATGGGGACTTGACCTTCGGTCCAGACGCAATTGTAGGTACGAAGAAGGAAGCTTTTGCCCGCCGGAGAAAGGTGTGCCAGCATCTGAACGTGAATGGCATCTGGCCCCGGAGAAAAGGACCGGGACAGTGCAAGCGCACGTTCGAGTTCTCGCATAGTAAAGGGGGCATTATAAGTTTCCAGATTCAGCGAGTGGAAGGAAGGTCGCCGAGCCTCTTCTGCCTCTTTCCTGGGAAGGAAGGCAGGATGGTAATGGGCGGATCTTGAAACCTCCGCGAAAAAGCGGCCAAAGGCGTTGGAGACAGCCACAGGATCAACAAGGACCTCATTACCTGAGGTCAGGCCAGGTACTGAGGAGTGGGCCTTAATGCCCGACAGCCGGCGCAGGCTACCCCAAACGACGGAAGAGGGAGTAAAGCTGTTAAAGGAGCTGGTGAAAGAGGCCCAACAAGCTTTTTTGCTGTCTTTGATGACTCTACGGCTTTGCGCTCGGAGTCGTTTGTATTCAATACAATTCGCCAATGTAGGATGGCGGCGAAAGGTGCATAAAGCACATCGTCGAGCACGGATAGCGTCCCTACAAGCCTCGTTCCACCAGGGGACGGAAACGCGACGTGAAGAAGAAGTAGTACGAGGAATGGAACGTTCGGCAGCATTGATGATAACAGCCGTGAGGTATTCGACCTGACTATCACAACTGGGAAAATCGTGGTCCGGAAAGGTCGCCAGGGAGGAGTAAAGTCCCCAGTCAGCTTTCAGTATGTTCCAGCTCGAAGGACGTGGGGATGGGGTGTGGTGCAGGAGACGAACGACACAGGGGAAGTGGTCGCTCGAATAGGTGTCAGAAAGGACATACCACTCGAACCGACGGGCAAGAGTGGTAGAACAGATCGAGAGATCCAAGTGGGAGTAGGTATGAGTAGAGTCCGAGAGGAAAGTCGGGGCGCCAGTATTGAGGCAGACAAGATTGAGATGGTTGAAGACATCCGCCAAGAGTGAGCCTCTTGGACAGGATGCAGGAGAGCCCCAAAGGGGATGATGGGCATTGAAGTCGCCAAACAATAAGAACGGCGGGGGAAGCTGAACAATCAGGTGCATCATGTCAGCCCAACTAACAGCAGATGACGGTGGAGTGTAGATGGTACAAACTGAAAAGGTAAAAGCAGAAAGAGTAATGCGGACAGCTATTGCTTGGAGTGGGGTGGTCGATGGGATGGTAATAAACATCGTCCCGAACGAGCAACATGACCCCACCATGAGCTGGGATACCGTCCACAGGGGTGAGGTCATACCGCTCCGAGGTATAGTGGGTAAAGGCAATATGGTCAGTCGGGCGCAACTTGGTTTCCTGGAGACCAAGGACGAGCGGACAGTGCAGGCGGAGGAGCAGTTTTAATTCCTCCCGATTAGATCGAATACCTCTTATGTTCCAATGAAACAACGCCATCGCTAGTCAAAAGGTTGGGGGAACGAGACGGGGGAAGAGCTGGTCACCTCGACGGCCGCGGAGGGCCAGGTTGCGAGGGAACAACGCTACAACCGACGGGAGGCGGATCCGGTTCCATCGACTCGTCGCCAGCCGCGGCCGCTGTCCCTGGTTGTGTAGAAGGGGCCGCATCATTTGCCGACGAAAGGCCGGCGGAGCGCCTGGCAGCAGAGCGTCCCGGCGAAACTGAGGACGGCCGGGAGCAGCGACTCACGGATGGAGCGTCAGACGAAACGCGCCGGGGTGGAGAGGGGGATAGAGACTTCTTCCTGGAAGGCCGAGGAGGCACAGGGATGGTGGGCTGGACCCGAAGAAGGTCCTCACGCGCGGGGTCCGTTTTGGAACGCCGGACCTCTGAAGCTGGGGTCCGGAACGTTGTCCCGATGGACACCTGAGAAGAGGATCGCTTCTCAGGTGGCGTGTGGGGGGGGGGGGGGGGAGGAGGAGGAGGAGGAGGAGGAGGAGGAGGAGGAGGAGGAGGAAGGGTGGCCCCTGGGGCAGAGGGGGTGGGGGCCACGGGAGAGGAGGATTTGGAAGGGAGGGATTTGGGAGGCGGAGGCAGAGCCCCCTGATGGGCGGAGGAGGCGGAGGGGGGACAGGATAGGGGTGAGGATGCCGCGGAAGGAGTGAACACAACTGAGGCGAACGAAGTGGTCAGTGACACGGGATGGAGGCAGTCGTACTACTTCCGGGCCTCAGAATAAGAGAGCCGATCCAAAGTTTTGATTTCTTGTATCTTCTTCTCCTTCTGATATGCGGGGCAGTCTGAGGATCTAGGCGAGTGGACGCCAGGACAATTAACGCACCGAGGTGGTGGGGTGCATGTATGTTCCTCACAAAGAGGACGTCCACAATCGCCACAAAGGGGCTCAGCCTCACACCGTGATGACATGTGCCCAAAGCGCAAACACCTAAAACAGTGCACAGGAAGCGGGACGTAAGGTCGCACGTCACACCGGTAGCACATCACCTTTACCTTCTCCGGGACAACGTCCCCCTCGAAGGCGAGGATAAAGGCCCCGGTGTCGATGCGACGGTCTTTGGGGACTCGCTGGACGAAATGCACGCCTCGGCGCTCCAGGTTGGCCCTGAGCTCCTCATCAGATTGTAGCAGGAGGTCACGATGAAAAATAACCCCCTGCGTCCTATTTAGTGCCAGATGTGGGACAATGGATACTGGGATGTCCCCTAGGTGGTCGCACGCCTGGAGCGCCGCCAACTGTGTGGCGGAGGTGGTCTTGAGAAGAACGGACCCTGAACGCATCTTGCTGAGAGCCTCGATTTCCCCGAAGACGTCCTCAATGTGCTGAACAAAGAACATGGGCTTGGAGGTGGCGAACGTCCCCCCATCGGTTCGAGAACAGACCAAATAGCGGGGGAAGTACTTCGCCCCAAGCCGGCGGGCCTGTCCCTCCTCCCATGGAGTGGCCAAGGGGGAAAGGGCAGGAGAACCAGAACTAGAAACGGTACCTTTTCTTTTGAAAGACTCGGCCGCAGAGCGACCTGATACATGTTGACGTTTCATCTGCGAAACGTCCGCCCCGATACCACCCACTCCGACCAGGGGCTCTCCCCACGGGCGCCACCCAGCCGCAGCAAGGGCCACCTGGCAGGATGACCATTGCCGGGAGTCCTGATGCCCCTAGGAGATGGGCATCTACTCCTTGGCCGACGTGGGGAGGGTGCAGCTCAGGTATCGGCAGTACGATCCCTGTGTTGTCAGGGGGCTACAACCTAGAGGGTACATGACGACCCCACCACAACGGGCTGGCTACCGTGCTGGATTTCTGGTGCCATGGAAAGTCCATCATGATCGCTGGTGCAGATGGAGATGCACTATGGGCGTAACTTGGACAACCCATCAGGCGTTTAGGCCCAATTTGAGGAATAGTGGGTATGGTTACAACGCCAGTGCAATGCTGAGTGCCAAGGTCTTAGTGCACCTAGGACCAGTGGTACACCACGTAAGGTGTCCTTCCCCAAAAGGCTCGTACTTCTGTAGAATTTTGAAAAATGGAGGTCAAACCCCAAGGGGGACCATCACATGGAAGGCCGAAATG